>NW_012267292.1:6702300-6723768 GCF_000151885.1 Dipodomys ordii
TTTTCTTTTTGCTTGTGTGGTGCTGAGGAATCGAACCCAGGGCCTCAGGCATGCAAGGCAAGCGCTCTACCACTGAGCCACCTTCCCAGCCCCAAAAGAGATAATTTCTTAAAATGACTTTGCCATCCTTCTCTCTTCACCCCACTTCACTTGTGTTCATTTTCTATGCCAAAGGGGATTCTGACTAGAAACCAAAGACACATGGAAGAAGTCATTGATAAAAGTTTAGTGTTAATTGAATTGTGCTCTCCCCCTCCCCCTGCAAAGATATTCTTGTAGTCCTATTCCCAAGTGCCTGTGAATGTGACTTTATGTAGAAATTGTGTCTTTTCTAATGTGATGAGACTGACATAAAGTCATATTGGATTAAGATAAGTCTCACTCCAGTGATTAATATCCTCCTAAGAGGGAAGTTTGGACACACACTCACCAGCCCAGAAGCACCAAGGATTACTGGCAAATGGCAGCTGCTGGGAAAAAGGAGTAGAGGCTCTTCCTTTAGATCTTTAGAGCATAACCCCGATACTACCTTGATTTTGTATGTTTTTCCTCCAGGACTGTGGGGGGAGTACATTTGAGTCCCCTCATTTGTGGTAGTCAGTCACAGCACCACTAGAAAGTTAATATACTGAGTTTCCCCTGGTGGTAGCATATTATTTAACTAAAGTATAATATCAAGGAAGGAAATTGACCTAAGTACAATGCTGTTGCTACACTACAGGCCCTCTCTGATATCACCAAGGATTGAGGTTCGAAGTATGCAGAAGTGTACCCATAAGCAATGTTTCTCTCTCTCTCTCTTTCTCTTTTTCTCTCTCTCTCGTTATATATAAATATGTGGTACTGGGGGTTGAACTGGAACCTCATTAGTGCTAGAAAACCCATGTACCCCAGAACTACCCTCATCCTTCCACTGCATTTTTATTTATTTATTTATTTTTTAAAGTTTCTTACAATTCAGCTTTTATAAAGTTGACCATCAATGACACACATTTTTATAGGAAAAACACCCTTAAATCAAGAACAATTCTAACTGTGTTAGAGATGGGGAAGAATGATAAAAGGGGTGATATTGATCAAGCTGTAGGACTCTAGGGCCAGATGCAGGTGGCTCATGTCTTCAGTCCTAGCTACTCAGGAGGCTGAGGTCTGAGGATCACTGTTCAAAGCCAGCCCCGGCAAGAAAGCCCTTGAGATTCTTATCTCCAATTAACCACCAGAAAAACAGAGGTGGTGCTGTGGTTCAAGTGGTAGAGTGCTTGCCTTGAGCTGAAGAGCACAAGGATAGCGCAGGCCCAGAGTTCAAGCCCCACAACCACCACCATCACCAACAAAAAGATGTATGGCACTCACAAACTGGCATGTTAAATCAAAAGTCTCACAGACTTCCCTCTCCAGGCTGGCTTGGAACCGTGATCTTCAGATCTCAGCTTCCTGAATAGCTAGGATTACAGGTGTGAGCCCCTGGCGCTGGCTACTATTACTATCAAATGGCTAATTTTATATACCTGGCATTCCTTGTATCAAATATCAGTTCCTCAAAAAAGTCAATCCTCCCTCTTTATACTCTCGACATCATATATATATATATATTTTTTGGGGGGGGTCCGGTAGTGGGGCCTGAACTCTGGGCCTGGGCCCTGTCCCTCAGCTCTTCAGCTCAAGGCTAGCGCTCTACCACTGAGCCACCTTCCCAGCCTGACATCATGTATTTTTATTTATACTTTATATATTAATTTTGGGAGGATTTTACCATTATATTTCTCCACCATTAGACAGAAGTTTCTGGGAGGTACAAGGTCATATTTGGTTTTATCTACCATCATGGCCCCAGCAATTAGCAAAGTGAATGAATAAATAAATGGGTATATATCATCTTGGCACCTAAAAATCAAGCATATATAAAAGGAAATACTTCAAACTACAAAAGAAAAAGTCCCACGAGACTTACTAGATCCTTAAGCAGCACAATGACACATATATGTCATACTAGGTATGATGTTCCAGTTTTTTCTGTTTATGTGGTGCTGAGGAATTGAACCCAGGCCTCATGCATATGGGGCAAACACTCTACCACTGAGCCACCTTCCCAGCCCCTGATGTTCCATTCTTCAATGCTAATCATGATTTTTAAAAATCTACTTATGAATTAATCTAACAAAAAACCCACAACATTTTAACAAGTCTGTTTTATAAACCCACTGCTACATGTTCTAAGACTAATAGGCAGTACTTAAAAAATATATTTTCCCTATATGCACTGTATGAATATGTGTCATGGGACACAGACAGCTTTCTTTAATTGCTTTATTAAAATTAATTTTTGAGCCAGGAGCCAGTGGCTCATGCCTGTAATCCTAGCTTCTCAGAAGACTGAGATCTGAGGGTCACAGTTTAAAGCCAGCTGGGGCAGGAAAGTAGACCATGAGACTCTTATCTCCAATGAAGCACCAGAAAACCAGAAGTGGCACTGTGGCTCAAATGGTAGAGCATTAGCCTTGAGCTGAAGAGCTCAGGGCAGCTTCCAGGCCCAGAGTTCAAGACCCATGACAGACAAAAGAAAAAGTTACTTTTTGGCAAGGCATGGTGGTACAAACTTGTAATCCCAGCTATTTGGGAGACAAAATGAAGGAGGATTGTGGTCCAAGACTAACCAGAACAAACTTGAGACCCTATCTAGGTAAAATAAATACATAAATAAAGGACTGAGACCATGGCTCAAATGGTATGAGGTCCTGAGTTTAAGTCCTAGTACTTCAAGCAAACAAAGAAAAGTTATTGTTTAATTTGCAAGAAAATCACCTTGTAGTCTGGATTAATCTGAGGGAAGATTTTACTTTCTAGAAATTATCTTATTCATGTGATTAAAAAAAAATTCAGTTTTCAGGGCTGGGAATGTGGCTTAGTGGTAGAGTGCTTGTCTTGCATGCATAACGCCCTGGGTTCAATTCCTCATACCACGTAAACAGGAAAAGCGATGCTGTGGCTCAGGTGGTAGAGTGCTTACCTTGAGCACAGAGAGGCTCAAGGACAGACCAGGCCCCAAGTTCAAGCCTCTGAACCAGAAAAAAAAAAAAAATCAGTTTTTAAAACCAAGGTTGTGGGCTGAGAAGGTGGCTCAGTGGTAGAGTGCTTGCCTTGCATGCCTGAGGCTCTGGGTTCCATTCCTCAGCACCACATAAACAAAAAAAGAAAAAAAGCCAGAAGTGGCGTTGCGGCTCAAGTGGTAGAGTGCTAGCCTTGAGCTGAAGAGCTGAGGGACAGCGCCCAGACCCAGAGTTCAGGCCCCATGACCGGACCAAAAAAAAAAAACAAAACAAAAGAAAACAAAACAATAAAACCAAGGTTGTCAAAATTAGCAGTTTATTTCCATTAATTATATCTTCTGAATTATTTATAAATCCTCAGCTCATGCCTATCATTCTAGCTAGTTGGAAATGACAGAATCACAGTTTCAGGCTAGCTCAGGCAGACCCCCTCTCAGCAGAAGAAGCTGAACCTGATGGCACTTGCCTGTCATTCCAACTCCATAGGAAGCCTAAAATGGGCGGATCATGGTCTAGGCCCTGCCTAGACAGGAAGTAAGACCTCTCAAACATAACCAGTGCAAAATAGAGCCTGAGGTATGGTTCAATTATAGAGCTTCTGCTTAGCAAGCACAAAGGCTCTGCATTCAAACTCTAGCCCAGAAAAAAAAGAAAACTCTTATTAAAAAATAACGAGAAGCCTTTTTTCAGAATTCTTTTAATGTGCTCCAAAACATTCTGACACCTTAGACTCCAGCACAAGTACCGTCTCTGGCACACAGTTAAGATCAGATGTTACTAATATTCCTTATTATGAAAAAGCTTAACATTCCTTGCACATTCTTGATGTTCATTTCTGAATTAACTAGAATTAATTAAATCACCCATGTACAGATGGCAAGAGCTGTTCAGAGATCCTGAAACTGAAGCAGTAAGATTGATGAAATCTGTGTCTTGGAAATTTGCACATGAAGTTGAGTGAAATCAGACACTTGAATTTTACATACGTACTTGAGAATGTGAGTCTCCAGGTCTGTGTGAAGGAAGCTAAGTGAACCTAAGGTGTGATCTTTGGCAGTTTTATGCAGTCTGATGGACATGTAGGAAAATGTTTATAAAAGGACACATTTGAATCCCTGCTAGCTCTCAGTGGGATCACTGTGCTGTCAAACTGTAAAGGAATGTTTAAATACAAATAAATTATGCTCTCCCTGAATGGAGTATAGTCTCTAGTGCATAATTACTGGATGTGTACTTGGGGGTTCCACGTTTGAGTGAGTGTTTCATTTCTCACTTATGGGAGTCAGCTCACCTCTTGGCACCCACGATATAGTAAACAACAGCTTCCAGATGCCAAAATACTCTTGCCAGCAGCCAGCAGATGGCTGCATGAATGGAGGAGGCCTGGCCTTCACACATAGCTCCATCTTGGCTGTCTTGTTTATTTGATGTCTGATACATTTTTTTTTAAGTCACATAATTGTGTGTGTGTGTGTGTGTGTGATGTGTGATGTGTCTTGAACTCTGGGCCTGGGCACTGTCTCTGAGCTCTTCAGCTCAAGGCTAATGGTCTACCACATTAACCACATCACCACTTCTGGTTTTCTGGTGGTCAATTGGATATAAAGAGTCTCACAGATGTTCCTACTGGGCTTGGCTTTGAACCTCCATCCTCAGGTCTTGGCCCCCTAAGTAGCTAGGATTACATGTGTGAGCCAGTGGTGCCAGGCAAAAGTCACATAATTTATATCTGATCTTGGGAGTGTTAAATCACCACAAGCATATTACTCAAACATCAGGAGAGGTTGAACATCATTAATATTTTTCATCTACTTGCTCCTATCTGATTTACCTCTTCTTCAGCAGTAACTGCTACCTTCAATTTTTGTTGCTTTAAATTTTCTGTTTCTGTTTTTATTTGATCCCAGGACTTTCACAGAGTCCTGAGCTAAGCCTTGGGTTTTTTGTTTTTTGGTGGTTTTTTAAATTTGTTTTTGTTTCTGTTGTTGTTGTTCCTTTGTGCCAGTGTTGAGGCTTGAACCAACCTGGCTGTGGTCCCTTGGCTTTTTGGCTCAAGGCTAGGGTTGTATCACTGAGTCACAGCTTTACTTCCAGCTTTTGGGTAGTTAACTGAAGATAAAAACCTTCGAGACTTTCCTACCTGGGCTGGCTTCAAATCTAAATCTTAATTCTCAGTCTTCTGAGTAGCTAGGATGACAAGTGTAAGTCACAGTGCCCAGTTTCCACTCCCCCCCCTTTTTTTTTGGTCAGTTGTGGGGCTTGAACTCTGGGCCTGGGTGCTATCCCTCAGCTCTTCAGCTTCAGGCCAGGCTCTACCACTTGAACCATCGCACCATTTCCGGTTTTCTGAGTGGTTTATTGGAGATAAGAGTCTTCTGGAGTTTCCTGCCCGGGCTGGCTTTGAACTGAGATCCTCAGATCTCAGCCTCCTGAGTAGCTAGGATTACAGGCCTGAGCCATTGGTGCCCAGCTTATTTCTGTATATGTTTTAAAAGTTAAAACAATACAAATTTGCTGCCTCATGCCTGAAATGTTATTTTTTCCTACTCAAATGTTACCTCCTAAGTCGGGAGAACATTCTCTGAATGTCTTGAGCCCAACAGCATCTCTCCTACCCTGCTTTACTTTACAAAACTTTTAATTTATATTTTTTTCTGAACTTCAAAACATACAAGGGAGATTTTTTTTTTCTACAGCAGCTTGCTATATAACTCATGCTGGACTAGAAATCAATACTGGGCTGATCTCAAACTCAAGATCCTTCTAAACTGGGTGCCAGTGGCTTATGTCTTTAATCCTAGCTACTTAGCAGGCTGAGATCTGAAGATCATAATTTGAAGCTAACTCAGGCAAGAAAGTCTCTGAGACTCTTATCTTCAATTAACCATCAGCTACTACGCCAAAGGCCTGAAAGCCATCGGTTCCACACACAATGCCTACAAAACCTCTCTGTTGTCTTTTATGAAGCCACAGATTTTGCGTTTATTTGAGGATTTCACTTTTGGCCTGTTTTACTTTGGAAAAATAAACACACCTTGCCAATATTATGAATGATCTCATTGGAATCATTACATAGCAGATATACATTATACCCCAAACCTATATCCAGGGTGGAATGTTACACAATTAATAGTGTATAAAACTTTAGAGAACAGAGTTTTAACAGGAGAAACTGTTCATCGTGCTAAAGTTTGTGTAAACAGTGCTAGATAAGCATCTTAGGAGAATTTACTTTAACATTTGCCTTCAAAGCAGTTTTCTCATTTGCTTTGAGAAGAGACCAAACAGAGTCATGATTGGTTTCCCACATCTTGTAAAGGCTGACCGATGTGGACTCTAGCCCTTTTTTACTTATAAACTTTTTATAGAGAAGAGCCTTGGGTTCTGGGAAGGCCACTCCCATGTAATAACGATGCCAAACTTTCAATACTGCCTATGAGAAAGGAAGCAGGTAACAACAGAAAAATGCAAATAGTACAACTGACTTCTGCTGTCTTTTTTCTTTTGGGTCCGGTCGTGGGGCCTGGACTCTGGGCCTGGGCACTGTCCCTCAGCTCTTCAGCTCAAGGCTAGCGCTCTACCACTTGAGCCTTTTGCTTAAGTGGTGCTGAGGAATCGAACCCAGGGCCTCAGGCATGCAAAGCAAGCGCTCTACCACTGAGCCACCTTCCCAGCTCCACTTCTGCTCCTTTCAATGTAAGACTAGAAGGAGATACACATGCACTGAGGGGAGAGGGCAGAAAGAATTAACCACAGTGGGTCTTGTGGGGAGGCCAGGAGTTTCTCCTGTAAATACAATGTCATACTTCATGTTAAAATGAGACAATTGAACATGGGACTTTGTGGAAAAGACTTGCCCTTTGTCTAAAAAATTAATTCCTGCAATTTTGAACATGAGAGACAATGACTAAGAAACATTGGAAAACTCCATGGGAGAATTGCTGGTTTCAGTCAGTTTATCTTGCTGGGTGCTGGTTCACACCTGTAATCCTAGCTACTTGGAGGATTATGGTTTGAAGCCAGCCTGGGCAGGAAAGTCCAGAAGACATTTATCTCTAATTAAACAGGAAAAAAGCTGGAAGTGGACTTGTGGCTTAAGTGGTAGAGCTAGTTGTAAGCAAAAAAAAGCTCAGGAACTGAACACTCAAGCTCTGAGACCAAGCCCCTAGGCCAACAGAAAAATCAAACAAATAAAAAACAGTTCATCATTATCAAGATATATGAAATAAGCTGGGTGTGGTGGCTCCTAGCTACCTAGGAAATTGGGATATCATAGTTCAAAGAGAGATTTGTCCATCTCAACCAATGGCTGAGTGGTGGTGTGGTACATGCCTGTTAATCCGGCTAAAGGGAATGAGCATTGTCATCTCCAGCAAAATGGGGAAGCAGATGTAAGAGACTCACAGCCCAGGCCTGTCCTGGCATGAAGCAAGACTCTACCTCAGAAATAACCAATACAAAAAGGGACTGGAGCCATGGGTCAAGTGGTAAAGCTCCTGCCTAACAAATGGGAGGCCTTAAGTTCTCTCTTCAGTATTGCCACAAAAAATATATATAAATTAGAAGTGTATTTTGAGCTTCATTTGCTCCTGCCTAGGTGGACTCATGGAAAATATGTGTGAATATTTAATTTATCATGAAATATTTCAGGCATTCAAAGAAGTATAAAGGATACAAAATACAAGGAACTCTTAATCCATTATAAAGAATAAATCCTCATCAACACAGTTGGGGGCCTCTGCACCCCACAGAGATTGCATACCCCTCCACACAGGGGTAACTACTATTCTGAATTGACTGTTAATCATCTAGTGTATTTCTTG
This sequence comes from Dipodomys ordii, assembly GCF_000151885.1. Taxonomy (NCBI): domain Eukaryota; kingdom Metazoa; phylum Chordata; class Mammalia; order Rodentia; family Heteromyidae; genus Dipodomys; species Dipodomys ordii. The sequence goes on from NW_012267292.1 coordinate 6,710,171, forward strand.
GGAGTTGTGTTTCATGCCAACTCTGTGGAAGTTATGAACATACTCTTTCAATTTTAAAGCTGTAGGGCACTCTTTAAATTGTGCTAAAAATATCTCTGTTATTGCTCTAATAAGTTAATATTAAAAATATTTTAGCATAACATGAAGCTTTCTACAGTACATTATTTTAAATGAGTCAACTAATTGGTAGTAAATATCCCAAGTTAAATAATAATTGCAAGTAATCAGGGGACTCTGTGGATTGAATTAATAGTTTTTATACTACCCTTTTTTAAACTGAAAAGAAAAAAAAAAGCAGCCATTCAAAAGTAGAAAGAACCCTTGACTACCTGGAGGTATGCCAATGTTCATGGCATCTATAATCACCTATCAGTGACCAGAATAAAACACTTCTAGGGGGCTAATGACTAAGAAATGTATTCTATATTCTTCAAGGTGGGCAAAATTCCCAATGAATCACCTTGTGCCTGACCTCCCCTAGTTATGATTTAGGCATATTTGAGAGTTGTATGTAGAGCTTATTAATAGCAGAGCAGCATTTAATAAATCTCTGTTCTGTTACAGTCATCCAAGAGTCCTTGTCTACTAGACACCACCAACTATTTTGTGCCAGAATGTTAGAACAATAGATGCACTTAGACAGAGCATTGCTTTAGCTGGCTCAGGAAAATATGAATGGGTCAAATGGAGCACAGTTTATTTTGTAGAGTGCCAGAGCAATGGTGCATTGAAAGTGACCCGCAGTGCTAATGTCTATAGTCGAGTAACTTAGCTCTTTTTTTTTTTAATTTAAATTTAAATTTTTGGGTCCGGTCGTGGGGCCTGAACTCTGGGCCTGGGCACTGTCCCTCAGCTCTTCAGCTCAAGGCTAGCGCTCCACCACTTGAGCCACAGAGTCACTTCCGGCTTTTTTCTTTTTGCTTATGTGTTGCTGAGGAATGGAACCCAGGGCCTCAGGCATGCAAGGCAAGAGCTCTACCACTGAGCCACCTTCCCAGCCCCCACTTGGCTCTTTTATTTCTGGTATCTAATATTTTTCCTGAAATTCTGAAAACCAAACAATTCTGGATATTGACAACTTGTTCACAATTCATTTCCAAAGCTTGTGTTTCTCTAAAGCTATTTGATAGCAAATCATCACCTGGACCAACATTAGATCACCAAAACCACTTACAGTGCACTGTAGGTATTCATGCATTTAATTATCAGGTTTTGTTTGGGGCTCCCAGGGAGAATTGCTACAAAATGAATAGACTCATCATTTTAAAATCTATATCCTTCTGAAAGCTGAAGATTTTTGCTGTCACCTCTGAGTTGGGAAAATCTCCAAGCTAAGAGAATTAGCTGCTATAATTGAGAGAAATAACAGTTGTAATTCCCATTGTCAATTCCCTATAAAACCTCAAGGTATGTGTTAAATTCTCTACCTTAACTATCCCATCATGGCTTCTTACATTAAAAAAAAAAGTTCTAAAAGAAATATTAAGCTTGTGACCTCCCACAAAAAATTCTAAAAGAAACATTAAGCCTTTGTGCTCCCACTTTTCACCATGCTGTTATTCTGATTTCCCATCTCTGTCCTCAACCCAAGCTAAGCAACGAGAACTCTTAAGACAACTACTGGTAAATTGTTATTTGGAGGCAAGGCACCAGTGGTTCACACCTGTAGTCCCAGGTACTCAAAAGTTGAAGATTGAGGGGCTTATGATTCCAGGCTAGCCTGAGTAGAAAAGGGGAAACTAATGAGACCTTAACTTAACAGAAAAAGCTTGGCATGTTGGTATATGTACCTGTCACTCCAGCTATTGGAAAAAAGTGTAAATGGGAGGATTATGGTTCACGAGAGCCTGGTTAAAAAGCAAAACCCATCTCAAAACCTCAGCAGAGCACAAGTTGAGGGCCAGTAACTCACACCTAAAATCCTAGCGATTCAGGAGGCTGAGATCTGAGGATTGTGGTTCAAACTCAGCCCAGGCAGAAAAGTCTGTTATGACTAACTTCCAATTAACCACCAAATATACAGAAATGGAGAAGTGGCTTAAGTGGTAGAGTGCTAGCCTTGAGCAAAAAGCTCAGGGACAGCTCCTAGGCCTGACTTTAAAACTCAGGACCACCACCACCACCACCACCATCATCATCATCATCATCATCATCTTCATCATCATAGATAATAGATAATAATCAGAGCACAAAGACCTACAGGCATGGCTCGAGTGGTATACACTTGCCTAACAACGTAGAGACCCTAAGTTTTTTGTTGTTGTTTTGTTTTTGTCAGTTGTGAGACTTTCAGGGCCTGGGTGTAGTCCTTGAGCTTTTTTGTTCAGGTTAGCACTCTACTTTGATCCACAGCTTCTAGTTTTCTAGTGGTTAATTAGAGATAAGAGTCCCAGCCAGCACTGTGGCTCACTCCTGTAATCCTAGCTACTGAGGTGGCTGAAATCTGAGGATGGCGGTTCAAAGCCAGCCCAAGCAGGAAACTCCATGAGACTCTTATTTCCAATAAACCACTCAGAAAACTGGAAGTGGTACTGTGGCTCAAGAGGTAGAGCATTAACCTTGAGCTAAAGAGCTGAGGGACAGCACCTAGGCCCAGAGTTCAAGCCCCATAACCAGAACAAAAAAAAAAAAAGAGTTTCATGGACTTTCCTGCTTGGGTTGGCTGGCTTTGAACAGCAATCCTCAGGTATCAGCCTCCTGAGTAGCTAGAATTGCAGGAGTAAGCCACCAGTGCTGGGCTTGAGGCTCTGAGTTAAAATCCCAATACCACTTTTAAAAAAATAAAAAGGAGAAAGCAAAGTATTTAGGAGAATCTGTCTGTTTTTATAGAGTCATTCCTCGGATGAACTTATAATTACACCCTGAAATGGCTGATTTATCCCCTGTGCCCATTGGAGTAGAGGGGAAAGGAATTGGAGGTGATGGAATTAGGAGAGAACAAAAAGTCAAGCAGCTGCCTGTTCCTTCCTCCTAACCCTAATCCCAACCCCAAGCCTAGGGGAAGAGTTGAGGCTCTAGGAGATGACACTGTTTAGGCTTACCAGCTAAAGGACAAATGGGTCTATTTAAAGTGATGCGTTTTCTGTTTCTGTTTTTGTTTTTTGCTTGTGTAATTGGCAGATTATTGCTGAGCAGAGCAAGAATAAGAGAGGGTCTTTATGGACAAGTGGGCACTGAGAAAGAGAGATAGGCTATAGCCAGGTTGGGGTATTCTGCCCCCAATCACTTCCTGGAAGGCAAGAGGAGCCAAGATCAGAGGCAGCAGGTTGAGTTGGTGGATTTAACAAGGTATCAAGCTACTTTCTCTCTCGTCAGAGAAATAAACAATGGAGAGATCCACAAAAGAACCCACAAAGAACACCCATATGCTCCTTCAGAAGCCTGCTTCATTGAGGGCATCTACAGCCAGAGAGGATGACAACAGGGATCTCCTAAAAAGATGTTCATCCCTTTACCTTGTCTTCCCCTTTGAAACGAACTGTGGTAGAGCAAAGGCCTTGAGAATGCATTGATACATAAGGGCCAGCCTACTTGGGCACTCTTTTTGATATCTACTCTCCCCCCCCATCCTCATGCATGCCTAACCCATCTTTTCTTCCACCCTTGACAAGAAATCATTGTTCCTCTGGCTCACGCAGGAACAAAAGAACATTGTAGCCCCTTCCATAGCAAAGCAAGTGGGCTTTTCCATAAGGACTGGATTGAAAGAGATGTACACAAAGAAAACATGAACTTCATAACACCAGTGATGCCAGCCCAGGATAGGTTTCCAATTCTACAATGGCTAAGTAACACTAGGCTCTCTTAGGATTTGGGCCAGGGAGCTAGGAATGTGGCTTAGTAGTAGAGTGTTTGCCTAGCATGCACGAAGCCCTGGGTTCAATTCCTCAGTACACAGCAAAAGCTGGAAGTGACACTGTGGCTCAAGTGGTAGAGTACAGCCTTGAGCAAATGAAGATCAAGAACAGTGCCCAGGCCCTGAGTTCAAGCCCCCAGGGCTGGGAAAGAAAGAAAGAAAGAAAGAAAGAAAGAAAGAAAGAAAGAAAGAAAGAAAGAAAGAAAGAAAGAAAGAAAGAAAGAAAGAAAGAAAGAAGGAAAGAAGGAAGGAAGAAAGGAAGGGGAAGGAAGGAAGAGAAAAAAAGAAGAAAGAAAGAAAGAAAGAAAGAAAGAAAGAAAGAAAGAAAGAAAGAAAGAAAGAAAGAAAGAAAGAAAGAAAGAAAGAAAATGAAAGAAAGAAGGAAGGAAGGAAAGAAGGAAGGAAGAAAGGAAGGGGAAGGAAGGAAGAGAAAAAAAGAAAAGAAAGAAAGAAGAAAGAAAGAAAGACAAAAGGATTTGGGCCAGTAACATACATAGCTCTTCACACCTCCTGGGTTTTATGCCTTCTTAAAAGACAATGGGTGGACTATGAGCTACACATACATGAATAAAAATAGAGTGCAGTTTTAGCTTGCGAGTCCAACTGAACTCTGACCTTATGAAAGTTGGATGAGTCTCAGTTTTTTTCTATCTATAACATATTTATTTGTAGTTATGAAATACATATGAGTACATATGGTGACTTAAAAATGGCTTGCCAACTCTAACAGACGAAATGTATCCCTTGAAAATCCATATATTAGAATCCTATCTCCAATGTATAGTATTGAAAGGTGAAATCTTTGGGAGCTAATAGGTCAGGAAGATGAAGCACTCATACATAAGAGTAGTTAGTACCTTTAAGAAAGCCGGATGCTGGGGGCTGGGAAGGTGGCTCAGTGGTAGAGTGCTTGCCTTGCATGCTTGAGGCCCTGGGTTCAATTCCCCAGCACCACATAAGCAATAAGAAAAAAGCCGGAAGTAGTGCTATGGCTCAAGTGGTAGAGCATTAGCCTTGAGCTGAAGAGCTGAGGGACAGTGCCCAGGCCCAGAGTTCAGGCCTCATGACCGGACCCCCTCCCCCAAAGAAAAAGAAAGCCGGATGCTGATGGCTCATGCCTGTAATCCTAGCTACTCAGGAGGCTGAGATCTGAGGATCATGGTTCAAAGCCAGCCCAGGCAGGAAAGTCCATGAGACTCCAATTAACCACCAGAAAACTGCAAGTGGCACTGTGGTTCAAGTGGCAGAGTGCTCACCTTGAGCTGAAGAGCTGAGGGACAGTGCCCAGGCCCAGAGTTCAAGCCTCACAATGGGGGGTGAGGGGGAAGAAACAAAGAAAAAAAGAAAACATTCTAGGGAATGTCTTTCTGTCATGTGACACTCAGTACATCAAGAAGTTTAGCAGAGTGTATCTTAGAGGAGGGTTTTCACCAGAATAAACCTCACTAACACCCTGATCTTGAACTTTTTGGGGGGCGGGGGTGGTGGTGCCAATACTGGGTCTTGAATTCAGAGCCTGGGTGCTGTCCCTAAGCTTTTATGCTCAAGGCTAGCACTCTACCTCTTGAACCATAGCTTCACTTCCAGCTTTTATTTTTGGTGATTAATTGGAAATAAGAGTCTGATGGACTTTCCTGTTTGGGGTGGCTTTGAGCTGTGATCCTCAGATCTCAGCCACCTGAGGAGCTAGGATTATGGGTATGAACCACTAGCAATCAGAAATTTTTATTCTTTTGAAATAAACAGGATTAAAAATATAGAACTTCAAGTCCCACAATTGACAAAAATGCTTGCTAAAACTGTAGAACTTTAGAAAATAATTTTCTATGGTTCAAAATCCTTATATCTTGTGAGAGCAGTGTGAGCTGATTATGATGCTGTCATTATCATCATTGTTGTTACTGACATCATTGAAGGATGAAAGAGCCATCTTCTCTAGCTATTTATACAGCTTCCCAATTCTCCCACATTCCTCCTACCCCAGCAAGTAGGTAAAGGTTATTTCACATGCCTGGATTATCTAAAAACTTGGTCTATTGATTTAAGTAAACTGTATCTTAGGTTTGTTGAAATTAACCATATGAAACTCATCAGTCCACTTGTTAGTGAAGCTTGGCTTCCTTACATAACATTCTAACCTGGTGAATCCCAGTTACTCAGGAGGTAGAGATCAGAAAGATGGCAGTTTAAGGTTAGCTGAGGCAAAAGATTAGAAAGACTCCATCTCAGCCAACAAGCTGCGTATGGTAGACATGTATCTGTAATTCCAACTACTGGGAAACATAGGTATGAGGATTAAGGTTTGAGGCCAGCCAAAGGCCAAACTAAAAGGTCCTACATGGCCCAAGTGACAGCAGTTGAGAAGAAAGCTTGAGGCCCTGAATTCAAACCCTAGTACAACCTTCCTACCCCTACCCCCACAACCTTCTTGCCTGGTGTCTGGGCCATGAGGCCTTAGTTCCATAACTACTATGACATAGTCTTTCATGCCAGGACTAGCTAAACATTTCTGTTTTTTGTTTGTTTGTTTGCTTGCTTGTTTTTGTCAGTCATGGGGCTTGAACTCTGGACCTGGTTGCTGTCCCTGAGCTCTTCAGCTCAGGTCTAGCACTCACCATTTGAACCACAGTGCCACTTCTGGTTTTCTGGTGGTTAATTGGAGATAAGAATCACACAGACTTTCTTGCCAGGGATGGTTTTGTTTTTCCATATTATTATTATTTTTTTGTCAGTCCTGGGGCTTGAACTCAGGGCCTGGGCAGTGTCCCTGAGCTTCTTTTGCTCAAGGATAGCACTCTACCACTTGAGCCACAGTGCCACTTCTGGCCTTTTCTGTTTATGTGATACTGAGGAATGGAATCCAGGGCTTCATGTATGCAAGGCAAGCACTCTACCACTAAGCCATATTCCTAGCCCTGGTTTTGAACCACAATCCTCAGAGTTCAGCCTCCTGAGTAGCTAGGATTACAGACATAAACCACAGGCATCCAGCTGTATTTCTGGTTTTTGTTTCATCTCTGACTGACATCTTTACTTCTGAAAGCTAGGAGTTGGACCTGTTGTAAGCCAGCCATTTACCTACTTTCCCCAATCCCTGAATTTATTCGAGATAAGAGAGCTCCACTTTCCAGCCCAATCCAGAAATCAGACCAGTCCACATATCTTGGCAGAAAACACAATTACTTAATCTTAGGTAATTACTTAAGATTTAACCTTCCCAGACTCAGTTCACGCTTGTGAAAGGAGGATTTGGATCTCATTCTAGTCTTTATGAAGGCTAAATGAGAATGTGAACACTAGCATATAATGCAGAGAGGGCCCACAGGACCTTGGGCACAATAAATGGTGAGCAACATCAGAAGTACAGGTTTGTAAGATCTCACAAACAGTCAAATAGACAATTTATCTCAAAAGAAAACAAGATTTACATAGTCTCTCACCCACGTAGAACCTACTCGATCAACCAGTGTTTCTCAACCTTGACAAACGAGTTACCTATTTACCTCTGAATCTAGATAAATGTCCTATTCACTTATGATAGAAGAACAAACAACCCGTTGCAACAATGAGAAGTACAAGTTGTCATGTCGAAAACGAACTTTACAACTTTGGGGGGGGGGAGGATTGGGTGGAGGGGCTGGGGGGCGGCTGGGAAGGGATGGGAAGGGGAAACAAAGGAGGAGGCTACAATGCTTGATAAGAAATGTACTCATTATCTTGCCCATGTAATTGTAACCCCTCCCTACAGTATTTTCACAATTAAAAATTTAAAAAAAGACTGTAAAAAAAAAGAAGAACAAACAACACATTTATAGACCTGAGTATTGTTGATTTCCTAACCATGGCCCATCTTTATTGCTGACTCCAATGGTATAGTTACATACAGAGTTCCTTTGTGTTTATCATTCCTGTAAGCTTGTTGGTTAAAGGCAGAGGTTTAGATTGGCTACTTAACATGCTTACTTTACACATTCACATTTAGTGGTTGAGGTTGTTTTCCACTCTATCCAAATTCCCTCCTGCAAAGTGTGGCCATTTCTATTTCATAGCAGGAGCTAAAATGTTCATTAAATAAATGAACCCAGAGAATGGATTCATTTTAGGCAGAAAATGGCTAAAAGCCTTTGCAGTTCAATCTTGGATAAATAATGAGTGAGGTTCATGGCTAGGAGACATAGCATATTTCTTTTCACTATTGTTTTTCTTTTGGCAGTACTGGGGAACCTATAGACTTGTGCCTGATAAACAAGAGCTCTACAATTGAGCCATATCTCTTACCCTCTCTCTTTAAAGTATCTTGTTGGGATGCAGTACAGTGAGCTTTGGCATTTGGTACTCTGTGATAGTAGAAAGATCAATTAACCCTCTGAGCTTCTGTGAAAATGAACATAAGGGGCTGGGAAGGTGGCTCAGTGGTAGAGCGCTTGCCTTGCATGCCTGAGGCCCTGGGTTCGATTCCTCAGCACCACATAAGCAAAAAGAAAAAAAGCCGGAAGTGGCGCTGTGGCTCAAGTGGTAGAGCACTAGCCTTGAGCTGAAGAGCTGAGGGACAGCGCCCAGGCCCAGAGTTCAGGCCCCACAACCGGACCAAAACAAAAAAAATAAATAAATAAATTTAAACTTAAAAAAAAAAAGAAAAAAAGAAAATGAACATAATGACAATGCTTACTTCTTGGATGGCTGGAGGGTTGAACAAATTAATCAATGAAATGTGTACAACTTTTAAGGGATGTGTGCTAACCACATATCTTTTCTTAGGGTTGTCTTGTTCTCTTTTTTTTTTTTTTTGGGGTCCGGTCATGGGGCCTGAACTCTGGGCCTGGTCTTCAGCTCAAGGCTAGTGCTCTACCACCTGAGCCACAGCGCCACTTCTGGCTTTTTTCTTTTTGCTTATGTGGTACTGAGGAATCGAACCTAGGGCCTCATGCATGCACGGCAAGCGCTCTACCACTGAGCCACCCTCCCAGCCCCATCTTGTTCTCTTTTTCTTACTTGCATTCCTCTTCCAGTTTCTGATTAGGGATCTGCCTTGGTCTGATGGTATCTGGATAATCTGGTTGACTTCTAGACATTTAAACAGGCCTAGAATAGGGTTAAAAAAAAGCCAGAAAATGGCCATATTAGATGTGAAGAAACTGTATTGTAAAGAAAAGGAAAAACTAGATGTAGAATGTGTGTGAACTCTCTGCAATATGCCTGTTCTTTCCCCATAAATTGAATAGCATTGTAAAAGACAATGGTTTTCTGTTAGGTGGCTTTTCATTACTGAGGCCAACTTAAAGTGGGGAAAAGGTTTATTTTGCTCACAGTTTCAAAAGTTTCAGTTCATGATCATTTGTCATGGAGGGAACACATGGGTCTGAGGAGGCTGTTTTTCTGCATGGAAATTGGGAGAGAGAGAGAAAAAAGCACATTCTGGTGGATCAATCACAATCAGTGAGCACATGTTACATAGATAAAGGGGTCTGGGTCTAAATATTCTCTTCAAGTGTGTGTCCCAATGATCTAACTTCCTCCTACTTGGTCCCACCTCTTAAAAGTTCACCCAATAGTGCCACAGGTTGTTGGCTAAGCATGCAGCATGCACTTTGCAGAGCATTTCTAAACTGTAGTGGTTTGTTTACTGTTGAAAAAACAGCATTAATTCTAGCTACTCAAGAGGTTGAGATCTGAGAATCACAGTTCAAAGCCAGCCTGGGCAGGAAAGTCCGTGAAACTCTTATCTCCAATAAACCACCAGAAAAATGGAAGTGGCACTGTGGTTCAAGTGGTAGAGAGCTAGCCTTGAGCTGAAGAGCTAAGGGTCAACACCCAGGCCCAGAGTTTGACCCATGACTGACAAAAAAAAAAAAAAAACCCAAAACAAAAACAACTTGTACTCATAGGTCTCTACACAATTGATTGCAATGACATCATCAAGGATCTGAGTGTCAATGACCTGCCAGTGAGCCAGAGTGTGGAAGAGACCCTCTGCTTGGTGAAGGCATTCCAGTTTGTAAAACCCATGGAGAAGTCTGCCCAGCAAAATGGACACTAGATTTTCCTACAATCAAGCCAAGTCCAATGGCTTCCAAAGAATACTTTGAAAAGGTCCATCAGTAGCTGATCTGTGCACCTGAAGCTTCACTACAGAAAAGAACCTCAGTTGATGCCTGTAAGGTATATTAAATAGGTAGGTTTCATTAGGTAGTCAATGAAGAGATCACCATATGGTATTCAGGCAGGAAAAGAAGTTCTTTTTGTTTTTTGGGTCTGGTCGTGGGGCCTGAACTCTGGGCCTGGGTGCTGTCCCTCAGCTCTTCAGCTCAAGGCTAGCACTCTTCTACTTGAGCCACAGTGCCACTTCCGGCTTTTTTTTTTCTGCTTATGTGGTGCTGAGGAATCGAATGCAGGGCCTCATGCATGCAAGGCAAGCGCTCTACCACTGAGCCACCTTCCCAGCCCCGGAAAAGAAGTTTTTTAACCAAGCTGCAGCCCCTGCCAAGCATGGTGGAGAGGCAAGCCAAAAAGGGCGGCCCAACCCAGGCCAGGACTTATCTAGGCCAGGGACAAGAAGAGGTCTCGCCAAGTGGGGGGAAGGTATAGCCACACTGGATCTGGATGTGACCTCAGGGCCTGGGAGCTTCCAAAAGTCAGATCAGAGGTGTGACCAGGGTGGCCCAAGATGTGACCTAGGAAACACAGATACTGGATGGAAACTTAGTCTAGTGGTAGGGAGGTGTCCTCACAGAGCCTGCATGGCCCAGGGCAGACTTTACAGTGCCCTTTTAGCATTTCAAGGAATATTTCTTGAAGTTCTTTGTATTATGTGAGAGCCCCAAAAGCCAAGCTGTTAGACCCAAAAAGCTAGGGAGCTTGGATTGCCTTTTCCCAACATACTCTCAGAATACTGAGAATTTCCAGGAAGGATCAATCAGTCCTGGCTTGACAGGAATTCAGATCTATCCTGGGTGTGGGTTAATTCCACCCTATACTGTGAGGGAAACTGGGGGTAGATTAAGGTTTCTGCAAGTTGTACGCTGTTTACTGTTTAGCTCTAGTTCCCAAGATGAGAAAGTACCCTTTGTATACAAAATATTGTCATCTGCTGATGTTTATACCTTACTTTCTGCACATACTTCCTTGTATGAAACCAGTGAGGAGTGTAAACTTGACCACTTTGGAAAGTAGTATGGAGGTTCCTCAAAAGACTCCACATAGAGCTCCCCAATGACCCAGCAATCCCACTTTTGGGCATTTACCCAAACGCTTACAAACAAGACCACACTAAAGCTACCAACACAACTATGTTTATTGCAGCATTATTTACCATAGCTAAGATATGGAACCAACCCAGATGCCCCTCAGTAGATGAATGGATCAAGAAAATGTGGTATATCTACACAATGGAATTCTATGCCTCCATCAGAAAGAATGACATTGCCCCATTTGTTAGGAAATGGAAAGGCTTGGAAAAAATTATGTTAAGTGAAGTAAGCCGGGCCCAAAGAAACATAGGTCCCAAGGTTTCCCTTAGTTGCAATATCTAGTATATGTCTGAGTCAAGAAGAAAAGGTCAGATAAGGTGATGTTAGGGAAATGATATGTATTCAAGGGCTGGGAAGGTGGCTCAGTGGTAGAGTGCTTGCCTTGCATTCTCAAGGCCCTGGGTTTGATTCCTCAGCACCACATAAGCAAAAAGAAAAAGCCGGAAGTGGCCTTGTGGCTCAAGTGTTAGAGCGCTAGCCTTGAGCTGAAGAGCTGAGGGACAGCGCCCAGGCCCAGAGTTCAGGCCCCACAACCGGACCCAAAATAAATAAATAAATAAATAATCATACCTAACAGCTTACACTAAGCAAAAAGAAAGAAATGTGCATATCACCTGATTTGGAAGAAATAGTTGTATTGTCAAAGTTTGTAGAGTTCATAAGTTGCTTTTTGTTGTTGTTGGTGGTGGTGGTCATGGGGTTGAACTCTGGTACCTGGACACTGTCCCTGAGCTCTTTAGCTCAAGGCTAGTGCTCTACCACTTGAGCCACAGCTCCACTTCTGGTTTTCTGGTAGTTAATTGGAGATAAGTGTTTCATGGACTTTCCTGCTCAGGTTGGCTTAGAACCTCAATCCTCAGTTCTCAGCATCCTGAGAAGCTGGGATTACAGGTGTGAGCCACTGGCACGGGTGAGTTCATAAGCTTTATAGACCATGATAATGACAATTTGCCTTGTGATGATTAAAATGTGTTTGTGACTTTAGCTAAGTATCACTATCCCACAATACTGTGAAATTTATGCAATCACTTAATCTCAATAAAGAAACTTTTAAACAAATACAATAAACATACCTTAAATTTTTTTCAAAGGTGGCTCATACCTGTAATCCTAGCTACTCAGGAGGCTGAGATCTGAGGATCATGGTTCAAAGCCAGCCCAGGCAGGAAAGGCCTCGAGACTCTTAGCTCCAATAAACTACTTAGAAAAACCTAGAAAACTGGAAGTGATGCTGTGGCTCAAGTGGTACAGTGCTAGCCTTGAGCTGAAGAGCTGAGGGACAGCGACCAGGCCCAGAGTTCAAGCCCTGTGACTGGAGAAAAAAAAAGTTCAGATCTCTGTTACATGGAAGAAAATTATATATACTATAGTAGCCAAGCATGGTGGCACATGCACATGTTTGTAAACCCAACACTTGGGGGGCTGGAACAGGAGATTTGTAAATTCAGGGTCAGCCTGAGCTACATGGGAAGGTCTAGTATTGCCTGGGCTAGATGGCAAGGTTCTCTTTACAAATAAAAACACCAAAAGATATGTAGTATAATATATAATACATAGTATATTGTTATATTATATATATTATAATCCCCTAAGAAGAAACAATGAAATTACCTAAGAGTTATACTTTAGGTAATTTAAGTACATTGATAGGCACAAAATGGATACATTATTCAGTAGCATAAGACCTCTTTCAAAGTCATCCATGGGAGATGTTGCAAGAGTGGCTAGGAAGTTTCACTTGATACAATTGTGTGGCTTTGAATGTCTAATCCTATGTCCACTGACCTTGCCTTGCCCTTCTCTACTTCCTTTAATTTGGTGTGTTAAGTTTTGCATTTGGGAAGGACTTCAGAGACTATCTAGCTCTTATTTGGTATATAACCTTCCTGCAATCTTCTTGGCCTCTAGTTTTATAAGGAAACACGTCACCAGGAACCTCATTTGTCAGAATGAATGAATAGTCTTTGTTCTTACTGGCACTGGCTCAGGAACCTTATCTCAAGCTCTCTCTGCTCTGACACCCAGTTTGGACACACTTCTTCAGCTCTGATAGTTGAATGTTCCCAAATTTGATCTTAACCTCCTGCCACACAACTCAAGCTGTGGCTGTATCTACTGTCCACATTACCTGCATGGTAGCAATTCACAGAAAAAATCTGCAATGGAACACTGCCCTCACCCTACGGCTCATATCCCCTCCTAGTAAGTATTTTCATGAAACACAACTTAGATCATGGCTTTTCATGCCCTTATACATTTGCACAAATAGATCCTAGAAATGAAACAATGCAACTTGAAAATGCATCAGGATTCACAAAACAGATAAACTACACCAAAGCATAGTGTGCCATAAACACTAAGATGAAACATTTTCCCCATCTCCTTGAGTTTTTTTTTTAATTTTATTTTATTTGTGAACATACTGTACAGAGGGGTTACAATTGCATGGGCAGGATAATGCGTACATTTCTTACCAAGCATTGCAGCCTCCTCCT
>NW_012267292.1:6724623-6751590 GCF_000151885.1 Dipodomys ordii
CGGCTTTTTTCTTTTTGCTTATGTGGTGCTGAGGAATCGAACCCAGGGCCTCAGGCATGCAAGGCAAGTGCTCTACCCCTGAGCCACCTTCCCAGACCCTCCTTGAGTTTTATATCTTCCAAGTGAAAACATAAATAAACCATCTTACTATAAGTGCACACTCATGCGTCCTACAGATAGCACCACTGACTCTCTTAATAGCACCTCATGTCTGAATTCTGACCAACCCCAGCACAGAACACACTTTTTTGTTTTGTTTTGTTTGTTTTGGTCGGTTGTGGGGCCTGACCTCTGGGCCTGGATGCTGTCCCTGAGCTCTTCAGCTCAAGGCGAGCACTCTACTACTTGGGTGAGCCACAGCACCACTTCAGGCTTTTTCTGTTTATATAATGCAGAGGAATCGAACCCAGGGCCTCATGTATGCAAGGCAAGCACTCTGCCACTCAGTCACCTTTCCAGCCCCAGAACACACTTTTTTTTTTCCCTTTGGGTCCAGTCGTGGGGCCTGAACTCTGGGCCTGAGCGCTGTCCCTCAGCTCTTCAGCTCAAGGCTAGCGCTCTACCATTTGAGTCACAGTGCCACTTCGGGCTTTTTTTCTTTTTGCTTATGTGGTGCTGAGGAACTGAACCCAGGGCCTCAGGCATGCAAGGCAAGCGTTCTACCACTAAGCCATCTTCCCAGCCCCCAGAACACACTTTTTAACTGCCATTTTTCCCTAAGGAAAAATTTCCAGCTCTTCCCTTCTGAGACATTGTTGAAATCGTACTTTCTTGCTCATCCAAAACTGTAGCCTCATGGCCTTGAGCAGTCACACATGAAGAACCTTGGCATCATCTTGGCACATTGACCAGAGAAAACTTACATGTAAATAACAGACTGATTATACCTCAAGGGTATGTATCAGAATGAGCACCCAGTCAGGAGGACCATAGACTCATGAAGAGCTAATGCGGGATGCATGGAGCCTCTGAGTTGGTCTGGGGACTGATATGGCTCATGGGCTGTGTAGTCATCTCCAGAGTCACACAGCTTTCTCCTAGAGACCTTTTATTAACCCCTGGCACAATCCATTCCAGGTGGGACCCTTCCTTGTCACCTCTCCTTAACAGGAGCTCTTCTTATCTTTTTCTTCAGCAAATCATTGTTGTTTTGCTTCTTCCAATGTGTCTGTGGATTCATGAACATTGAGCAAAGGATCCCATCCAAGTGCTGCAGTTTTCACATATCAAAAATAAATGAGTGGAAGTGGTGCTGTAGCTCAAGTGGTAGAGCACTAGCCTTGAGCTGAAGAGCTGAGGGACAGTACTCAGGCCCAGAGTTCAAGCCCCATGCCTGACAAAAAAAAAAAAGAGTGTTTTTAATATATTAGTATTTTATATGCAAAGCTTTGCTATGAAGAAGGGCTAAGGACATTCACCAATACTTAAATTTACATTGAACTTATATACCAAACAGTACTGTCTTCTGTCTATGAATACAATGCATGGAAATAATCTTGAATGATATAAATGGGCAATTGAAAACAGTAAAGGCCTTTGGAGGAGTAGTGATGGAACCAGAATAGAGGCTATATTTTAAGATCCATTACTAGATCTTAAATTCATGTTCTAATAATTAAAATAATTTTTAAATGAAAATCCTTAATAGGATTGATTTTCCTCTTTATAAGAGAAAATTGAAAACAGTAGTTGGCATGCTCATCTCTTGGGTCCTTGTAGGCCTTGTTACTCTTGGCTAGTCAGGGCACACTTTTATAGATTCTTCTCATCACAGTAAGATTTGCTCTACCTGAGGCTCTTACACACATATATGATGGCTGAGAATTAAATTTTATTTAATTAACTAGATTCAATTAATTAAATTAGAATTAAAATTTTAATTAATTAGAATAATTAACATATGTATCTAGTAAGGTTTTGTTTGTTGTTTTGTTATGAAAACCAATCTAAATTTATTTAACATTTATTCAGTACCTATACTGTGTCCAGGACCAAGGTAAACACTGGACATGCAAAGATACTTAGAAGTAATCCTAATCTTAAGGAAAAGTGAGGGAGTAGACAGACATAAATAAAAGAATATGGGGCTGGGAAGGTGGCTCAGTGGTAGAGCGCTTGCCTTGCATGCCTGAGGCCCTGGGTTCGATTCCTCAGCACCACATAAGCAAAAAGAAAAAAAGCCGGAAGTGGTGCTGTGACTCAAGTGGTAGAGCACTAGCTTTGAGCTGAAGAACTGAGGGACAGCGCCCAGGCCCAGAGTTCAGGCCCCACGACCAGACCCAAAAATAAATAAATAAATAAAAAATAAAAAAAGAAAAGAAAAGAATATGCAGGGTATCAGGTCAGACTTGGGATCAGAACCTGGTCCTGTGTGCTCCTTGCTCTTGGGGGGAGGGAAGAAGATGAAGGGGGGAAAGAAAAGGGGGAGGGCAGGAGCAAAGTGGAACACCTCTGGTGCTGTCAATCAGCAGCCCATTTCTGGACCTTTGAGGATAGATCAACTCCTACATCCACAGTGATGCCCTTCTATCCCCACATCTTCTCTTTTTGACCACTTTTCACCAGATAAATTATAAAATGGCTCCACTTAGTGTCTCAGTTAACTCTCACAACAACCCTGCTGGCCATAATTTATTTTAGTTTTCTATTGTTTTCTTTTTTGGAGACAGAACCACACTGGCCTTGAACTCACAATTCTCCTGCCTCAGTTTCTGGAAGGATATACCACCACACCTGTTTTATGACTACAGATGGATCATATTTGTCTTGCTTGTTTTGGGTTTTGTATTTTTGCTTTGGTGCTAGAGATGCTAAATGCTCATTCAACTTCCTTGTTATCTCCGTTTATTCAGGAGCCCTGTTGAAGGCTTGTGGCAGACTTTGGCTGTCCCTACATTGTGTATTTTCCTCTTGCTCAGTAGCAGGAAGTCTGCAGTGTCCCAGCCAGGTGACTAATTCTGTCTAATGCGATGTAAATTGAAAATATTCAATGGTCACCTGTACCCTTCTGGTTTTTTTTTTTTTTTGGTCGGTGGTGAGGCTTGAACTCTGGGCTTGGGAGCTGTCCCTGAACTCTTCAGCTCAAGGTAAGCACTCTACCACTTGAGCCACAGTGCCACTTCCAGTTTTCTAGTGGTTTATTGGAGATAAGAGTTTCACAGACTTTCCTGCCCGGGCTGGCTTTGAACCGTGATCCTCAGCTCTCAGTCTCCTGAGTAGCTAGGATTACAGGCGTGAGCCACCAGCACCCAGCTACCTGTACCCTTTCACCCCCAATCCTGCTTCCTGTGTGGAAAATAGGCATGATGGTTTGAGTATGTGCAAGACCAATGTGATCTTTAAGCATAGTCAGTAACACAGTGGACAAACTAGAAGAAAATAGATAAGATACATATATATCTCTCTCTATATATATACTAGAAAAAATAGGTAAGATATATATATCTATATATATATATCTATAATTTTTATATTTTTACCAGTTCTGGGGCTTGAACTCAGGGACTGGGCGCTGTCTCTGAGCTGCTTTTGCTCAAATATAACACTCTACCACTTGAGCCACAGGGCCACTTCTGGCTTTTTCTGTTTATGTGGTACTAAGGAATCGAACCCAGGGCTTCATGCCTGCTAGGCAAGCACTCTACCACTAAGGCACATTCCCAGCCCATTTTTTTTCATGCCAATACTGGGTCTGAACTCAGGGCCTTGCACTCTCAGTTGGTTATTTTGCTTGAGGCTGATGCTCTACCACTTGAGCCACAACTCTACTTTCTACTTTTGCTGTTTAATTGGAGAGAAGAGTCTCATAAGCCCTTCTTCCCTAGCTTGCTTTGAACCTTGATCCTCAGATCTCAGCCTCCTGAGTAACTAGATTACAGCTACCAGCACACAGCAATATTTTTTAAAATAACCTCTTCATGTGGATATAACTTTAATGTTTTAGTTTTTTATTTAAATTTTATTGTAAAGGTGATGTACAGAGGGGTTACAGTTACATGTCAGGTAATGAAAACATTTCTTTTTGAACAGTGTCACTCTGATGAGAGTGCTGTTTACCCATGGTAGCCAGGAATCAAAAGGAAGAAGAGACTAAGGTCATAATAGCCCTTTAAGGGGACACATCCAATGACCTAACTTATTTCCATTAGGCTCTGGGTCCCAAAGGTTTTATTGTCTCCTAATAGTACCACAAGTTGTGGATCATACTTTAAAGACACATACCTTTGGGGAATGTTCAAGATCCAAACTGTAGTTAAATTAGATCAATGTTTGCCAGTCCCCAGGGAAAAAGGGCAGTGAAGAATAACAGGTACAAAGTCTTCTTCTTGGGTGATGTAAACATTCTGCAGTTAATGATTATGGTCACAAAACACTGTGAGTGTCACTGATATGCAGAAATGCACACTTTTTTGTGTGTGCATGTGCTGGACCTGGGGCTTGAACTCAGGGCCTGGGCACTGTCCCTGAGCTTTTGTGTTCAAGGCTAGTGCTTTACCATTTGAGCCACAGCTCTACTTACAGTTTTTTGATGCTTAGTGGGAGATAAGAGTCTTATGGGGGCTTTTCAGCTGGCTTTGAACTACGATCCTCAAATCTTAGCTTCCTGAGTAGCTAGGATAGCAGATGTGACCCACTGGTGCCTGGCTTCAGAACTGTATACTTTTTAAATTTTTATTTTGTCAAGATGAGGTCCTAATATGTTACCCAAGCTGGCCTTGAACTCCTATGTTCCACTAATTCTGTTGCCTTAGGTTACTAATTAGTTGGAGCTAAAGATGTGTGTTACCATGCCTGGCTTGAATCATCCATTTTAAAGTGTTTTAAAAACATAAAATAAGGGCTGGGAAGGTGGCTCAGTGGTAGAGCGCTTGCCTTGCATGCATTAGGCCCTGGGTTCGATTCCTCAGCACCACATAAGCAAAAAGAAAAAAGCTGGAAGTGGCGCTGTGGCTCAAGTGGTAGAGTGCTCACCTTGCTTGCATGAAGCAGAAAATGCCAGAAGTGGTGCTGTGGCTCAAGTGGTAGAGCACTGGCCTTGAGCTAAAGAGCCGAGGGACAGCACTCAGTCCCTGAGTTTAAATCCCACAACTGACAAAAAAAAAAAAGTAAATAAATAAAATAAGATAATTAAAATGATGAATTTTATCTTACATGAATTTTACCACAACAAAAGAAAAGTTCCCATACCTTTCAGCCAGAGTGTCTTTTTATTAGCTAGCCAAGGTCCAAACTTTAAAACTAATAAATCAATGTTGGAACAACACTGTAAACTAAAGATTTCTTTGGCTGTACCACCTTTACCTTCTCTTTTCTGAAAAGCTGCTTTGATTGCAATGACCCTGACCGTTCCTCTCTAATATTATGGTTAGGGTGGATGGGAACAAATAACTTGTTCTTTACTCTTTAAGACTAGAGAGAGATCCACTCCCATATGTGATGTTCGGGCCTACCTGCATCTGGGAGGCCTTGAAATTTTGCTGGCTACAATAACTGGAAGGTCTGGAGGAAGGAGTGAGTATCTTCTGTATCCTGGAAGAAAAGTGCTTAGAAACTGGCTCAAAGCAGGAACAGGCTGCCAGAGACCACTAGCTGTGTACCCACTCTCCATGTTTACTCCTTCCCAGATGACAGGACCACAATTTAATTACAGATGACTATGTGTGTAATTAAAGGTCTCCATTTCCTGTATTTCCCATAGGTAGATGTGGCCATTTCACAAAATTCTGGCCAATAGGATGTGAGTAGATATCTCAAGAGAGGCTCATTACCATGGGCACTAGGGGCAAATACTGTGACCTGTGCCCTTCCCCACCCTCTTCTCTTCATTGTTCTTGCTGTAATGCAGACATACCAGCCAAAATATGAAAAGACAATTGTGCACCAAGAATAGCAGTGCTTGGGTCCCCAAGCTTTAGCTAGTCTGATGTCTGTAGTTATTTTATAAGGAATAAACAGTATGTATAAGCCACAATACTTCCACCAGTGGAGCCTCCTATTCCTAACTGATATAAAGTTATAGTTTGCTTAGGGTTAATCTCTCTCTTTTTTTTTTTTTTTTGGTCCAGTCATGGGGCCTGAACTCTGGGCCTGGGCGCTGTCCCTCAGCTCTTCAGCTCAAGGATAGCGCTCTACCACTTGAGCCACAGCGCCACCTCTGGCTTTTTTCTTTTTGCTTATATGGTGCTGAGGAATCGAACCCAGGGCCTCAGGCATGCAAGGCAAGCGCTCTACCACTGAGCCACCTTCCCAGCCCTAGGGTTAATCTCAAGAGTGTATTGGGACATTTTCTAAACTTGCAGGGGAGATTCAGATATTGTTTGATGACTTTCATCTAATAAGATAGGCTATAAATGGAGAGGTGATGAGTTAATATTTTGTTTTTGAATTCCAATGAATTCACGAATAACCTCAGGGTAGACAGATTTGATTCTGAAGTCAATTCCCAAATATATTTAATATTTTTTCATATTTCCTATGTTGTTTTGGCAGTACTGGTGTTTACACTCAGAAATACTCTTACCATTGAGCCATAACTTCAGCCCCAATTTTTTTCACCAGTCCTGGGGATTGAACTCAGGGCCTGAGCACTGTCCTAGAGCTCCTTTTGCTCAGGGCTAGCATTCTACTACTTGAGCCACATGCAGAATTGATCCCAGGGCTTCATGCATGGTAGGCAAGCACTTTACCACTAAGGCACATTCCCCATTCCTTCAGCCCCAATTTTGCTGGTTAAGTGTGAGATATGGTCTTGCTTCCTACCTAGGCAAAAGTTGGCAGCTGCCATCCACCTATGTTGGGTTTCTTGTAATAACTAAGATAATGGGTATGAGCTACCATGTCCAGCTCTCTATTGAGAAGAGTCTCACAAACTTTTCTGCTCGGAAAGAACTTGAACATCAATCTTCCAAACTCAGCCTCCCAAGTAGCTAGGATTATAGTATTGTTGACATGAGCCAGGGTGCCCAATATTTTTTTTTAAATTCATATCACTGGGCTGGGAATATGGCATAGTGGTAGAGTGCCTAGCATGCATGAAGCCCTGTATTCAATTCCTCAGTACCACATAAGCAGAAAAAGCAGGTTCTGTGGCTCAAGTGGTGTAGAGCACTAGCCTGAGCAAAAGAAGCTTAGGGTCAGTGCCCAGGCCCCTGAGTTCAAGCTCCAGGACTGGCCAAATAAATAAACAAGTTCATATCACTGATTTGGCTCTAAATAATTGTGATGCTCAGTTTCAATGTCTTATGCTCCACAAACATTTATTTACAAAGTTGCTTTTTTTTTTTTTCTTTTTGCTGGGGGTCCTGGGGTTTGAACTCAGAGCCTTTCACTTACGAGGCAAGTGCTCAATTACTTGAGCCACATCCCCAGCCCCTTATCACTTACTGGCCCCTATCAGCAAGGAAGTGTGGTGACTAGGGGTAACAAATGACTTTAAGAAGAAATGAACATAGTCAATGCATTAGACTTGAACATTTCCTACACCAGTGAGCTAAAATATGAAGGGAGAGAATGTCACCAAAGAAAGGAAGAAGAGAAGAGAAGAGAAGAGAAGATTGAACCTGTAACTGGTAAGAGTCAGAAAGTTGTAAGCTGTCTCTAATCTACAAAGCTATTCAAGTCAGTAGAAGCTGGGGGACAACCAGCTAAATGTGGAACACAGAATACTTTTGAGTTCTTTGGAAATTATCCACGGATCATTCTCCATGGTAAGGTTTCACAAGGGTTGAAAGTGGTTTCCGTATTGGGATTTTCCCTCTTAATGGTTTGGGTAGAAGTTTAAATGACATTATTGTTATTCAAGAGCTTTTTTTTTGACCTTTTTCATTGTTCATTAGAGATAAGAGTCTCAGGAACTTTCCTGCCTGGTTAGTTTCAAACCACAATCATCATCTCTCAGCCTCCTGAGTAGCTAGGTTGGAAGTGTGATTCATAGAGCCCCAGCTTTAAGAGTTCTTTCCCATTGTCCCTAGAATCAGGGTTAATGGGTAGTGAGGAATTTACGGTTAGAAATCCAGAAGCCAATGGGCAGAGCATTGTTTACTCTGCGCTCTCCTTTGCATTTATTAATGAGGGCACACCACCTCCTCGTACAGAATCCAAGCAAGCACTTATGCCAGACTTTGGCTTCATTCAGTACAATTCTTCCTCAGCAGCCTCTCAAGAACTACCCTCAGCATCTCCTTCAGAACAAAATGCAAAGCAAAGCAAGAGGGGGTTGACTGGTCTTTGTATGTTGTAAGTTGTAGACAAACACCTTTTGTTTTACTGTTGCTTTAATTTAAAAAAAAACATGATAATGGATATTTTAATGAAATTTAGAAAGGAGTTATTTGAATATTTTTAATTAGAAGAACCAATGCATAGTGCCACATTTAGTCAGATCTAGAGTTCCCACTTCAGGCTTAAATCATAAATGTGAGCATTATTGCCTTTTACAATACACCATTGATAGAGCACCAACTTTAAAGCCAATTAAAGGTTGGCAATCTTCCTACCATTGGCAAAGTAACACTTGTTAACAGTTCCCCTTGTGACACGTTTCAGCATAATCACTGATTTCTGGAAACCTTATTTAGCACTTACGGATATTTTGAAATCTCTAATGAATTTCTTTTTATAGACATTTTTACGTTTTACTCTAATTTTTTAAAGGTGTTCAGGTAGTTTAATTTTATGCACTCAGATGGTGCATGTACCCAGATATTTATATGTAAAGGACAAAATGTTGTAGTATATAGAACTATACTCCATAAATAAGAAATAGTTTGCTCGTACTACTCAACATTTCTGAATCCTAACTGTGCCCAAATTCATTCAGAAAAATCTCATGCTGAAATCTGAAGATGAAGATGCTATTCTGTTCAATAAATTACAAAAGATGTTGTAATTTAAAAGCTAGTTAGAAAAAGAAAAACTTAGCTAGAATAAATAAATTCCTTCACAGTTATTTACTTCCAATAAAAATGGTTTGGAGGTTAACAAAGTATTTTTTGTTTCATATGGAAATAATTTGATAAGCTTGGCAAAGATGTAAGAAACATAAAAAGGAGCTTAGAACATTTAAGTTATTTTGGTCCTGAATTACTAAACACCAGAGAACTAGTTTCCACCAATTAAAAACATACCTTGATTGTATGCTATGCAAAATGCAGAAACGAACAATACATAGCTAGTTCTCATTTCAAGTTGGTTTTCTAGCATGCATCAAGTAGATTATATTAATTCAAGGTGAGACAACATCTTCAGATACTCAATATTGGAAACTATATAACATTAAATGAAGATCATAGAAGGCATCAGATAGGTATCAGACACAGATAATACAAGATACTGACAGTAGATTGATGCATGTATATGTAATTGATCTATAAAAATTAACAACCCTTCCAAAGCTTCCAAGTCCTTGAAGACTAGTGGAGCTTCCCAGCTTCATGGGCACACAGGCTCAGCTCAGCATCTAATGCCTTGTTGTTATTATCTTGAAATTCTGAATACTCTTATTCTCAATTTTTTGTTGTTGTTGTTGGTCGTAGGGCTTGAACTCTGGGCCTGGGCGCTGCTCCTGTGCTCTTCAGCTCAAGGTGAGCACTCCACCACTTGAGCCAAAGCACCACTTCAAGTGTTCTAGTGGTTTTTATTGGAGATAAGAGTCTCATGGACTTTCCTGCCCGGGCTGGCTTTGAACTGTGATCCTCACATCTCAGCCTCCTGAATAGCTAGCATTACAGGCATGAGCCACCGGCCCCTGGATCAAAATGTTTGTTTTTAAATAAATAAGTAAAATCTGACAAAATGTAGCAGGTAATCAGCTAACTGTCCCATTTGCAGATAGCTCTGTGAGTTCCAAATGAGTCATACTGAGTTCAATGTGATGTAAAAGAAAGTATAAGAAGAATATGCTACATTTTCATCTCAGTAACCTGTGTGGTGACAGTCCTCAGAGGACACAATTTCAATCTGAGCTAGAACTTGCTATACAGAAAGAAGGTGATAAAATTGGCACGGGTAGCTCATGCCTGTAATAGAAGGCTGAGATCTGAGGATCTCAGTTTGAAGCTAGTCAGAGTAGAAAAGTCTGAAATTCTTATCTCTAATTAACTAGCAAAATGGTGCACTTGGAGGTATACCTAGAGTGACCACAGCCCAGCTGTGATAAAAAAAAACAAAAACAAAAAGTCCAGGGAGTGCTCAAAGGTCTGAATTCAAGTCCTGGTAATGGCTCTCTCAAAAATGAAAGCATTGGTTGGGTGCCAGTGGCTCATGCCTGTAATACTAGCTGCTAAGGAGACTGAGATCTGAGGATCGCAGCTCAAAGCCAGCCTGGGCAGGAAAGACTGTGAGACTCTTATCTCCAAGAAATATCAGAAAATCAGAAGTGGCACTGTGTGTGGCTCAAGTGGTAGACTGCTAGCCTTGAGCTAAAGAGCTCAGGGACAATGCCCAGGCCCAGAGTTCAAGCCCCATGACCGACAAAAACAAACAAACAAACAAAGCATGTCTGGAATATGTCAAATTATACAGGATTCTAGATACTCACACACAGTGAGGCCAAAAGGGATACTCTTAGGAGAGAATCACAAAGACACAATGCCTAAGTACCTGTTCATATTTGTACAAAAATATATATACTGAAGTGAACTCCAACATATGGAACAAAAAGACTAGAATTTTTTTTTTTTAGGTTTTAGTTTTTGATGATTCTTTCTTCTTTACTTTATGCATGGTGTATTCACATGCATATCTTCGGGAGGGTGGCAGAAGGGCACAGAACTCTAGGGAAAAAGGACAAAAAAGTGCAGCAGTGAACAGGTGCCAGTGGCTCACGTTGTAATCATAGCTACTTAGGAGGTTGAGATCTGAAGATCCCGGTTCAAAGCCAGCCCTGGCAAGAAAGCCCTTGACATTCAACCGCCAGAAAACTGGAAGTGGCACTGTGGCTCAAGAGGTAGAGCGCTCACCTAGAGCTGAACAGCACAGGCACAGTACCCAGGCCCAGAGTTCAAGCCCCACAACTGACCAAAAAAAAAAAAAAAGTGCAGCAGTGAAGATCACTGGACATTGACGAAAGTGAGTTATATGGGCGAGGATCAGGTGGGGGGAGGGGAGGAGTATGGGATGGGATGGGAAGGGGAAACAATGAGGAGGCAACAATGCTTGATAAGAAATGTATTCTTTACCTTGCCCATGTAATTGTAACCCCTCTGTATGGTATTCTCACAATAAAAAGAAAGAAAGAAAGAAAGTGAGTTAGACAACTCCTGGGTAGAGACAGGAGGGAGGAGGGACTGGGAGAGAGTGAGAGAATAGAAGACATTGTACTAAAGGAAATGTACCTTACTCATGTAATTGTAATCCCTCTGTACATCACCTCTATAAGAAAGAAGACACTGACAGTTCCAGATATACAAGCCACTCACAATGTCTCTAATAATATTTCTTCCTGAAATATTTCTTTCTTGCCTTGAGTATATAGCTTAGAAGGAAAAGGCGAGAGACTCCTTCAGACCTCTTTACTCATTAGTAGGCCAGAGGTGAAGAATGTGGATAGAAGGTACGAATCATGAAATGAAAT
This sequence comes from Dipodomys ordii, assembly GCF_000151885.1. Classification (NCBI taxonomy): domain Eukaryota; kingdom Metazoa; phylum Chordata; class Mammalia; order Rodentia; family Heteromyidae; genus Dipodomys; species Dipodomys ordii. The sequence continues at coordinate 6,736,196 of NW_012267292.1, forward strand.
TGAAACAGTTGGCTTCACTTATGGAGCATTTTCATTGTTTTGATAAGAACAAAGTACAAATATGCATGATATGAAATACTAATTATGTGATAATGTATATATCACTAATTTTAGCAATACTGTGCATGTTAAATATTCTTTTTTTTTTCTGTCCAGTCTTGGGGCTTGAACTCAGGGCTTGGGCACTGTCCCTGAGTTTCTTTTGCTCAAAGATAGCACTCTACCACTTGAGCCAAAGCACCACTTATGGCTTTTTTTGTTTATGTGGTACTGAGGAATTGAACTCAAGGCTTCATGCCTGCTAGGCAAGTACTCTACCACCAAGCCACATTCCCAGCCTTGTGTTAAATGTTCTTACATTTAACTAGGTTAAAAGAAACAGCTATCTTTAATACTTTTAGTGGCTATATTTCCTTACTTTCATAACAGTTTGCACTAGGCACCACAATCATTGCCAACCTGGATTTCAAGGAGCAACCATACCCTTTATGAAGTGACTAATTTTATGTTTATTTACTTACTTATTTTGATATTGAAAATTGGACCCAGGGGAATCTGCATCTTAAACAACTGCTCTATCACATGGGCCTCTCTCCAACCCCTATTCTCTTTTTTCTTCAAATTCTTTATTGTGATTAAGTGGTTACATAATTCCACAAATTTCACAGTATTGTGGGATAGTGATGCTTAGTTAAAGTCACAAACACATTCTAACTTTCATGGGGCAAAATGTCTATCATGGTCTATAACATTTATGAGTTCTGTGAGCTTTGCAATACAGTTATTTCTTCCACATTGGGTGATAAGTACATTTCTTTTATTTTGCACAGCATCAGCTGTTCCTTCTTTCCCACTCATTCCCTCCCTCCCATCGCTGCCATTGTGTTGCTTAGTTCATTTTGGTCAATGTCCAGTGCAGCTGATGGGTCCCGTTGTTGTATGTTTCCCCCTAATTCCCTCTAGTTCTGTGTCCTCCTCCTGGTTTCCCTCTGGTGTCCACATACATACTATATATGTGATCAGCAGCATGGGGTTATTTAGTAGTGATTCGACCAGATGAGTTCTTTGTTTCTTTTTTTTGTTGGTCATGGGCCCTGAACTCTGGGCCTGGGCACTGTCCCTCAGCTCTTCAGTTCAAGGTGAGCATTCTACCACTTGAGCCACAGCGCCAATTCCAATTTTCTGTTGGTTTATTGGAGATAAGATTCTCCCGGACTTTTCCTGCCCGGCTGACATTGAACCGTGATCCTCAGATCTCAGCCTCCTGAGTAGCTAGGATTACAGGCAGGAGCCACGGCGCCGGGCTTGCAGTTTACTTGCAATTTACACCTCATTCAGTTTCTCTCAAGGAAATAGATTTGATGTGTTGAACTTTAGAAGGCTAGGGAAAATAGGAACCCTGTTTGTGCCACAGCTTCTTAGATCTCAGCCTCTCGAGTAGCTAGGATTACATCATGAGCCACCTGGCATAGGCATCTTTATTAGGCTGCAAACATGATCAAGTAGGGCTGGGATGTAATTCAGTAATTATATATATATATATATATGTATATATATGTAATTATATATACATATACATTATACATTATATATATATATATGATGCAGTGTACCAGAATCAAATACAGTGACAACAGTGGTTATACCATAGGGAGAAGAGCAAACAAAAGAAACAAAAAAAATCACATAGTATATTATAAGTACATTAAAAACAACAGCAAGAAAGATAAAACTTCTTGTGTCCCTCTCTTGGGGTTTATTTCACTTAGCATCATCTTATATAGTCATCAGTACATAGCTTTTGACCTTTTCTGCTTGTCTGGTAGGATTATCCTAGATGTATACTAGTTATTGCACATAAGGGAAACAGTGGGACCTCCCAATCCAGGAGCTTGGGAGGTTTTTCCACTTCCTTAGTTCTGCTTTAATTTCCTTTTTCAATTTTTTTGAAGTTTTCATCATAGAGGTCCTTCCGTTCTTTAGTTAACTCCTAGGTATTTTATTTTTTGGGGGGCTATTACAAAAGGAGGTGCTTTCCTGATTTCAGCTGCATGCTTCTCATTATTTGCATACAGAAAAGCTATTGATTTTTGAGGGTTAATTTTATACCCAGCTTGAGTAACTTGGGAGTAGAGTCCATGGGGTTCTTTAAGTATAAGATCATGTCATCTGCAAAGAGGAAGAGTTTTACTTCATCTTTCCCTATTTGGATCCCCTTTATGTTTGCATCTTGTCTTATTGCTGTAGCTAGGTATTCTAATACTAAATTGAAGAGAAGTGGAGAGAGTGGACATCCTTGTCTCATTCCTGAATTTAGAGGAAATGGCTTTAGCTTTTCACCATTAAGTATAATGCTAGCTGTAGGTTTGTTATACACAGCCTTTATTATATTGAGGAATGTTCCATGGATTCCTTGTTTTTCCAGAGCTTTCATCATAAAGGGGTGTTGGACCTTGTCAAATGATTTTTTTGAGTCTATTGAGATAATCAAGAGGTTCTTATCCTTGCTCTTGTTGATGTGATGAATTACATTAATTGATTTGCGTATATTGTTTTGGGTCCGGTCATGGGGCCTGAACTCTGGGCCTGGGCACTGACCCTCAGCTCTTCAGCTCAAGGCTGGCACTCTACCACCTGAGCCACAGCGCCACTTCTGGCTTTTTTCTTTTTGCTTATGTGGTGCTGAGGAATTGAACCCAGGGCCTCAGGCATGCAAGGCAAGCACTCTACCACTGAGCCACCTTCCCAGCCCCTGATTTGTGTATATTGAACCAGCTTTACATCCCTGAAATGAATCCTGTTTGATCGTGGTGTATGATTTTTTTGATGAGTCGTTGAAGTTGATTGGCCAAAATTTTGTTGAGAAGTTTTGCATCGATGTTCATCAAAGAAATGGGTCTATAGTTCTCTTTCTTTGATGAGTCTCTGTCTGATTTTGGGATTAGGGTTATGATGGCTTCATAGAAAGAGTTTGGAAGTACTTTCAATTTCATTGAAGAGTTGGAGAAGTATTGGTGTGAGTTTTACTTTGAAGGCTTTGTAGAATTCAGCTGTAAATCCATCTGGTCCTGGGCTTTTCTTGGGTGGGAGGTGTCTTATTGCTGTTTCTATTTTGATGCTTGATATGGGTCTGTGAAGTTGGTTTTAATCATCTTGGTTTAGTCTAGGTATGTCAATATTTGCTAGAAATTTGTCCAATTCTTGCAGATTCTCAAACTTATTAGAATAAAGGTTTGAGAAGTGTTCCCTTATAATGTTCTGAATCTTGTTGTTTTTTGTTGTTGTTGTTTTTTCTCCTATGGTGATGTTTCCATTCTCATCTCTGATTTTGTTTATTTGGGTGTGTTCTCTTCTTTTTCTGATAAGATTTGCTAAAGGTCTGTCAATTGTGTTAATTTTTTCAAAGAACCAACTCTTTGTTTTGTTGATTCTTTCTATGGATTTTTTTGGACTCTAATTTATTTAGTTCTGATTTAATTTTAATTATTTGTTTCCATCTACTGGATTGGGGTTTGGCTTGTTCTTTTTCAAGGAGCTTCAGGTATCTCAGTAAATTGTTGATTTCAGATCTCTCCAATTTGTTGATGTAGGAACTCAGAGCTATAAACTTGACTGCCTTTGCTGTGTCCCAGAGGAGCTGGTAATTTATGTGTTCATTTTTGTTAAATATCTTGAACATTTGAATTTCCTTTCTAATCTCTCCCATCCACTGGTGGTTCAACTGTTGTTCAGCCTCCATGTGTTACAGGATTTTCTTTAGTGGCTTTTGGTGTTGAATTCTACTTTTATTCCCTTGTGGTCTGAGAGAATGTGGGGCATAATTTCAATGTTTCTGAATTTGGACAAATTTGCTTTGTGACCTAAAACTTGGTCTATTTTGGAGAATGCTCCATGTGCTGCTGAGAAGAATGTATATTCTGATGCTACTGGGTGAAATATTCTTTAGCTGTCTGTTAAGTCTAATTGATCTATGCAGTTGTTTAGATCCAAGGTTTCTCTGTTGAGTTTTTGCCAGGTTGATTTATCCAGTGGGGATAGTGGTGTGTTAAAGTCCCCAATAATTAATGTCTTTGGTTCTATGTGAGATTTTAGGGAAAGTAGTGTTTCTTGGATAAATTTTGGTGCTCTGTTATTTGGTGAATAGATATTTAGAATTGTAATATCCTCCTGAAGGAGGGAACCCTTTATTATTATGTAACATCCTTCTTTATCTTTTCTCACTAATTTTAATTTGAAGTCTATTTTATCTGATATTAGGATTGCAACTCCCACCTGTTTATGGGGGCCGTTTGCTTGGTAGATTTTATTCTAGCCTTTCACTTTTAGAATATGTTTGTTTTTGTGATCAAGGTGTGTCTCTTGAAGGCAGAAGATAGAAGGATCTTGCTTTTTGATCCAACTAGACAATTTGTGTCACTTAATTAGAGGGTTAAGTCCATTAATATTGAGAGTTAGTACTGAGAAGTGTTTGGTAGTTCCTGCCACATTATTCACCTTCTTAGAGGCTGTGACATTTGGGTTCTTCTTATGATTCTGGAATTCTCTGTTTGGGAGCCGTTTCTTGACCTTTATCATGCTCTTATTGGTTTTCTATGTGTGGGTCATATTTAAGTATCTTTTGGGGGCTGGGAAGGTAGCTCAGTGGTAGAGTGTTTGCCTTGCATGTCTGAGACCCTGGGTTCAATTCCTCAGCACCACATAAGCAAAAAGAAAAAAGCTGGAAGTGGCACTGTGGCTCAAGTGGCAGAGCGCTAGCCTTGAGCTGAAGAGCTGAGGGACAGTGCCCAGGCCCAGAGTTCAGGCCCCACGACCGGACCCCCCCCCCAAAAAAAAGTATCTTTTGTAGGGCTGGTTTGATGTAGATATATTGTTTCAATTTTTCTTTGCTGTGGAGTTTGTCCTTCCATTATGAAGGAGAGTTTGGCTGGGCTATAGTGGGATTATAATTAGATTATAGTTGTTTGTCTTTAGGGGTCTTTGGGGTGTGGCATACATCATTCTAGGCTCTTCTTGCTTTCATAGTCTCTACTGAGAAATCTCCCTGACAGCTTTAGGGATCCTTTCGGTCTCTATTGATCCTGTGTGGATTACAATGTGATGGTGGGATGTCCTTTTCAGGTCTGGTCTATTTGTGATACTAAAGGCTTCTTGGATCAGAATGGGCCTACTTTTTTTTTTTTTGCATGTTTGGATGTTCTCTGCTAGAAATTTTGGATTCTTTAAAAAAATAAACCAAAAAACAGGCTTGGCACTGGTGGCTCATACCTGTAATCCTAGCTACTCAGGAGACTGAGATCTGAGGATCACAGTTCAAAGCCAGCCTGGGCAGGAAAGCCCATGAGACTCTTATCTCCAATTAATCACCAGAAAACAGAGAGTGGCACTGTGGTTCAAGTGGTAGAGTGCTTGCCTTGAGCTGAAGAGTTGAGGGACAGTGCCCAGGCCCAGAGTTCAAGCCCCATGACTGACACAAGAAACCAAGAGCAACAACAGTTTTTAGTGTAGCTTTCACTCCCCAACCATATCAATAGAAGAATCTTTGCAGGATACAGATAAAACAGCCATTACATTGAAAATTGAAAATATTCTACAGCTAGAATCTCTTTTTGAAATTTCATGTTTGTACCAATAGGTAAAATTGAGCCAAATTCGTTATCTTAAGAGCTTTGCTAAAATTGCAGATAGAAAAGAAAAATTAAACATGTAAATCTAAAGCTAGCCCTACTTCCATATACATGTACATGCATGTGCATGCGTGCGCGCGCACGCACACACACACACACACACACACACACACACACATAAATATCAAGAAATTAGTTGGTCATCAGTGGCCCACACTTGTAATCCTATCTATTTTGGATGCTAAAATTTGAGGATCATAGTTCAAAGCCATCCTGAGCAGAAATGTCTATGAGACTCTATCTCTAATTAGGTAGCAAAACCTTGGACTAAGGCATGGTTCAAGTGGTAGAACACCAACTAGCCTAGAATGTAGGGTTCTGAATTCAAGCTCCAGTATAGGCAAAACTTAAGAAGAAAGACAGAAAATAATTACTATTACTGTCCTTTTCTAAGCCAAAGTCATCTTAGGCTAATCTCATCCTCATGGCTGGACCTAGCCAGAGGGAAGCTTGTGCAATAGAAAGATTTTCCTAGTGTACAGTGTTACAAATAACAGCCTTTCCCCATTGTTGTCACCTCTCCTCCTCCTTCCTTCCAGCCCTCAGGGGTCTTCCTGTGCCTGGCTAAATTTTGCTCTCAGCTGGCAACTAATTATTGAGTAAGAGGGTTCTATTGGTGGAGAAAATTGTGCTGCTAAGTATTTACAATGTCTTTATATGTTTTGACATTTTTTCAGTTATTAGAAACAGGGAGGAAAATTCTGGTAGTAGAAAAAGAAGTTGGCTCAAAGTCAGTAAACCCATCTGGCAATTTAATATAATCAAATCTCAGTAATTAATTTTGGACTGTATTGTGTGAAGTGACCCCAAGGTATCTAAGCAGTAGAGGAAGACAAGGGAATATAAAAGGTCACTCTATGTTTTTCTTCTTTGATATTTAGCAGAGGGGAAAAAATTACCTCCAGAACTGTAATCAGAAAATTTTGCTGTATTTGAATCTTCCCGTGGGGTTCAAATATAGGCTTTACAGCCTTACCTACTGGCAAAATAGAGTTTGAGGACTAACCACTTCCCATCGACAGCATAAACAAATGAGCTGAAAGGTAGTGAAAATGAAGTTTTCACTATGTCCTCCAGCCAAAGTCTATTTAACAGGGAGAACCCTACATCTGATTAGATTCCAGTAAAATAATAAATAAGCATAAGAAATACATAGCTAAGTCTATATTTTTACTGAGATAATGTTCTTTAAAACAACTCATTGTTTTATATATAGCTGTGAGTTATATAGTTACATTTTCTTAATGAAGAGTTTAAATTGCTTAAGGTGGTTTCCTGGTTCTTTAGAGCATAGTTCTTCAAAGTTTTTTGCATGTGTAATCCTATAAGACTTTTGAAAGGCATAGGGTCCCTGAAATAAAGTTGTTGTATCTTAAGTTAAAATCATTGCAAAAAGGGGCTGGGAAGGTGGCTCAGTGGTAGAACGCTTGCCTTGCATGCCTGAGGCCCTGAGTTCGATTCCTCAGCACCACATAAGCAAAAAGAAAAAAGCCGGAAGTGGCGCTGTGGCTCAAGTGGTAGAGCACTAGCCTTGAGCTGAAGAGCTGAGGGATAGCGCCCAGGCCCAGAGTTCAGGCCCCACGACCGGACCCCAAAATATGCAAAAAAGCTTATTTTCTGGTTAATTATTATTTGAATATACATTTAACTTTATATCAAATCCTTGGAACTGCCAAGTGCTGATGAATCTGTTGTAATCCTAGCTACTCAGGAAACTGAGACCTGGAGGATTGGGTTTTGAAGCCAATACAGATAGAAAAGGCCAAAAGACTCTAGACATGATCTCCAAAACAACCAGCAAAATTCTAGATTGGAGGTGTGACTCTGGTGGCAGAGCATCACATATGAGCAAACAAGTACAGTGAGAGTCCAAAGTCCTGAGTTCAAGCCCTTATACTAGCATAAAAACTAATTCCTCAGAGCTGTAGATTTAGTTTAGGGAATAAGCTCTTTGGTATGATATACCTTACTGGAGAAGCCAGTGTTCACTGTCAAACATATGAGCTCAGTTGGACTTTAGGGCCTCTGGCTTCAAATTTTTTTTGGGGGGGGGTCTGGTTGTGGGGCCTGAACTCTGGGCCTGGGCACTGTCCCTCAGCTCTTCAGCTCAAGGCTAGTGCTCTACCACTTGAGCCACAGCGGCAATTCCGGCTTTTTTCTTTTTGCTTATGTGGTGCTGAGGAATTGAACCCAGGGCCTCAGGCATACAAGGCAAGTGCTCTGAGCCACCTTCCCAGCCCCAACTGGCTTCAAATTTTAAACAAATGGGATTATATCTCTGCAATTCTAATTCAACATTGTCTAAAAAAAGTGAGGCCTTGGTTTGTGTTGAGGTGTTTTTTGATCTGTTTTAAGGGAGGAGTGGGGGAAAAAAACCCAGTTGGAAGCAACACATTTAAACTTACTCCCTTACACGTTGTTCCTATAATGTGTATGAATGTGTGTGTGTGTGTGTATTCTGGTCTTGGGACTTGAACTCAGGGCCTAGGCACTGTCCTTGATTTTTTTTTTTAAATTCAAAGCTTTTGGATGTTTATTTAGAGGTAAGGGTCTCTCTCTTTCCTCCTCCTCCTCCTCCACCTCCTCCTCCTGCTGCTGCTGCTGCTGCTGCTGCTGCTCAAGGCTAGCGCTCTACCATTTAAGCCATAGTGCCACTTCTGGCTTTTTCTGTTTATGTGGTACTGAGGAATGAAACCCAGGACTTCATGCATGTTAGGCAAGCACTCTACCACTGAGCCACATTACCAGCTCAGGTCTCAATTTCTTGCCCAGGCTGGCTTCAAAGCATGATCCTCAGATCTCAGCCTCCTGTGGTTGTGTTTGTTTGTTTGTCAATCATGGGGCTTGAACTCTGGGCCTGGGCACAGTCCCTCAGCTCTTCAGCTCAAGGTGAGACCTCTACCACTTGAGTCATAGGGTCACTTCCTGTTTTTTAGTGGTTTATTGGAGATAAAGAGTCTCAAGGACTGTCTTTCACAAGCTGAATTTGAACTGTGATCCTCAGATCTCAGCCTCCTGAGTAGCTAAGATTACAGGCATGAGCCACCAGTGCCAGGGTCTGTCTTTCTTTCTTTCTTTCTTCTTTCTTTCTTCTTTCTTTCTTTCTTTCTTTCTTTCTTTCTTTTTCTTTCCTCTCTGTTTCTCTCTTTCTTTCTCTCTTTCCAGTCCTGGGGCTTAAACTCAGGGCCTAGGCACTGCCCCTGAGCTTCTTTTATTCAAAGTTAGTACTCTATCACTTGAGCCACAGTGCCATTTTTGGCTTTTTCTGCTTATGTGGGACTGAGGAATCAAAACAAGGACTTCATGCATGCTAGGCAAGCCCTTTACTAATAAGTCACATTCCCAGCCCAGGTCTTGGACTTTCTTGCCCAAGCTGGCTTCAAACCATGATCCTCAGATCTCAGCTTCCTATGTCTTTTTGTTTTGTTTTGTTTTGTCAATGGTGAGGCTTGAACTCTGACCTGGGCACTGTCCCTCGGCAATTCAGCTAAAAACTAGCACTCTACCACTTGAGCCACAGCACCACTTCTGGGTTTCTGGTGGTTAATTGGACATAAGAGTTTCATGGACTTTTCTGCCCAGGCTGGCTTTGAACGATCCTCAGATCTTAGCTTCCTGAGTAGCTAGGATTACAGGTGTGAGCTACTGGTACCCAGCTTGTCCCTGTGATTTTTATCCCCGCAGCAATGTAGCAAGGTCAAGTTCAGGCTAGATGATGGAAAGACACATCTTTTGCGGGATGGAAGAATGGAGATACTGAAGTCCTCAGGGAGACAGGTCCTCAGGAGTCAATCCTTAGAAACAGAGAATCTGCTTAAAGATAATAAAATAATAATAATAATAAACAGAATCTGGAAACTGATTTCATTAAAACTGCCTTCAGGTACCTGGTAAGTATGAGCATTCAGCTTTAAGTCTGCTTTTCTAAAGCTATTTACAAAAGAAGTGAATGTTCTATAAAAATAGAAGATACAAGATAGCCTTCCAGTGGCCAGGCATAAGAACAACAGCAGATATTGCAGAAAATCAGGGCAAAGGGAATCACTTTGTCAATGCTTTCCACTGCAGAGCAGCTCACATTCGGAGACCTAATTCTTTCCTATATTTCAATCTAAGCATATTATCAGACCAGTACCTCATACCTGTAATCCTAGCTACTCAGGAGGCTGAGATCTGAGGACTGGGGTTCAAAGCCAGCCCAGGCAGGCAAGTCCATAAAATTCTTTTCTCTAGTTACCCACCAGAAATGGTGCTGTGGCTCAAGTAGGAGAGAGCTAGCCTTGAGCTGAAAAGCTCAGGGAAAGTGCCCAGGCCCAGAGTTCAAGCCCCACAATTGACAAAGAAAAGAAAGAAACTTATCAGACACAGAATATAAACCTAAATACCTAGGAATTAACTAAAGAAGTGAAAGACTTCTATGATGAAAACTTTAAAAACCTGAAAAAGGAAATTAAAGCAGATCAAAGAAAGTAGAAAAACCTCCCAGGCCCCTGGTTTGGGAGGATTAACATCCTGAAAAAGGCAATACTGTCAAATACTATCTACAAACTCAATGTGATACCCGTCAAAATCCTAACCTCATTTTTCAATGAAATAGAAGAAGCAATCAAAAAATTCATATGGAACAATCAAAGACCCCAAATAGCAAAAACAGTCCTTAGCAGGAAGGACATTGCTGGAAGAATATCAATACCAAATTTCAAACTCTACTACAAAGTCATATAATCAAAACAGCTTGGTACTGGCACAAGAACAGAACTGAGGACCAATGGAATATATATGGAATTCTATGCCTCCATTAGAAAGAATGACACTGCCCCATTTGTTAGGAGATAGAAAGACTTGGAAAAAATTATATTAAGTGAAGTAAGCCAGGCCCAAAGAAACATAGGTCCCATGGTTTCCCTTATTGGCAATAACTAGTATATGTCTAGGACAAGCAGAAAAGGTCAAAAGCTATGTACATATGACCATATAAGATAATGCTAAGTAAAATGAACCCCAAGAGAGGGACACAACAGGTTTTATCTTTCTTGCTGTTGTTTTTAATGTACTTATAATGTACTATGTGATTTTTTTGTTTCTTTTGTGTGTTCTTCCTCCATGCTATAACCCCTGTTTTCACTGTATTTGATTCCAGTGTCCTGCATCTTATATATTCATTTTTCTAATTTGGGGAGGGGAAGTGAAATAACAAAATGCTGAAATAAGGATATAGTTTGACCCATTGTAGCAATGAGATGTACAAGACACTATGTTGAAAATGAACTTTACAATTTCTGGGAGGTGGAGGAAGGAAGGAGGAGTTGGGAAGGTTGGGAGGGAAGGGATGGTAGGGGAAAAACAAGGGGGTAACAATGTTCAACAGAAAATGGACTCATTACCTTACTCATGTAACTGTAACCCCTCTGAACAGTATCTTTATAATAAAAAATTAATTAAAATATAAGCCTAAAATAGTAGGATAAATAGGAAAGGGACAATCTTGCATTTTTGGCTGTACTCATGTGGTATAACAGTCTCTGATAAAATGTTTCAGAAAGTACTTAACTTCAGTTACAACAACACCATAGCTCACAGAGTTCAAAAGCTTGCAAAACTTGTGTTCCTGCTTTGAGAATGTAATTTATGTGATCTAAACAATTTTGTGATGCAACAAAGTGGCATTCACTTGTGGCATCATGTCAGTACCCTCAAATTGTGAATTTTTGAGTATGTTAGATTTCAGACTAGAGATTCTCAAACTATTGCAAAAGGATACTTCAAGGGACATCGTTTAATATTGTATTATTTTATATTCAACATGTTTTAACTTTAATTTACTTTCCCACAAAGCACATAGTTCCTGTTTTTTCCATAAATTGAGGAGGAAAGAGAAGTGTCTAATCTTTGCCTGTAGCAGGCATTTGCTGATCCCCCCCCACCCCTGCCCAGTATTTTTTATTTCTGTCTCCCATGTTCTGGCAATATATTTCTACTTCCTTTGGGGTATTTCTCTTCTTTTACTCCATGCATTTCCAGGCTGCCATTCATACTCCTAGCATAGAAGTTGACATGTGGGACAGGCCTAATTAGTGTGTGTGTGTGTGTTTGTGTGAGTGAAAGAGACAGAGAGACCACATGCTTGCATGCCAGTACTAGGTCTTGAACTCAAGGCATAGATACTGCTCCTTAAATTTTTTGCTCAAGGCTGGGACTCTACCACTTCAGCCAGTTCCATGTCTTGATTTTTGATGGCTAATTGGAGAAAAGAGTCTCCTAGACTTTTTTGCTTTGCTGGTGTTGAATCATGATCCTCAGATCTCAGCTTCCTAAGTAGCTAATACTACAGCCACTGGTACCCAGATAGCCTAATCATTTTTAGTATCCTGATCCATTGAACATCAGAAGTGCGCACATGACCCAAACTTTTGGGATATTTATATGGGATTGAGAGCATTTCAATTTGCCAAAAAAAGCTGCATTTTTCTTGGATTTTTCTCTTCCTTCCTTCTTCCTTCCTTCCTTCCTTCCTTCTTTCTTCCTTCCCTTTTCTTTTTTATTTTGCCAGTCCTGGAGTTTGAACTCAGGGCTTGGGCACTGTCCCTGAGCTTCTTTTGCTCAAGAACAGCATCTACCATTTGAGCCACACCACTTCTGGTTTTTTCTGTTTATGTGGTACTGAGGAATCGAACCCAGGGCTTCATGAATGCTAGGTAAGCACTCTACCACTAAACCACATTCCTAGTCTATTGCTGGATTTCCTATGGAAGATGATAAGTAATAGCATTTCCTTATTGGGGTCTAATGTGAAGCAGAGCCTAGAAGGCAGTGTAGACAGTAAAAGATGGAAAGAACCAGATAATGACATATCAATTATAAGAAGGGCTTGAACATCTCTTGGTCCTGATTGGATAAAGATTTATGTACATTCCTGAAAGTTAGAGAGGCTTCTGGTGGTATGTGTGACAGTGTCTAAAAATCAAACTTTCAAAGCTAGAAGCTGAAAGTAGTAGATGTGGCTCAAGGGGTAAAGCACCAGCTTTGAGGGAAAAAGCCAAGTATGAGTGTGAAGCCCCGAGTTCAAGCCCCAGTATCAGCATTTTTTAAAAAAGTTAGAAGTTACCAGAACAACAGGAAGAATCTGTTTATATTATTTACAGACATGGAGAACACCCAGAGGATTTGTTTTTGTTTTTTTGGGTTTTTTTTTGGTCATGGGGTCTGAACTCTGGGCCTGGGCTCTTCCCCTCAACTCTTCAGCTCAAGGCTAGCGCTCTACCACTTGTGCCACAGCACCACTACTGGCTTTTTCTGCTTATGTGGTAGTGAGGAATCAAACCCAGGGCCTCATGCATACAAGGCAAGCACTCTACCACTGAACCACCTTCCCAGTCCCCCGGAGGCTTTTTGAACTAATGGCATTTCCTGCACTCAGAGGAACTGTGTATAAAGGGGTAGAGGGAAATTAGGCCTTTGTAGAAGATGAAAGGTGTTCACTGCAGAGCTTTGCAGGACAGTGGACAAGACGTGTTCCCTGTGGGAATTTGGGGGAGATTGTGCTGGTGGCAGAGGGGTACTGAGGCAGCTGTAATACCCATGCTTCAATAGTGCCACCATGTGGCTCTGTCACCCGTGACACCTTTGCCCTTGTCCAAAGTGCCATTTTGGTTGACTAAGTTGAATTTCTGTTTTTTTTTTTCTGTACTGAAAATGATAATATGCAGAGGTGACCACTGAGTCCTTGAAGATTTTCTGAATTTCTTGGAGGAGAACATGAGAGAATGATTAGGGAGAGGGTTAGAGAGAGAAGAACGCATAGAAGAAAAAGATGTTCATGAAGCTGGATGCCAGTGGCTACTCAAGAGGCTGAGAGCTCATGACCACAGTTTAAAGCCAGCTCAAGCAGGAAAGTCTAGGACACTCTTTGCTTATGTGGTGCTGAGGAATCGAACCCAGGGCCTCAGGCATGCAAGGCAAGCATTCTACCACTAAGCCACCTTCCCAGCCCCAAGGACACTCTTATCTCCAATTGACCACCAAAAGGCTGGAAGTAGAGCTGTGGCTCAAGAGGTAGAGTGCCAGCCATGAGCAAAAAAGCTAAGGGACAGCACCCACATTCTGAGTTCAAACCCAAGTCAGACATGAGATCACACACACACACACACACACACACACACACACACACACACACACACACACAGATATTCCTGGCAGCAGACAAGTATGATTTTCATATGAAAAATAGGCAAGTATTCATTTTGCCCTCCTGATTTGAAGAATAGAGTTTGTAAGTAATAGGATGCTAGAGTTAGCTTGTACCAGTTTGTGCAAGCTGGTCATGAATTTTCAGGCATTTTGTAGGCTAGTTGTTGAACAAAACCATGGAGGAAAATAAAATACACATGTCATATTTAATGACAATAGATTTATTGGAAAAAGTTAGTGGATTGGGATGCAACTCCATTTGTCAGATCACAGTTCAATTGCAACCATGTGTTGGCCACAAAAACAAAGTTTGGCAAAAGTCAACAAACACATTCTGTAAGAATCCATTGGCTATATGGTTGTTATAATAAAAGTATTGTGTAGGCTATGATTAGTTATATATTGAATGTAACACATACTTCACATTGTAAAAGTTCTAATAAACTTAAATCTATAAATACATACAAATAGATGAATATATATATATATATATATATATATTTTCTTCCCTGGAGAGTTCATTGTTAAATATTTACTAGCAGAATACTATGTCTAAATTATTATATACTTATTATGATTGCTAATAAGATCAAAACATGAGTAATAATCATGTTATCCACTGACATTCAAATCCTAACTCATACTCCATCAATGCTGCGAAAATATTCAAGCTGAGGATTGATGTGTGGTGGACTGGACTCAGGGAAACTGAGGCAGGAAGATTTCAGCTTTGAAGCCCACCTGGGCTATATAATGAGACCCGGACTCAAATTGTACTTTCTTCCTAAAACAAATTAAACTATTACCATTGTTCTATGCAATTATTTTCTTAAATGCTTTGGAGACAAATCATCAAGTGGACTCCTATAGGTTTCTGGTGATACTTAAAAATAATCCTGAAATGCTACATTTCTAATATTTCTAGAAGGTGGCATTTCATTTTTATCATATTGTTCAACTTTACATAATAGTTTAGGGTGTTAGAGTTCATTGTAAACTTTTTTATGGAAAAAGTAGGCAGGTGGATTCTTACTCATAATGACAGAAAATGAATACAACTTTCTGAGATTCAAAAAGTAAGAATGAGAGAGAAATTTCGATTTTAATGTCAAACTGAATAAAGCTACTTAACCTAGGCACCATTAAAATGGTCATAAGGAACAAAAGTCAAAAAGAAAATTAAAATCACAAAAATGATGAGACTGAAGTAAGAATTACCAACAGATGATAGGAAGTCACGGCTCAGATACAATCAGGAGAATTTGTACTAACAACAGGAGTAAACCTACCCAGTACAACTTCAGAGAAGTTCTGAGGTTGGAAAATTTGAAATCAAGCCATCAAACAAGAACAAGATAGCAAAAGTAGAAAACTCAAGCCATCCTTTTCTTACAAATATTTTTGACATGCTTAAGAAAAAAAGGAGGGCTGAGAAGGTGGCTCAGTGGTAGAGCGCTTGCCTTGCATGCATGAGGCCCTGGGTTTGATTCCTCAGCACCACATAAGCAAAAAGAAAAAAGCCGG
>NW_012267292.1:6753475-6764803 GCF_000151885.1 Dipodomys ordii
AACCCAGGGCCTCATGCATGCAAGGCAAGCGCTCTACCACTGAGCCACCTTCCAGCCCCTCAAAATATATCTTAGCTAAAGAAACAAAACATAATAATTCAAACGTAAGAAGTTTAAGAAATGACCATAATGCTAGCTACTCAGGAGGTTGAAATCTGAGGATTATGGTTCAAAGCCAGCTCAGGCAGAACAGCCTTATTGATTCCAACTAACCAGGTGGGGGGGGGGAAGCCTGTTCTGCAGGTATGGCTGAAGTGGTAAAGTACCAGCTATGAGCAAAAAAGGCCCCGAATTCAAGTTCTGGTACTTATACACATACGTACATCCACACACATATTCAAGCCTTGAGCACATACAAGATACATATAGCTGGGCAGGGAAGGTGGCTTAGTGGTAGAGCGCTTGCCTAGCATGCACGAAGCCCTGGGTTCGATTCCTCAGTACCACATAAACAGAAAAGGCCAGAAGTGGCACTGTGGCTCAAGTGGTAGAGTGCTGTCCTTGAACAAAAGCAGCTCCGACAGTGCCCAGGGCCTGAGTTCAAGCCCCAGGATGGCAAAAAGAAAGAAAGAAAGAAAGAGAGAGAGAGAGAGAGAGAGAGAGAGAAAAGAAAAGAAACAAATCAAGAGATTTCCAAAATTCTGTACTCCAAGTAAAACCAAAATGATTGAAAGCCGCAGATTCTGAGGAGAAGAAGACTGTTATCTATCATTATAATAATTATTTTTTTTCTTTTCTTTTTTCGTAGTGCTGAGGATTGGCCCCAGGGCCTTGCATATGCAACAGGAGTGCTCTCCTATTCAGCTATAATCACTTCTACAAGATAAAGTTGAGCTGAGAGTATAGCTCCATGGTAGAGTGTTTGCCTAGTATGCATGGTTTTAAGTTCAATCATCAATATGGGAAAAAAGGATATTAGCTATGTGTGTACTTGCCTTTATATGGATTGTAAATAAAATAATGATATAGCTGGGTACTGGTGGTTCATGCCAGTGATACGGTGGAGGAAGTAATGATGGAATATAATATTTGACTTGGATTGTAAAATGGATAATGAATGATTTTAAGATATAAATGTAAATGTGCTTTCTGTGGATAAGACTTCCCCGTAACTAACTAGGTATTTTAGCTAGTAACTGTAATTGTAACTTTGTAACCTTGTAACTCTGAATCTCTGCTTCTGCTATTTTCTGAACAATGGGGGCCCTAACCCAGCTCAGCCATCACCACCCTTTGTTCTATTCCCCTGTTTCCCACCAGCAAAACCTTGGGGGAAATTTAAACTTAAGGTACGAATTTCTTGCAACAATCACTGGCTAAAACCAACACCCAACCTCCCCCTTCCCCCCATCACCCCCTCCCCCCTCCTTGCACTAGCACAAAATGCTTAAAAACTGATGTGGGCTGGCACTTGGGGCCAGCCTGGCATCCCTACTCCAGGTGCAGTCTTGGCAAGTCAGCACTTTTCACTCAATAAAATCTTTTACATTTTCACTGCGGACTGCGTAGTCTCACTGCACCTCTCCACTACACCAGTAATGCTAGTAGCTACTTAGTAGGTTGAAATCTGAGGGGTTCAAAGCCAGCCTGGGCAGGAAAGTCTGTGAGATTCTTATCACCAATTAGGTAGCATAAACAATCCTCCCAAAACAAAAAAGGTAGAGGGGGAGCTGTGGCTCAAATCGTAGGGTGATAGCCTTGAGCAAAAAAAAAAAAGACTGGCTCAAAAGAGGGAGAGAGAGAAAGGGAGGGAGAGAGGGAGAGAGAGATGTTTTGCTGGGCCTAGGTGATACACTCCTATAACCCTAGCTACTCAGGAAGCTGAGATCTGTGGATTGAAGTTTGAACCAGACCAGGCAGGGAATTTTCTGAGACTCTTATCTCCAACGCACCAAAACAAACAAACAAAAACAAAAGAAAACCTGGAAATGGAGCTGTGGCTCAAGTGGTAGAACACTAGCTTTGAACAAAACAAAAGCACAAGCACAGTACCCAGATTGAGGTCAAGCCCCAAGACTAGCACAACAAAAGAAAAAGAAAATGCAGTAATATAGCATACCACAGATTTGTTGAGCTCTGAAAGTCAGTTTGTGTAGGTTTAGGCTCAGCCCTACCACTTACTGTGTGCTGAGTATGTTATTTACTCCCTTTGTTCCTTATTATCAGCATGACCTTGAGCATATTACAAGTCCCTTTGTGCCTTACGTGGCTGAATATCAGGAGAGCCAATTTATGTTAAATGCATAGCAAATACATAGAATAAATATAGTAAATGCCCATAGTGCCATATAATTTTGAAATAGATAGCAAGGATTTAGTTTAAGTTTTAGTGCTTTTTTTTTTCAGTACTGGATTTAAACTCAGGGTCTCATTCTTGCTCAGCAAGCCCTCTACTACTGAGTTACATCTTCAGCAAACCAAGGTTTTTTAAGTCTGTCAAAGTATATAGAGTCTGTCCTCCCTCCCTCCTTCTCTTTCTCCCTTCTTCCCTCATTTCCTTCCTTCTTTTCCTTTTTTGTTGGTAGGGTCTTGTTACATAGCACAGACTGGCCTCCTGCCTCCTACTCCTAAGTACTGGGATTACAGATATGTGTCACCACATCTCCTTTTCAAATGTTGAATAATAGCTCAATGATAATCAGAAAGAGAATCAGAGGGAGAGACAGACAGGCAGACAGACAGAGAGCATGATCCTTACTATGGGACTTTAGGGGAATGTGGAGAAGGGGAGAAGACAAAAGAAAGATGGAGGATGAACAATTTTGAAATACATTGCATTATATATGATGACGGTGTGGGGAATTCCAGTGAAAGCTGCTGATCAACAGGGTGTTGGAGATAGACAAAGGGAAGCAATAGAGTTGGGTATTCTGATCAAAATATAATATGTACATAACTGAAAGACCATGCAGAAAACCCTTGGTACAGTTAGCATATAGACAGACAGACAGACACACACACACACACACACACACACATACACAATAAAATGTCAGGGAAGTAAAACAATCTCTCCTTGAAGTAAAACAATATCTCCAGGAGGAGAAGGGAGAGCTAAGGAAGATGGTGGATGAGGATTATCAAGGTAATCATTTGCACGTATGAAAATACAATAAAACATGTTAAAATCATTTTAAGAAAGGGGAAGTGAGCTAAGGGAGAGTGTTAGAGGGGATGTTATTGATCAGGATACATTATATTTATGTATGGAAATGTCAAGATGAAATTCTATCTTGTATAACTAATGGATGCTAATAAAGAAAATTATAGGGAAGGGAGATTGGGGAAAGAAATAGCAATAGAGGGGTTAATCTGATTAATGTATAACATATGCACATGTGAAATACTACAGTAAAAGCTCTTTGGCCAATTAATATACATTTAAAAAAGGACAGGATATAAAACAGGCCCTGTTTTGGTTGAGAGTTAGTGGGAAGAGAAAGTGAACAGAAATAGTGAAAGAGGGTGAATATGGTTGTATGTATGAAAACAACCAACCTACAGAAGTTTAAGAAGGGTTAAAGGGAAAATGAGAGAGTGATGGAGGAGGTGAATTAGATCAAGGTCCATTGTGTATAGGTACAGAAATATCATGATAACATCTCCTTGGACAAGCCAGGTGCCAGTGGCTCACGCCTGTAATCCTAGCTACTCAGGAGGCTGAGATCTGAGGATCGAGGTTCAAAACCATCCCATGCAGGAATGTATGTGAGACTCTTCTCTCCAATTAACCACCAGAAAACCAAAGTGGCGCTGTGGCTCAAGTGGTAGAGTGGTACAGTGGTAGCCTTAAGCTGAAGAGCTCATGGACAGCCCCTAGGCCCAGAGTTCAAGCCCCACGATCAGCAAAAACAAAACAACAACAACAAAAACTCCTTGAACAAATAGTAACAATTTCTTAGGGTAAAGTTTACATTATTAAGGGCAACAGTCCTGCTGAGATGATGCTCTAAGCTGGGCATGGTGGCTCACAACTATAATCCTAGCTACCGAGGAAGATCAAATTCAAGGCCAGTCTGGGCAAAGAGTCTGCAAGAGCTCATCTCAACCAATGAAAGATGGGCATGGTGGCATCCCCATGTCATCCCAACTTAAGAAAAGGATCAAGGACTGGGCCAGCTCAGGTATAAATGTGAGGGTCTACTAAAAAAATAAAGTAAAAGGGGCTAGGGGCAAGTGGTAGAATACTGCAAACCCCTGACAAGCACCTGAGTTCAAACTCCAGTGCTCTTCTAAGAAAAGAATATATATATAGTTTTCAGGAAAACTAATTTGACTCATTAGGGACTCCAACAGCCCCAAGTATAATATAACTTCTTTCATTAGTCAGGCAATGTAAAGGGTACTCATGGCCAGAAGATATATCCATGGTTTCTGAAAGGCTATTACATCTTCTTTTGCTCTCTAAGCCCATTAAGAAACAATGTTACAGGGCTGGGAAAGTGGCTCAGTGGTAGAGAGCTTGCCTTGCATGCTTGAGGCATGCATATATATACATGCTGGTACTGGGGCTTGAATTCAAGACCTAGGTGCTGTCCCTGAGCTTTTTTGCTCAAGATTGATGCTCTACCACTTGAGCCACAGCTTCACTTCTGGTTTTTTGGTGAATAATTGAAGATAAGAATCTCAAAGAGGGGCTGGGAAGGTGGCTCAGTGGTAGAACGCTTGCCTTGAATGCATGAGGCCCTGGGTTCGATTCCTCAGTACCACATAAGCTGAAAAAGCCAGAAGTGGTGCCGTGGATCAAGTGGTAGAGCACTAGCCTTGAGCTGAAGAGCTGAGGGACAGTTACCAGGCCCAGAGTTCAGGCCCCAGGACAGACCAAAAAAAAAAAAAAAAGAGTCTCAAAGACTTTCCTAACTTGTTTGGCTTTAAACCATGATCCTCAGATCTCAGTCTCCTGGGTAGTTAGGATTACAGGCATGAGCTACTGGTGCCCAACCTTATTTTTGTAATTTTGCTGTGTGTCTTAGGCTGGTCTTCAACTCATGATCTTCCTACTTCTCCCAAGTGATGGAATAATATATATTTGCTTTCATGGATTTTTTTGGGGGGGTTGATTTGGTTTTGCTTTTAGACAAGGCCTTGCTATATGTACATGTTTGTGCATGTGAGTGTGTGAGTGTCTGAGTGTGTTTACTGGTACTGCAGCTTGAACTCAAGGCCTTGCCCCCTTGCTCACCTTTCTTGTTTACTCCCTTCAAACTCCTGATTCTCCTACTTAAGCCTTTTCTAAACCATGAGTTTAGGGATGGTGGAAAGTAGACTTGGAGCTGGATTTGAAATATCTTATGAGTACAAGTATGCTTCCCTTGACTCACATAAGAATAGATTTGGAGAGGCTGGGAAGGTGGCTCAGTGGTAGCGTGATTGACTTGCATGCATGAGGCCCTGGGTTCAATTCCTCAGCACCACATAAGCAGAAAAAGCCGGAAGTGGGGCTGACACTCAAGTGGTAGAGTGCTAGCCTTTAGCTGAAGAGCTGAGGGACAGCTCCCAGGCCCAGAGTTCAGGCCCCACAACCGACCAAAAAAAAAAAAAAAAGAATAGATTTGGAGGTCAATACTGTTCTACTATAACTTGTAGGTATATGGTTGAGTGTCTTGTGTTAAATATGGTTAAACAAAAATAATAAATACCTTTCATTTCTTTGGGGGGGTCCGGTTGTGGGGCCTGAACTCTGGGCCTGGGCACTGTCCCTCAGCTATTCAGCTTAAGGCTAATGCTCTACCACTTGAGCCACAGCACCACTTCCAGCTTTTTTCTTTTTTTGCTTATGTAGTGCTGAGGAATCGAACCCAGGGCCTCATGCATGCAAGGCAAGCACTCTACCACTGAGCCACCTTCCCAGCCCCATAAATACCTTTCTTAATAGTCTTATCAGGCCGGGCACCGGAGGCTCATGCTTGTGATCCTAGCTACTCAGGAGGCTGAGATCTGAGGATCGTGGTTCAAAGCCAGCCTGAGCAGGAAAGTCCGTGAGACTCTTATCTCCAATAAAACAAACAAACAAAAAAAACCCAAAATACTAGAAAACCAGAAGTGGTGCTGTGGCTCAAGCGATAGAATGCTCACCTTGAGCTGAAGAGCTGAGGGACAGTGCCCAGGCCCAGAGTTCAAGCCCCACGACCAACCAAAAAAAAAAAAATAGTCTTATCACCCCTGAGATAGACACAGAGAAATGCGAGAACATTTATGATTAAATTGGGTAACATTGTTTCTTTTTTTTTTTTTTTTTGGGTCCGGTTGTGGGGCCTGAACTCTGGGCCTGGATGCTGTCCCTCAGCTCTTCCACTCAAGGCTAACTCTCTACCACTTGAGCCACAATACCACTTCTGGCTTTTTTTTTTCCTGCTTATGTGGTGCTGAGGAATCAAAGCCAGTGCTTCAAGCACTCAAGGCAAGCTCTCTACCACTGAGCCACCTTCCCAGCCCCGTAACATTGTTTCTTAATGGGCTTAGAGAGCAAGAGAAGATGTAATAGCCTCTCAGAAACCATGGATATATCTTCTGGCCATGAGTACCCTTTACATTGCCTGACTAATGAAATAAGTTATATTATACTTGGGGCTGTTGGAGTCCCTAATGAGTCAAATTAGTTTTCCTGAAAGGCCCCCAGTGGCCCTCTCAATTGTATGCTGCCCAGCAGGGAAGCCTGGATCCAGGCCTTGTCTATTGGCACATGTAACTAGCTATATAGTTGTACAATAAGACTTCCTTCTCCATTCGTGTGCCGACAGGCTTTACCTGCAGCCTTAGAAGCATGGATAGGTCTGAGAATGTTGTTGTCATGGCACTAGGTGAAGTTGTCAATCCTTTTGAGGTTGTAGGACCATGGAGAGTTTTAAATGGATGAAATGAGATGGGGGTAGTTTTGTGATTTCTTCATCTCAAAACACACTTTAAGGAGGGTGTTGGTGGCTCATAACTGTAATCCTAGTAACTCAGGATCTGAGGATCATGGCTGGAAACTAGCTGGGACAGGGAAGTCCATAAGACTTTTATGTCCAATTAATCACTAAAAGAGCCAGAAGTGGCTCAAGTGGTGGAGCACTAGCCTTGAACAAAAAAGCTCAGAAACTGTACCCAGGCCCTGAGTTCAAGCCCCACAGCCCAGGCAGGAAAGACTGTGAGACTCTTTTTTTTTTGGTCCGGTCATGGGGCCTGAACTCTGGGCCTGGACGCTGTCCCTCAGCTCTTCAGCTCAAGGCTAGCGCTCTACCACTTGAGCCATAGCACCACTTCCGGCTTTTTTTTCTGCTTATGTGGTGCTGAGGAATCGAACCCAGGGCCTCATGCATGCAAGGCAAGCGCTCTACCCCTAAGCCACCTTCCCAGCCCCCTGTGAGACTCTTACCTCCAACAAAGCACCAGAAAACTGGAAGTGGCCTGTGGCTCAAGTGGTAGAGTGCTCGCCTTGAGCTGAAGAGCTCAGGGACAGTGCCCAGGCCCAGAGTTCAAGCCCCATGACTGACAAAAAAAAAAAAAAAAGAGTAAAGAGGGAGTAGGAACATGGCTTAGTGGTAGAGTGCTTGCCTAGCATGCACTAAGCCCTAGTTTTGATTCCTTAGTACCACATAAATAGAAAAAGCCAGAAGTGGTGCTATGGTTCAAGTAATAGAGTGCTAGCCTTAAGCAAAAGAAGTTCAGGGACAAGGCCCAGGCCCTGAGTTCAAGCTCCAGGACAGGCCCAAAAAAATAGTTAAAGAAGCTTCCTGATGTAATTTCTAGGGATTCATATCTGTTTGGGGCTTTATTTTTCAATTAACTAACCATGCTAAGCTTGTGTGCATTTGGTTTTGGGTATTGTGAGGTTTTTAGGAATTGAATGTAGATTTTGTGGTGGGGAACTGCTTTTCTCCCTTAGTAATTAAGGTCATCTGGTGGGAGTGTGCGGGAAACTACTGAACAATGAAGATCACCTATCCAGGTGTTTCTTGGAATTTGGCCACTGGAGACATCCCTCTGTGGCAGAAATGAAGGCTAGCGTGGAGGTTAGTGGGTCTCCAATTTCCTGACTTCACAGCTTCTTCTATGCTAGTGGTTGGATTCTAAATGAGCTCTTGACTCTCTATTGAACAGGTATACCACTTAAAATAGTCATCACTGTCCACAGGTAACTGCTGTGCAGTGAAATGTGCTGATCTGAACTGAGATGAGCATGCCATACAACATGGGCTAGGAGCCAGTGGCTCATGCCTGTAATCCTTAGCTGCTTAGGAGGCTGAGATCTGAGGATCACAGTTTGAAGCCAGCCAGGGTAGAAAAGTCCATGAGACTCTTACTTCCAATAACTACTTAGAAAAAGCTGAAAGTTGGGGCTGGGAATATGGCTTAGTGGTAGAGTGCTTGCCTAGCATGCATGAAGCTCTCTCTGGGTTTGATTCCTCAGTACCACATAAACAGAAAAACCAGAAGTGGCGCTGTGGTTCAAGTGGTAGAGTGCTACCCTTGAACAAAAACAAGCTCAGGGGCAGTTCTCAGGCTCTGACTTCAAGCCTCAGGACTGGTGAAAAAAAGAAAAAGCTGGAAGTGGTGCTGTGGTTCAAGTGGTAGAGTGCAGAACTCAAAGATTTAGGATGAGATAAATGTTAAATATTCCACTCATCATTTTTAATACTGATTATATGAATACATACTTAAGATATTGGGTTAAATAAAATGTTACTGAAATAATGTCCTTGTTTATATGTACATCTATATGTATGTGAATATATACACGGGTATATGTCTATATATTCATGTATATATGTTTATATACCTATGTTTATACAGAGATATAGTTGCTGTTTTAGCACCAAGCCTTGTGATCTCACTCAGTTTTCTTGTTCAAGGCAGGCACTCTACCATGTAAGCAACACCTTCAGTTCTGCTTTTTGTTGGTTAATTTGAGAAGGAGTCTTGCAGACTTTTCTGCCTGGAGTGGTTTTCTCAGCCATCTGAGCTAGAGTACAGGCATGGGCCACTGGTACTTGCCTTTTGAAAAATGTAAGTGACTTGTAGCTCCCATTAGGTGTTTTTTGCACAGTGCTGCCCCAGAAAATAGTAGAAGAGTTAGGCTGAAAAAATACATAACAGTGCCTACACTATCCAAACTAGGTAAGCAATCCTCACATTTCAGGAAGCTTTCTCTAGTTTCACAATATTTGAAATTAGATTTGTTCTAAGTTGGCCCAGAAATGAAACCAACATATCCATTTTTGTCTAGTACATTCAGTGCCAATTATACATGAGAGCCAAAGCCCGGAGATCAATTAAGTGGCAATTCGGAGATTCATAAATATATTGTTAATTAACTGCTAAGAATAGTAGTTATTTTGATAAGTAGTACTCAACTTAAATGGTCCTAGAAAAATTGTTTGACTTATTCCTGAGAGATATGCCCAAGGCTTTGGCCTCCTTTGAGATAGAACTTTCCACTGAGTTCATCAGAGTTAGCAGTAGCTGGGGAAGAGGTTAGCGGATAACAGTCCCAGGGTTAGTGTGAGTAGGTCATAGAGTTCTTCTTTTTTTTTTTTTTTTGCCAGTCCTGGAGCTTGAACTCTGAGCCTGGACACTGTCCTTGAGCCTCTCTGTGCTCAAGGCAAGCGTTCTACCACTTGAGCCACAGTGCCATTTCCGGCTTTTTCTGTTTATGTGGTATGAGGAATGGAACCCAGGGCTTCATGCATGCTAGGCAAGCACTCTACCACTGAGCCACTTTTCCAGCCTGGCCTTAGAGTTTTTGACAGGTTCTTCACATAGTACAGACTGTACAAACAGCCTGAGGCCCTTCCATCCTGGTTTGAAGTAAGAAGGGGACTTTTATTCAAGGAAAGTTGGTCACATGCTGTGATAATACTCTCCATATAAGTCAGCATCTGCCACAAATGCATCCTGAAAGATTGAGTGAGACCATGTCAATCACTGTGGAGTCAATAGACTTTGGCTGGCAATGAGGAGGCTTAGAAAGGTAAGGTCCAGAAGCATGTCATAGAACTGGCTTTCTAATGCAAACACTCACCTCAGTAATGAGTCTCAGCCATGTTGTGGGGGCATCTGAAGGTCTGCCAGATATGGTTCTATGCCTTTGAGTAGTTTAAGCAAAGCACTAGGAAGGGTACTTCCTGGAACTCTGGAGTATTTGCTATCTGCTGGGTTTTTTTTTGTTGTTGTTTGGGTTTTTTTTTTTTTTGCCAGCCCTGGGACTTGAACTTAGAACCTGGGCACTTCCCTGAGCTGCTTTTCTCAAGACTAGCACTCTACCCCTTGAGCCACAGCGGCACTTGCAGCTTTTCTGTGTATATGGTACTAAGGAATCTAACCCAGGGCTTCATACATGCTAGGCAAGCATTCTACCACTAAGCCACATTCCCAACCCTCTGCTATGGTTTTGATGTTGAATATCCCCCCAAAGACCCATAGATTAAAGGCTTGGTCCCCAGAGTAGTACCACAACAAGATGGTGGAACCTTTAGCATGGGGTGGGAGGGCAGGGTGAGGGCCTTAGGTCATCAAGAGTGTGCCCTTGGAAGGGTTTGTAGGCCTGGCACCAATAATTCATACCTATAATCCTAGCTACTCAGGAGACTGAGATATGAGGATCATAATTCTAAGCCAGCTGGAATAGACAAATTCAGGACAGTCTTATCTACAAGTAACTGGCAATAACCAAAACAGAAAACAGAAGTAGAGGTGTGGTTCAAGTGGTAGAGCACCAGCCTTGAGCAGAAAAAGCCAAGTAAAAATGGAAGCCCTGAATTCAAGCAGTGGTATTGGTACATGTGTGTATGTGTACGCGCACGCGTGTGCACACACACACACACACACAGGAATTAGGGGACCCTGCCCATCATCTTTTTCCTCTCTGCTTCAGTTGGCTAGATGACTATTCACTCTGACTATACTTCTGCCAGTCTCCTTTACAAGTCTCACCTGAGGCCACACCAGCGTAGCATGCCTGATCTTGGACCTGGAACCTCCAAATCCATAAGCTTAATAAATCTCTTCTCCATAAAGGTTAGCTGTCCCAGATATTTCATTGTAGTAATAATTACCTTTGACCAAAATGGTAAGGCCTCTTTCCCAGTCACTGTCTGACTTATGCACATGGCTGATGGCTCTAGCCTCAGGTTCTTGGCTTTCCCTCAAATACTTTCGCCTTAAAACTGTTATACTAGATCTCCTTTATTTGTAGTAAGAAGAAGAAGAAAGGGCTGGGATGGTGTCTCAGTGATGAGTGCTTGCTTTGCATGCATGAGGCCCTGGGTTTGATTCTTCAGCATCATATAAGCAGAAAAATCCAGAAGTGGCACTGTGGCTCAGGTGGTAGAGCACTAACCTTGAGCT
>NW_012267292.1:6770083-6772140 GCF_000151885.1 Dipodomys ordii
CCAGAGTTCAAGCCCCATGACCAAAAAAAAAAAAAAAGATTCCAAAAAACAGTGTCTTAAAGAATACAAGAGTTTCTTTCTCTGTTATAAGTCTAAGAAAGATGGATGGCTCACACCTGTATTCCTAGATACTAGGAAGCTGAGATCTGAGAATTATGGTTCAAAACCAGCCTGAGAAGAAAAGTCTATGAGACTCATCTCTCCAATTAACCAGCAAAAAGCTGCAAGTGGAGGTGTAGCTCCAGTGGTAGAATGCCAACTCTGAGCAAAAAAGCTAATCAGGAGTGCTCTAACTTTCAACCCAGTACCTGCACAAAATAAATAAGTCTAAGAAAGGAAGCCCAGGGTTTACCTAAGGGCTTGGATCCATGAGAGTCAGGCCACAGGTTTGATTTAGAGCCCCTGGTCTCTTCCATCTCCTTAATTCATCCTCTCTTGTCTTCACCTACTTAATTGAAACTGGCTGACTGTTCTTTAGTCTGTGGGAAGGGGAAGGATACTGTCTAGAGCAAGGCACTGTAGCTGCAAAAGTCACATTACCTCTATTCACAGGTTGCTGATCCAGACTTAATCATAATACACAGTTAGCTGTAAGGGAGAATAGAATATACTTATCAGATTTCCTGTGACCAAGAATAGATAAAGCACTTTGATCTCTGAATAACTAGTCCAGGCTTGTGAATGATCCCTGTAAAATATGTTGTAATATTGTTGTATAAAGGTAATAGTAAACCTGCCTGTCCTTCTTCTCTGAAGTAAACTCTATACTGAAATCTGTATTAGTCATTTTCTTGCTTTAAAACTTGTATTTTAAATATAGGTATACTTGTTTATAAGAAGAAATACTTTTTAGTTGGGACTGGAGGCTCACACCTACCTATTTGGGAGGCTGAGATTGAGAGGACTGAGGTTTTCTTCCAGCCTGGAAAGAGAAGTCTGAGATTCTGTCTCCATGGACGAGCTGTGCATGACAGTACACCAATGCCTGTCATTCCAGCCTAAAATAGGTGAATTGCAAACCAGGCCTGTTCCTAGGCAAGACATGGGACTTTATTTTTAAATACCTGTTGCAAACAAGGGCCAGAAGCATAGTTCAGCAGTAGAGCGAAAGAGAGACCCTGAGTTCAAATTCTCATTTCACCACAACAAGAGAGAGGGGTGAAGCATGGCTCAAGTGACAGAGAGCCTTCTTAACAAGCCCCAGGCCCCAAGCTTAAACCCTGGTATCATAAGAACAAACAACAGAAAGAAAGAATGGAATACTCCCCCACTTGTGAATGCCAGACCAATATATTTATTCTTTGTGAATATTTGACATTGCTTTTGAAAGTCATCCAAAAAACTGGGTATAGTGGCACATACCTGTAATCCTAGTGTTCGGGAGGCAAGGCTAGAGGATTGTGAGTTCATGGTCACTGGGATACAGAACAGAACTCTTATTTCCAGAGAGAGAGAGACAGAGACAGAGACAGAGAAGAGACAGACAGACAGAGACAGTGACAGAATGTCATGTTATGGGAAATTTACAGCTGCTAAATTGACCTCAGTCCATGTGTCTAGCAAGAGATGAATTCAGGCAAGATGTAAACATAAGTAAAAGGTAATAGAAAAACTTATTAGAAAAGAAACATGCTGAGGATGAGACCACAGGGCATAGATATACCATGGGAAGACAGCCCTTCAGCCTGTCTTCCCCTTCTGTGTCATCGTCCTTGTCACAAAGCGTGGCCTTGGGTTAAATAGGGAGAATTGGAGTCCTTGAGGACAACTTTCTGATCGACAGGTCTCTTTTTTGTTTTGTTGCGCCTACTGCTCCATCCACATTCTTTCATCCTTCTTATTTCTTCATTCTTATTTCTTGTTGTTGTTGGTTGTGGGGCTTGAACTCTGGTCCTGGGCACTATCCCTGAGCTATTCAGCTCAAGACTAGCACTTCTGAGTGGTTTATTGGAGATAAGAGTCTTATGGGGCTGGGAAGGTGGCTCAGTGGTAGAGTGCTTGCCTTGCATGCATGAGGCCCTGGGTTCAATTCCTCAGCACCACATAAGCAGAAAAAG
>NW_012267292.1:6781415-6816882 GCF_000151885.1 Dipodomys ordii
CAGTGCCACTTCCAGCTTTTTTCTTTTTGCTTATGTGGTGCTGAGGAATCGAACTCAGGGCCTCAGGCATGCAAGGCAAGTGCTCTACCACTGAGTCACCTTCCCAGCCCTTGGACTACTTCTTTTTGCAGGCTTGAAGCCTAACTCTGCTGTATTCAGGGATCCCAACCCTTCGATGGAGCTAGGAAGCCCTGAAACTTCCTTCAAGAAGTTCAAGTATATATTCTGGACACAAGAGAAGACTGAATAAGTGTGATTTCTCATACTTATAGATAGACATTCTTACACTATCCTGGATTTTAATTTACTTTGTTTTTCAGTTGCAAAATGGTTGCAGGGTGTAGAATTTGCAAACGTTAAAGAAGTATGTCTTTGAAATACAAAACACAAGTTCCTAGAAATTCTACTCTTCAATGAGAGTAATATTAACTATTTTTCTCCTACTGTTTTTTTTAAACAAATTTATTGAGAAACCGTTGGGTTAAAACAACAGTGAACCCAGTTACTACATACATGGTAGATTTCTGAAATTGTTTTTCAACAAACGGGCTCTGCAAACAACCCAAACAGTAGGAGATCCACTTAGTACTTTAGTTGGAAATGTACAACGTTTGGAAAGACGGGGAATTCTGCTCGCACCTAAAAACTGCAGCAAGCTACTGCAGTAAGCTACTGCCAACGTTTGTCCTTGACTGCAAGGGAAGAGACACACATAGTTGCAGTCCTCGAAGGGGCGGTGTCGGGGTGCTGGTGTGTGGACGACACCACAGCCACCACCTCCCACACGCCCTCTGCCTTGAGTAAATGAGGAGGCCCCCGCCCTCCGGTAGTAAACAGAGAGGCAGCTTGGAGGCGGGGCCTACAGGGGCCCGGAGGATCTTGGAGTGTTGATTGGTCGATTTCCCTGTCTGTAAAGGCAATGACAGTCTCCGCTAGCTGGGCCGCAACTCTCGATTCGACGCCCCTCCCCTCGTGGGCGGGCGCCCGCCCGGAGCTGCGAGGGCGCGTGCGCGAGTGTTTCCCCCGCCACGGCAGTGGCCGCCCGCCCGCGCACAGTCGCAGTCTGCGGGCCAGCTGGGAGGCGGCGGAGGTCACCGAAGGGGGAGGTGGGGCAGCATGGCAGCCTCCTTGCGGCTCCGCGGGGCCGCCTCCGGCCTCCGGTACTGGGCCTGCCGGAGGCAGCAGCCGGCAGGCGCCAGGCTTGCAGCGGGTAAGGTCCTCGCGCCTCTTCCCGGCGTCCCTCCTCGGGCCGGCCCGCTCCTCGCGACCCGACGGCCCGGAGAGGGCTTTCCTCGGGAGGTCCCGGGGTGGGGTGGAGGGTTAGAACCCCACATTTCGACTGGTCTCAGAGGCCCCCCCGCCTCTGCAGTCGCGGGTCGTGGGGCTCAGTGTCCCGTCTCTCATCTGTACCCCATGCCAGATTTGCGAGTTCAACGTCCTTCTCCGTGGGGGAGCGCTCGGGTGGAGGAGCAGTGTTTGCGGCTTGCTTCTTTGGAGCGAGGGCCCCGAGGACATGGGGAAACCCAGCTCCCAGGGTGGACCCCGGCTTTCCCGGGGCTGCACCCTTGAGTGGGCATATGCCTTCGGACTCAGGAGCGGACTGGGGTCGAATCCCTCCGTCCGTGTGGTAGTCACAGCCTCTCACTCCTGCAAAGGCTTGTTACCCTTGATCCGCGAGGCGGGTTTACCCCCCCCCCCCCCAATTCCGTAACTGTGCTGCCCGAAAGTTGTCCCTTCTGTCAAATTATTAACCACGCCGTTTTAAAAAAAGGAAGACTGAAATCTATTCTTCTCTGCCTCCCTCCAAACCATTAAGTTACCAGCTAACCAGGGATGTAGGGAAGAGGGGCAGCTTGTAGAGGTAAGTGAAGATCCACCGAGAACCAATTCCAGTGTGTTCATTTTTCACGTGACACCCTTGAGGCCTCTTGAATAAGTGAACTAGCTGTCCAGGAAGGAGGTTTTAATTTTTCTTCAAATTCTACATTTTCTCTGACGTTTGGAAGTGATAAACTGCCTAGCAAGCCCAAGGCCTTGAGTTCAAACTCCAGTACTAGAGCGGGGGAGGGCGGACAGTGGGGCAAGAAAAAAAGAAAAGTTGATTGACTTGTTGGGACAGTGCCATTGTGTGTGGATAAAAGCTAGTTTTTTTTTTTTTTTTTAACAAGGCACAGTTTGGCACAGTCATATTAAGGATTAGCCAAAAATTATTGGTATTTGGCTGGGGGATGAAGCTCAAGAGTTTGCCTAACATACTCCATTCTCTGAATTCATCCTCAGCAGTGAAGGGCAAAGACCCTCATAGTATTAACTTTTTCCTGATCTTTGCCTTTAAAAAGTATCCTGTTGAAAAGCCAAGAGCTTGTCACTCACAACCTGTAATCTTAGCTCAGGCTCAGGCTGAGATCTGAGTATTGTCGTTCAAAGCCAGCCTGGGCAGGAAAGACCCTGAGTTTCTTATCTCCAAGTAATCAGCAAAAAGCCAGAAGTGGAGCAATGACCCAAGTAGTAGAGTGCTAGATTTGAGCAGACAGAGCTCAGGAATAGCACCTAGGCCCTGAGTTCAAGCCCCAGGACTGGCACAAAAAAATGAAACAACAAAAATATCCTATTGAGAAATTAAGTTCTGAACAGATGGTTCCTAGTCTTTCCCCTCAGGAAAACATATTCATTCTTTTCATGCTCCAGAAAGACAGGCTCTATGTGGTGAAAAGATAAGTTTGGTAGGCAATCATAGTGACATGGTCTTTACTCACAGAATTTATTTGATCTGCAAAAAATATTTCTTCCTTTGGCGATAGAGTAGCATTAGTCACTTTTCCATGTTACTGAAAGAACTATAGTTTCACATGAATGCACAGTTCTTTCAGATAGATTAGCTGAGGAAGATGTATTTGCTGTTTAGTGGTTTTGAAAGGTGTTTTAATGATATGTAATGAATCCTCAATGTGCTTTTTATAAGTTATGAAAGTCTGTAGAATTTATGATGGAAGAAGTTGAGACCTAAAACTCTAATATTTGTTTTTGATAGCTGGAAGGACCTAACTCAAAATGCTAGTTAGACCACTTTAGCATATGACCTTTTGCTTAAAGTTCTTTGGCCTAAAGGTATGTGAAAAGAGTTTTGAAAAATGTTAAATTGTTTTGTGATGATGTGTTTGTATTTGAACCCTGTGGAATTTTCCCCCCTCAGATTTTGGATTTTGAAGTCAGGGCTTTGCATTCTTGAGGCCTCTGACACTCTGTTACTTAACATCTTTGCTAGTTATTTTGGGGATAGTCTCTTGGACTTTACTGCCCAGGCTGGCTTCAAACTACAATCCTCTGGATCTCAGCTTCCTGAATTGCTAGGATTACGTGTGTGAGCCACTGGCACCTGGCCTTGTAGAATTGTTTTAAACATTTCTATTAGTGTTGTTTTACCACTAAGTGTTAACTCTTTTGAATTTCAGCTTTAAAAAAATAGTTGTACAAAAGAGTTTCTGCTCAACAAGTCAGATTATAAGGAGAATTTATCTTGATCATGTCGTCCCTTTCAGCTTTCTTCTCCATCTTTCCCAAACCTATCCATATGCTCAGGTTACATAGTTCAACTTGAATTTCAACTCTTTAAAAAGACTAGAAAAACCGTCATATAAGTTTGGAGTCTAGGGACATTAAAAAATAGTTCAAGGGCTAGGAAGGTGGCTCAGTGGTAGAGAGCTTGCCTTGCACACATGAGGCCCTGGGTTCGATTCCTCAGCACCACATAAGCAAAAAGAAAAAAAAAGCCAGAAGTGGCGCTGTGGCTCAAGTGGTAGAGCACTCACCTTGAGCTGAAGAGCTGAGGGACAGCGCCCAGGCCCAGAGTTTAGGCCCCATGACCGGACCTAAAAAAAACAAAAACCAAAAAATAGTTCAAATAGTAATATTAGCATTTTGAGTTCTGTGGGAGTCTTTGCCCCTTAAGATGTTTATATAATGTGGACAGTAATATTATAAGGTTCCAATATAATTTATTATTTAAAAAAAGATGAGACCTGCCAGGCGCCGGTGGCTCATACCTATAATCCTAGCTACTCAGGAGGCTGAGATCTGAGGATTACAATTCAAAGCCAGCCTCTGCAGAAATGTCCCTGTGAGACTTTTACTTCCATTTAACCACTTAAAAACTGGAAGTAAAGGGGTGCTGTGGAGCACTAGCCTTGAGCAAAAGAGCTCAGTGACAGGCCCTGAGTTTAAGCCACAAGATGGACAGAAAGAGAGAGAGAGAGTGAGAGTGAGAGAGAGAGAGAGAGAGAAAGAGAAAGAGAGAGAGAGAGAGACCTGCTAGGCCCTGATGGTAGATCCCTAGCCCAGGAAGCCAGCCAAACAAGCATGGCCCCCTAGTTCAAACCCTGGTGTAGGCAATAAAACAAAACTAAACAAAAAAAACATAAACCTAAAGTAACTGATCAGTAGTGCCACCTTAATTTTAATATATTTAATGCTTTGCAAAGGAAATAGAAAAAAAGAGAACTATTAAACTATATATATATTACTGTTACATTGGCCATTTAATAGAAGTAAATTTTGTATTTATTTATTTTTTTTGTCAGTCATGAGGTCAGAATTCTGGGCCTGGGTGCTATGCC
The DNA here is from genome assembly GCF_000151885.1 of Dipodomys ordii. NCBI lineage: Eukaryota > Metazoa > Chordata > Mammalia > Rodentia > Heteromyidae > Dipodomys > Dipodomys ordii. Next base: position 6,786,029 of record NW_012267292.1, read on the forward strand.
TCAGCTCTTCAGCTCAAGGCTAGTGCTCTACCATTTGAGCCACAGTATCACTTCTGGCTTTTTCTGCTTATGTGGTGCTGAGGAATCAAATCAGGGCCTCATGCATGCAAGTCAAACACTCTACCACTGAGCCAACTTCCCAGCTCTGTATTTAATTTTAAAATGTAATTTAGTTTTAAAACTTTTGTTGTTTTTGTATATGTGTGTGTAACAGAACTGTGGCTTGAACTTAGGGCCTGAGTGTTGTCTCTTAGTTATTTCTTGAGATAAGAGTCTAATGGACTTTTCCTGCTTATGCTAGCTTTGAACTATAATTTTCAGATTTCAGCCTCCTGAGTAGCTAGGATTACAATCATGAGCCAAAGGTGCTGGGCTTAGACTGTTTCTGTACAGAGTAAAAAAAGAAACCCTACATATAGCAACCCTCTAACCTTCTAGTAATTCATCAGCACTTACATGGAAACATAATTATCAGGACAATTTAAAGTGACTGATCTGGGCGCCAGGCCTGTAATCCTAGCTATTCAGGAGACTGAGATCTGAGGGTCATGGTTCAAAGCCAGCCCCAGCAGGAAAGTCTGTGAGACTCTTATCTCCAATAAACCACTCAGAAAACCTGAAGTGGCGCTCTTGCTCAAGAGGTAGAGCACTAACCTTGAGCTGAAGAGCTGAGGGACAGCGCCAGAGTTCAAGCCCCATGACAACAAAAAGTGACTGACCATCTGACTATAGGTGGGATGAGAACATTAACTGATATTGTATATAGCAATGGGTATAATATTTTTTAATTGATTCTTTGTTTGTATGTGATCTCTCCCTTCAAAGCAGCATAATTCTAGCATAAATCAAATACATAATGACTTCTTCCCAAAATTTCATTAGCTTCCAGGGTAACACATGAAGCTCTGAAAAGCCGCATGTGGTCCTAGAACTAAAGTTTATTCTTTTTTTTTTTGTTGTTGTTGTTGGTTGTGGGGCTTGAACTCTGGGCCTGGGCACTGTCCCTCAGTTCTTCAGCTCAAGGCTAGTGCTCTATCACTTGAGCTACAGCACCACTTCTGGTTTTCTGGTGGTTTTTTGGAGATGAGAGTTTCACAGTCTTTCCTGCCCAGGCTGTCTTTGAACATAGATCTTCAGATCTCAGCCTTCTGAGTAGCTAGGATTATAGGCGTGAGCCATCGGTGCCCGGCTAAAGTGTATCTTTAACTTGTGAAATGATGTAGAAGGATATTTATTACTAAATTAGGAAATTTATTACTAAAATAGTTTGACTCAGATTGAAAGGTCTTCCTAGAATAAGTCGCCACCTTTACTAACTTTTAGCGTGAAAGTAGTGCTCATTATATAATATTTCATAAAGTAGGACCCAACATTGTAGGCACTATAGTTATCTCTTATTTAATATCCAGTTTCCCTCTTTTGCATTTCTGCTATTACATTCTAAAAATGCTAAATGAAAAGAAACTTTGAAAGAGATACCATGTTCATATAACTAAAAATATTTGTTAGAATTATTCTGCTTTATTATTAGTTATTATTAATCCATCATTGCACCTAATTTTTAAATTACACACATACCTTTATTGCAGGTATGTATGTAGTTATAGAAAAAAACTATATATGTACACGTGTAGACCATATGTATAGAGTTTGGGGCCATCCACAATTTCAGACATTCACTAAGAATCTGGATTGTATCCCCTCTTGCATAAGGGTAAATTACTGTATGGTATAATCTTACACATAATGGAAAAAATGTGTTCAAAGACAGAGGGGTTTGTAAAACTTTTGAGTGTTTTTTATTTGTTTGTTAGTCTTGAGGCTTGTGAACTCAAGGACTGGGCACAGTCCCTGAGCTACTTTTGCTCAAGGCTAGTACTCTACCACTTGAACCACAGCACCATTTCCAGCTTTTTCTGTGTATGTGGCACTGAGGAAATGAACTCAGGGATTCATGTGTTCTGGGCAGCCAGCACTTTACTACTGAGTTGCATTCTGAGCCCAACAGTGTTTATTTTTGTGTAATGAGATTAACATTTTTCCATACAATTTTGTACTCTTCGATGCTTTCCAGTATTATTTCGATTAGGAAAAAAATTTGGGTATATAAAATAATCTGTTATGTATTTTGAAACCAAGATGTGGATAACTTGGCTCATGTTGAGTTTGAGAAAACATACCTGTAAACTTGCACCTATAGATATAGAAACTAATGCCAAAATTTCAAGTTACTTTCTTTACCAATCAACCAGTATTGTCTTTGTATTATGTTGACTGATTCTTCCGCTCCCACCCTGCAGCCCTCCCATTTTGTCTGTGTTCTGACTGCTTTTTCTAAGCATTAATGTTAGAACTTACTTAAAGGAACAAGCATTTTTAGTTTTAAATTTTTCAGGGAAATTATTCCATGACTCTTCTTTGGATTTTTGCCACCTATGTGCAAATTCTTTTATTTTCTAGGCTCTCCTGCTGTTTTTATCTTCACTAAAAACTTGTGCCCTAAATGCTTCCATATCATTAATCTCTTTGGCTCTTTCTTTTAACCTACTAGGCAAAAGGACCATCTGGTGCATAGTATTTGTCACGTGGTACTACTTCTTGTTAATAAAAGTAGTGTTATTGACTCACCATGTGCTAGGCATTATTAAATGTTTTGCATGCATTATCTTAAGTAATCTTTACAGTAACCTTCTGAAGTCAGTCCTCTAGTTGATAAAGCTTAGTATCCAGAGAAGTAACTTGTTACTTTAAGGACAAACATCTAAGAAATAGCCTCCTCTAGAGCTCTTAAAATCAGGGACAACTTTAAACTTAATCATCCTCAGTAAATTACCTCGAGTTTTTTTTGACATCAGTTCAGCTAGTTATACTATTACTTTTTCTCTAACTTTGCCACAAAAGATTAGGGAATATTGAAAACTTCATCATAATATTCATGTACTCATTTTTTTTTTTTGTTTTGGGTCTGGTCGTGGGGCCTGAACTCTGGGCCTGGGTGCTGTCCTTCAGCTCTTCAGCTCAAGACTAGCACTCTACCACTTGAGCCACAGCTCCACTTCCGGCTTCTTTTTCTTTTTGCTTATGTGGTGTTGAGGAATCGAACCCAGGGCCTCATGCATGCAAGGCAAGCGCTGTACCACTGAGCCACCTTCCCAGCCCCAAGGTATATGTCACTGCCTAGTTTGGAGTGATTTTTTTTCTTTTTATCATGTACTCATTTTTTAACTTCCTCAACTTCTACAACCTTCTAGAATCTTATTATAATTTCTATTTTCCCAAGATTTCATAAGAACTAATCTTCTGGTTGGTATAGCTCCCTCTGTGAACTTGCTGACTAGCTCCCTCTGTGAACTTGCTGACTAACCATGCTGTTTATTCTCATCATTACACCGGTCTTTTGACCATTCTTCTTTCATTTCCATAAAGTCCCTTCCAAGGGATTGTCTGTATCCAGAATCAAACTTATTTATAGTCAGGAGTTTCACTGATGCTTTAGATTCTAATATTTTTGTCAACCTGCTGCTCAAATTCTGAGTAATCTCTGATGTCTCTTCTCTGAACCTTTCCCCTGGCTACCCCTTAAATCACAGTTTACTGATTAGATACAATACTTTCATAGTCTTGTTCATTTTCCATTACATTTTCAGACTTCCCACATCTTCCAGTTTTTTTTACTTAGTTATGGCAGCTCCTAAATTAGACAGTTGGCAGATATAGCATTACCCTACATTGCTTAGACAGTTTGGAACCTGACCCTGAATATAGGCGGAGAAGATATTGGAGTTTCAACTTTCAGTGTGTCATGGTTGTTGTAATACAGTTCACTTTTACTGGATCGACTTTATTATTTTTTTTTCCTAGTCCTGGGGCTTGAACTCAGGGCATGGGCTCTGTCCCTGAGCTTCTTTTGCTTAAGACTTGCACTCTACTACTTGAGCCACTTCTGCCTATTTCTGTTTATGTGGTACTGAGGAATCAAATCCAGGGCTTCACCCATGTTAGGCAAGCATTCTACCACTAAGCCACATTCCCAACCCCTGGATCTACTTTATATAACCATTGTTACTCTAATTGCTTCATAAATGGCTTATTTCATATGGTTACTTTTTCATCTGTATAACTTATTAAACACTCACTGTGCGCCAATTCATTTATTTCATTTTTTAATGAAAGTAGCTATAAAAAACATGCCTGAGGTAAAAGTTCAAAGGGCTATAGAATAAGTAAGAATCTTCTCTTCAAATTTAGATCCATTACTTTTATCTTCCTGGATATAAGTACTGTTTCTTATGTATCCATATAGCAAGTCAGAAGAATAAGTACAATATAATCTTTTTTTCATTCGATAATTTATCCTGGAGATATTTCCTATGATTTTAGGTAACTATTACATTTAAACAATATTTGCATATTTCATTCTCCTGATTTAGTAACCTATTATGCATATTTGATTATAAATTAAATGCCCTAGTACCATGTATTTCGTTATTTGGAGTTTTTCTGCTATAACAAACAGTGCTATAATAAACTCTATCATTGTGTTCTTCAGAGTTTAGTATAGAAACCAGCAAAGTATAGCCTATAGTTGGGTACCTGTTTTTATAACTGAAACTACATTGGAACATGGCCACACACATTTGTTCATATATAGTCTAGGGCAGGATTAGTGGGATAGTTGTGACAGAGGCCTTTTTGCTTGAAAAGCTGGATTGCTTTCTTTCGTTCTTTCATTCTTTTGTTCTTGTCCTGGGGCTTCAACTCAGGGCCTGGGCACTGTCCTTGAGCTTCTTTTGCTCAATGCTAGCACTCTACCCGTTAAGCCACAGGGCCACTTCTGGCCTTTCTGTATATGTGATACTGAGGAATTGAACCCAGAGCTTCATGCATGCTAGCTAGGCAAGCAGTCTACCACTAAGCCACATTCCCAGCCCTAGTATAATTTTCTTTATTTGTTTATTGGGATTTATTGTGGTTGTTGGAAGGATACATGGGGTTTATAGTTTTCACATTTAGAAAAAATTTGATCATAAGTTTTTTTTTATGTAATTATTTTTTCTGTCTCTATTACTCTCATTTCAGGACTCTAGTTACATAGTATTTGGCTAGCAGGAGCTGTCTCATAGCTTATCATGTTCTTTTCATTTCTAAATTTTCTTTGTTTTGAATAATTTCTTTGCCACTAAGATTATTGTTCTTTTCTTCAGTGTCTTTTTTTTTTTGGTTGGTCATGGGGCTTTAGCTCTTCAACTCAAACCAAGTACTCTACCACTTGAGCCACAGCTCCACTTCTGGTTTTCTGGTAGTGTACTGGAGATAAGAATCTCACAGACTTTCCTGCCCAGGCTGTTTTTGAACTGTGATCCTTAGAGCTCAGCCTCCTGAATAGCTAGAATTACAGGCATGAGCCACTGTGCCTGGCCTTCAGTGTCTTTTCTATTGTTAATCTTACAAGATATTTTTATTTTGCATGTAGAATTTATCTCAAGAAATTCATTTGGGCTAAAAATACCTTTAGTACTCTTCTTTTGGAATGTTATGGACAACAGTTTTTAATACTTTTTGCTTCTAAATCTAATTTCTGTGTAATTTCAGGGTTGGTTTCATTTTTTTCTCTGACTTCTACATATACTCATTCCATTGGACTTCAGAGAAGTTCAACTTTTGGGCTTTATTCTCTTTTTTTCTCATTTCATTTTATGAGTGGCTATAAATTCAACTGTTACTTAAAAACAAATGGTTTCATCTGGTCATACAAAAGAGTATTTATCAAAAGAACTTTAGGAAATAAAACAAGTTTCTTTTTTTCTGTTTTTCTCTTCTTTTTGTTCTTTTTGTCTGTTTTGATATCTTTGGGAGTGTAAGGGGAAGGCATAGAAATTTAAGGACTAAGGGTGAACAAATACAGCAATGGTACTTTCTGGACACTATGTTGAAAATGAACTATACAACTCGTAGGGAGAAAAAAACAGAGAGAGTAAGTGAAGGGGTGACATTGTCCAAAAAGAAATGTACTCTTTACCTTACTTACATAATTGTAACCCCTCTGCACATCCCCTTTATAATAACAATTAAAAAAAGAAGTAACAACAACAGATGATTTCTCCTCTTGACCTTGAAGGCTTAGTCTTAATATTTCTTTTTTTTTCTATTTTTGTATAGGTGGTGGGGCTTGAACTGGTCCTGGGTGCTGTCCCTCAGCTCTTCAGCTCAAGGCTAGCTCTCTACCACTTGAGTCATAGTGCCACTTCCAGTTTTCCGGTGGTTCATTGGAGATAAGAATCTCATGAACTTTCCTGCCTGGGCTGGCTTTGAACTGTGATCCTCAGATCTCAGCCTCCTGAGTAGCTAGGGTTACAGGTGTGAGCCACCAGCGCTTGGCTTGCTCTTAATATTTCTAACAGTTTGTTGGACATTTTTCAGTTCATTGTCAGTTTACCCTATTTAAAACTGAGCCACATCTCCTATTAATATTACTCTTGGTGTCACTTTTTATCTTTTCCTTATTTTAGCCCATAATCCAATCTATTTTTTCATTCTTTCATGCTTTTAATTATTTTTCATACTTGTTTCTTCTATTTCTATCCTTTAACTTAACTTTGTTAAGGACTGTTTTGTCCATCCAAAGTTGATATATTGAAATCCTAACCTCCCATGTGGTACAATTAGTAGATGAGACCTCTGAGAATTAGGTTATAGGGTAGAGCCCTCATGAGTAGAATCAATGTCCCTGTAAGAAGAGACATAAGAACATGTCTTCTCTCGTGAGGATGCAGTGAGTAAAGGGCTAACTGTATACTAGAAAGACTTTGAATCTGCTGACATATTGAATACCTTCATTTTGGATTTCCAGGCCTCCAGAATTATGAGAAATAAATTATTGTTTAATTCATCTAGTCTATGGTATGTTTGTTTTAACAGCCTGGATTATGACCCGTAGTATGACTATCACTTTTATATTGATCTTCCTGCAGGCATCAGGCTCTTTCATCTATTTTAATCTACACACTATTGTGTTTCTAAAGCATATGTCTAATTTTGTTATTTCTTTGCCCAGCCCTGCAGTATTTATCTTTTGCATGTAAAATACCATCAAATTGCTTAGCATGTTTTCTAGCCTTCCATATTGTGCTCACGTTATTTAGTCCAGTCTTAGCTGCTGTTTTGTCTGTTGTTTCTTTGGGTGTGTTGTTTGAAGAATGGAGGGACTGTGTGGTTACAAGTGAAGAATACAGTCACACTAGTTGGATTTGAATATTGGTGCTATAATTTTAGAAAGTTTTCGGCAGTTTACTTAAAATTACAAATGTGTCAGGGTTTCCAACTGAAAGATGGACTTGATGACATATAATAGTATTCCCTTTAAACTGTTTACTAATGGGTGTTGTAATAAATACTATCACTGTTTCTTTTCTAGTTCCTTGAATATACTCATGTTTCATTTTCTCTGTAGAGTTCATTTATTTATTTATTTATAGCCATTTGAAACTTTTTTTTTGTCAGTCATAGGGCTTGAACTCTGGGCCTGGGTGCTGTTCCTGAGCTCTTTAGCTCAAGGCTAGCACTGTACCACTTGAGCCACAGCGCCACTTCCAGTTTTCTGAGTGGTTTATTGGAGATAAGAGTCTCACAGCCTTTCCTGCCCGGGTTGGTTTGAACTACAATCCTCAGATCTCACCTTTCTGAATAGCTAGGATTACAGGTGTGAGCCATCGGTGCCCGGCTTGGTTAGTATTTTTGTGTACTTTATGTCCTCTTAGATTTTAGAGGTTAAAGTGTGTGTCATTCATGCCTCTGGCATGGTTACATATAAATGATTGTTGCTTAATTCTTGCTAAGTATTTGAATGAATTATAGTTCTTCCTTGTCATACTTGTTACATGTTGAACCTAGAATAGTGCTTGTTAAATGAACTGCCTTTAAAATATAGTCTTCCTGGTTTCTTATGGATTTAGATTGTTAAATTATATCATTCCAGGGCTGGGAATGTGGCTTAGCGATAGAGTGCTTGCCTAGCATACATGAAGCCTTAGGTTTGATTCCTCAATACTACATAAACAGAAGTTGTACTGTGGGTTCAAGTGGTAGAGTGCTAGCCTTGAGCAAAAGAAACTCAGGGACAGTGCCCAGGCCCTGTCTGGCAAAAAAAAATAAAAAAAAAATCTTTATCTTTCCAGTGTTAATGTAGTGGTCTGGCATAATCATGCTACATTTTCTTTCAGACTATTCTTGTTAATTTTCTAAAAAGCCTTAGAGTTTTCTAACCAGATGTACATCTCATTCTGTTTAATTTCAAAATAAAATTTCAAGGTATTGTTTCTGACATGGAACCCCTGTGGGCCAGAAAGTTAAACCAAGTGTGTGTTAAACTTAACATGATATTGTAATGTTGCACAAGAATGGCACTCATATTTAATGGTAGTGGAAGAGCCAGCCATGAAATTAAAAGGACTTAATAATGCTTCTAACCCAGTAAGACGCTCTTAAGCATTAGAGGTTTAAATAGCTTGATTTTAGGAAATCTCATTATATTAAGATTAAGCTCCAGGAAGAATAGGGGTCAGTCATTTGAGAGCATCTGAAACTTAAAACAAGGGTGACTGATTTGTTGTTACACTACACAATTTTTAAAAATTTTGTTTGTTAGTTTTACAGGGGGAGGTGATTTTCATTGTTTCATCTCTGGACATATTTATACTATATTTCAATCGACCTCTAACCCCTATATCCTAACCCTCAAAATAGCATTTTCAGCATTATATAGTTTTAAAACTGGAATCCTAGAAAGAGAAAGGAAGAATAGTGCACCAAATGAAAGGGCAAGTAGAAGTATTTCTCTTTTTTCAAGAGATTGTGAGCTTTTCAATGGCAGGTATCATATCTTGCCGTCTTTCTCTGAACTCTTATCAATATTTTATGCATATTTGTATTTCATGAATATTTGTTGAGTGGTATTTGTTGAAGTTCTAAAATCTGACAGATTTTATTTTATGTTACTTTCATGCTGTTGTAAAGCTTTCTTATTCACCAAATCATTACTTGGTTGTGTTTTCTCAAGGTGATTTCATAAAGCCTTTTATGTAAGAAAAAAGGATAAGTAAAACTTCCTTCTTTCATTTCTACTTCTTTCCTTGCTAACTTCTCTTTTCTGAAGGTGAAAGGTCAAGTTTTGAGACTATTGCCTTTGCCATTTAAAGCTTACCAGATCATTCTTTTTCCCACCCACAGGACTAACTGTGGTTGAAATACATTTTCCTGGGTTTAACATTTTATTTATTTATTTGGTACTGGGGGTTTAACCCAGGGCCTTTCACATTCTAGGCACATTTTGAGCCACTAATCTATACCCCCAGACCAGGATTTCTTTTCATGCCATTGGAAGGGATGGTTTCTGTAATTCTGGGAGTAGGAAGGTAGAAAATTTTAACATTTTCTCAGGCCCTGTTCAGGATAAAGGTCATTCATTCTTTTTGTATATATTATTAAAACAGATAACATAGGCAGGGAGACTCTAAATACTTAACATAATAGGTAACTCATAAGCATTTTATAAATGATAATTATTAAGTTTATTGTTAAAATTGAGAAAGGAACACTGTAGAGGTAGCAAGTAGGAGAGATTATTTAAAATTTTGTGAATATTTCCTGGAGAAATAATTTGAATTTAATATGCTTGCACATTTTTATGTTTAAATGCAGTTGGCTATTAGTATAAAACTAGCCTTCAACATTTTAATAGGAAATATTAAACAATAGGTCCGTTAATATTAAAAGACTATTTACAATAAAAAATGTTATCTACACCTATTGAAAGTAATATATTGAAATCAGTGTGTTCTAGGTCAATGGCTTCCAAGACTCCAGTTGGATTCATTGGACTGGGCAACATGGGAAATCCAATGGCAAAAAATCTCATGAAACATGGCTATCCACTCATCGTTTATGATGTATTCCCTGAGGCATGCAAAGAATTTCAAGAGGCAGGTGAACAGGTATGGACTTTTCTTTAGATTTATTTTAGATTTTGATATTTAAAAATATGAGAGCTTCTTGGAAGTATACTTAGTGGAGTTGTGAACTTAATTCATTGTAAACTTAAAAAAAATTGTGTTGCCATTAATTCAGTATTGAGATGTACAACAAAGGAGTGCTTCCATTAGTTACCAGGAGGGGGTCTGCTTTTTAGCAGGTTATCTGGAGTATTTCCCAAGTTTGAGCTGGGGACCTTACTTTGCTCCATTTGTTTGTTTGTTGTTTGTGCTATTAAAGAGTTGGTTTGGTAGAAGTAGCCACCCATGTTAAGACACTGTTGTCTTGGAACAAGAGTAGGTTTAGAGATAGAAAGCTTAGCTTGATTCCCAGATCATGCTGTCTTAATTAAGGGAAGTTATTTTACCTCAGCTACGTTCTCATCTGTAATACATGAATGATGACAACTTATGTTATTAGATGCTGAAACTCAAATGAGAGAATATATGTGAATGACTTTGTAAATGTTGTATAACAGCACTGTGTAAATACATATTAGTTATTAGTCATAAACCAAGAGACAATCTACAAACATATTATAATGAGAAGTTTGAATTAATGTGTTGCTTTTAGGTGATCATTTATGCTATAAGGATTTTGGGATTAGAATCATGTCTTATGGTAGCATCTGCTATTGTATTTGGATATGTTAAACTTTATGGTAACTCAAATGACAAGATCAGTATTAGTATCTGAATTTTGAGTTTTGTTTTTCTTAGATATGCAGGAAAATTTTTTACAAGTTGTAGAATGACAAGGGTGAAATATCCTAGAACTAGGAGAATACTAAAAACTTCCTGAGAAATACATAGTAATGTGAGAGAAAATAGAATTAAATATCCAACTTCTGGATAATGGACTTGAAAGTAAATACAATGAGAAACGCAATGCCTAGGTGAAAAGCAGATTTAGGTAACTTAGAGGCCTTTGGAAGGCCTCAGGATCCTGTATCTTCTTTCCTGCCATAGCTTGGATGCCATCTGTAAATGGCAGAAATGTTGTGTGATAATGTGAATATAATCTTGAAATGTGTGAGGGTATTTTGAAACTTTTATGACAGTATAGTTTGTGGAAACTTAGACTTTATTCTCAGTGCTGCTTTTGGATGCACGTCTATTTTATGTCACTGTAAACTGGTACATACATACACACATATATGTAAGAGTAACAGTGTTAGTCTCTTTTTTTTGGGGGGGGGTCTGGTTGTGGGGCCTGTACTCTGGGCCTGGGTGCTATCCCTCAGCTCTTCAGCTCAAGGCTAGCGCTCTACCACTTGAGCCGCAGCACCACTTCCGGCTTTCTTTTTTTTCCTGCTTATGTGGTGCTGAGGAATCGAATCCAGGGCCTCATGCATGCAAGGCAAGCGTTTTACCACTGAGCCACCTTCCCAGCCCGAAAAGTGTAATCTTGATCAAGATGCATTGTACTTAAAAACTGATGTATGAACAATAACTCTTTTGTACAACTACTTAGAGATAATGAAATATAAGTAAAAATAGACTTTAACTAAAAAGTGAAATTGAATCATGTCTACTTGGACTTTAAGAGGAGCTTATGGCCTTTTAAATTGTTGTTAATGCTTTTATTCTTCTCTCCATGTCAGTAGCACTTTCAGCTTACTTCTGGAATAGCTGAAATAGCTGTTTTACAAATCTTTTCTGATTTTCCTCAGATCTCTAGAACTTTCTGATCCTCTGCCTGTAGAACCTCATATACTCTCAACTTACCTTCCTCTTTTACCTTTGTTCTCCAACAAAATTCTTCTTCTGTATAAATTTTAGGTAGGTCGAAGAGAGGCTACTTTATGAGAAAGTATAGTCATAGCCATGAGATACACACATTATGATGACGACTATATGATTTTATATGGACTTGGGGAGAAACTAGAACCCATAATACACTGCTGGTATGGTGTAGAATGATACAGTCACTTTTGAAGAGCTCTGGAGTTTCTCAAGTAATTAAGTATAGAGATATGTGTAGCAATTGAACTCCTAGATATATACCCAAGAGAAGTGAAACATGTATCCACACAGCAAGTTCTGTATACCAGTATTATTCATAATAGCCAAAAGGTGGAAACAACTCAATTGTATTTAATGGATAAACAAAATGTATGCATACATTAGAATATTATTTATAATGAAAAAAATGAAGTGCTGATATTTGCTGCACCATAGATGAACTCTTAGAAAACAGGCTAAATGCAAGAAAATATGTTCTGGAGTTCCATTTCTGTAATAAGGAAATTTGCAGAGATGGAAGGCATATTAGCTGCTTCATGTGGAGGAGGAGATGGAGGAAGGTATAGAGAAGTAATAGTTCATGGATACATAATTCTTTTGAAAAGGGTGGCCCTGGTGATAGTTGTACATATTTGTGACTGTTGTTAAAGCCATCAAATAATATATCTTAAGTGGACAAGTTGTATAATATACAAATTATAGCTTAGTGAAGCCGTTAGAAGTGGGAAACTGGACATGACCCCAGCAAAAAAGATCTTTCTTTGCTCTTACCAAGCTCCAAGACAGATCACCATTTTGGAAACAGGGTGTTTAAAGATGGGAGTAAGACAAGAATCTTGAGATGATATCCTTCCTAAGTCTAACATGAAATGTCCTTCCAAGGGACATGAAGGGAGAAGACACAGTCACAGAAAGGCCATTGAAAATGGAGGTGGACTTTAAAGTTATTCTCCTGCAAATCAAGGAATGCCAGAAGCCACCAGTAGCTAAAAGAAGAAAGAAGAATCTTTTTTAGAGCTTTTGGAAGAAGCATAGCCCTGCTAATAATGTGATTTCAGACTTTTGCTCTCTAGAACTGCACATGAGTATGTATTTTTAATTTTTTAGTGGCACTGGAAATTCCTGCTTGCGAGGCAGAAACTCTACCATTTGAGTCATGCCTGAAGCTCCTTTTTGCATTGGTAATTTTTGAGATAGGTTCGCTTTTTATACCCAAACAGGCCTGGCCTATGATCCTTCTACTGGTGCTTTACATGTTGCTGTGGATGACACATGCATATCATTGCACGCAGCCATTATGCTGTGGTTGAGATTGCAAGCTGGAGTCACTACAGCTGGCTAAATTTCTGTTGTTTCCAGCACTGTGTTTGTGGCAATTTGTTGCTACAACTGTGTGAAACACAGCAAGTACTGGGACTCTATAAAATGTCTGGATTTGGAATCTGCCTTCACTATTTAGTATCTCTGCGATTTGGGGCAAGATTATTTTTTATTTTATTTCCTTTAATGTCTCCAAACCTTGGTTTCCTTTTTGTGAAATTAGGATTAAAAAAAATCCAACCATACCTTTTTCTTTTTTTTTTGGTCATGGGGCCTGAACTCTGGGACTGGGTGCTGTCCCTCAGCTCTTCAGCTCAAGGCTAGCGCTCTACCACTTGAGGACAGTGCCACTTGCAGCTTTTTTTGCATATGTGGTGCTGAGGAATCAAACCCAGGGCCTCATGTATGTAGGGCAAGGACTCTACCACTGAGCCACCTTCCCAGCTCAACCATACCTTTTTCGTAGGGATGTTAAGAGGATTAAATTAGTTAATATATAGAGAATTTAGAGTAGTGTTTGGCACATAGCAAATACTGTATGTCAGTGTTAGGTAGAAATATATATGTTTTTTTGCACTGTTGTATTCAGCTGTTACTTCTTTTTTGTTGTTTGTTTTGTTTTGTTTTTTGTTGGTCATGGGGCCTGAACTCTGGGCCTGGGCACTGTCCCTCAGCTCTTCATCTCAAGGCTAGTGCTCTACCACTTGAGCCACAGCGCCATTTTCGGCTTATGTGGTGCTGAGGAATTGAACCCAGGGCCTCATGCATGCAAGACAAGCCCTCTACCACCGAGCCACCTTCCCAGCCTAGCTGTTACTTCTTATGTATTACATTCTATTTAACAGACAATTTTTTTTTCCTCCTGAAAGTTACCTTTTGTTGTAATGATTGCTGTAGCTAAGATTCCTGTAAACTACCTTAGCAAAATAGGGGACAGGACCTTCATTAAATCACTAATTCAAAAGATATTTCTTGAGTACTTCCTGTGTGCCAGGCACTGGACTGTAGCCCATAAGAGTCATAGTTCTCATTATCTCGCCCATGTAATTGTAACCCCTCTGTACAGTATTTTCATAATAAAAAATAAAAATTATAAAAAAAGAGTCATAGTTCTTTGGGGACCAGTAGTGGGCATTAGATTATCAAAACACAAAAATGTGTGATTCCAAATTTAATAAGGAAGAAAAGGTAAAAGATCATACGAGTTTTGGTCTTGGGGCTTGAACTCTGGGCCTGGGTGCTGTCCCTGAGCTATTCAGCTCAAGGTGAACACTCTGCCCCAGTGCCACTTCCGGTTTTCTGGTGGTTAATTGGAAATAAGAGACTCACAGATTTTCTTGCCTGGGCTGGCTTTGAACCGTGATCCTCAGATCTCAACATCCTGAGTAGTTAGGATTACAGCCGTGAGCCACCCATGTCTGGCTTTTTAAAAAAAAATACAATATTTTAGTTGCAAGGCAGATTAGAGAGTTCTCTAGACATTTAGGTAGACAACTAGAGGATATGTAGGGTTTACTCAGGTTAAGAATGAGGTCAAAGGAGAATTTCTTCAATTCCATTTGATGAAGGTTTTTGAGTTAGGTTGGCAGTTGAAGCTTGAGTGCCTACCATAGGTCCCTAGCTTCCTTACTGCTGTAGTTAGACAAGTTGTTGGATATGACAAGGTGTTGGATGTGTCCCAGGTGGCAAGAGCTAATATTACAAGGAAAGTTCTATTAAAACAGTCGTTTGGTGCTGGGAATGTAGCTTAGTGATAGAGTGCTTGCTTAGCATGTATGAGTCCCTGGGTTCGGTTCTTTAGTACCACATAAATAGAAAAAGCTGGAAGTGGCACTGTGGTTCAAGTGGTAGAGTGCTAGCCTTGATTAAAAGGGACAGTACCCAGGCCCTGAGTTCAAGCCTCAGGACTGGCAAAAAAGAAATAAAATAAAGTAGTCATTTGGCTGTAATAATATGGCAGGACAGTTTTCAAGGAAGAAAGCTAAATAATTCTCTAGTCATGTTGTTTCTGATGAGAACTATAAAAATATTGTATACTCTTTGCTCACTATCTAGGAGAAATTTCTTGAAGTTCTTCAAGTTCCTTGAAGACAAGGAACTTAGAGTTCTGGAACATAGACTCAATTAATAGTTTTTCCTTCTTCCTTGTGATCAGATTAGCCAATAGTGCAGACTTGCTTTCCCTTCTTGTGCTGAGAAGCAACATCCAGTGGGAAATATTCTGTATGTGGGTCACACTAACGCAGGAAACCTAGAAGACAGAATCATGTTTTCCTACCTTCCGTGGCCTTCACATTGATTGTGTTAGTAGTGGTAATAAGAAGTGGGTAGAAGAATGAAATGTCCATGAATAAAGATTAAGGTTGAAGGTGCTAAAAAGCAATGGGCCTAAGGGTAAGTATCCGTTCATAATAAAAAATCTTTTCTTTTTTGGTGGTATTAGGGTTTGAACTCAGGGCCTTGTTTTTGGTAAGCAGGTACTCTACCATTTGAGCCATGCCTCTACTCTGAAAACTCTGGTTGATAAATAATTTATATTAGCAGGTTAGGAAATGTTTGGATAGTAACAGTGTCATTTGAACAACTATGAATTTCTGGGAGTTTGACTTTAAAATTACTACTAATCTGGATGAGTTAAATTCTGATATACTAAAATGTCAGTGTTACTGTTTTATGGCTACATTTAGTCTTAAAAAGTCTTGATTGAAAGCAAAAATGAATTTCATTCTATTGCTATAAAGCAAAGACAAGGCTGGAAATGAGATAGAAAAAAAAATGTCTAGCTGGGTGCTGGTGGCTCACCTCTGTAATCCTAGCTACTCAGGAGGCAGAGATATCTCCGTTCAAAGCCAGCCCGGGCAGGAAAGTCCATGAGATTCTTACTTCCAATAAACCGCCAGAAAACCAGAAGTGGTGCTGTGGCTCAAGTGGTAGAGTGCTAGCCTTGAGCTGAAGAGCTGAGGGACAGTGCCCAGGCCCAGAGTTCAAGCTCAATGACTGACCAAAAAAAAAAAAAAGTCTGTGATCTCTGTGCAAATCTTGAAACTTCTTGCCATTGCAAGAATGTTCTGAAGGGATTACAGGTTAAAAAGTTAGGAGTATCCATGAGTTGACACATACATTTAGTGACAGGCATCTATTTCCCCTCATTGCCCTCCCATGTTACTATTTAAAGTGAATGGGATGAGGTTGAAGCCAAGGAAAACAAGTAGTTTTTTTTTTTCCTCTCAAAGATTACAGAAAGATAGCATAGTTGACCTCTGAAGTTTCTGTGCTTTCAGGAGAAGATTTGCAGGGAACAAAAAGTTCCCAAATTGATATATCTAGCTCAAAGAATAATCAGCTGGTTCTCCAAGACCTTAAAGCAGTACATTTGACACTTCTATTTTGCTTTACATGACTATATTTAAACATTTTATTTTTGCCTTTAAATGCTTAGCTATTCTGATAGGGCATTTATAATTCATCTAATTTGTTATTTCTGGCCATAAAAATTTTGACTTTATTAACATTCCTTTATTATATCCTTTCTATTGGATTCTTAGATTTGACCAACAGCTCATCATCTGAACTTTTAGTGTTTTTTTTTCCTAAGAATGTAACTGATGATAATTATCAGGCCTTCATATATACTAGAAGTCAGGAATTGGTAAATTATAAACATAGGGGTTTAAGAACATAAATTTTTTTTCAAAATTTTTATTGTGATTAAGTGGTTACATAATTCCCCAAATTTCACAGTATTGTGGAATAGTGATGCTTAGTTAAAGTCACAAACACATTCTAACTTTCATGGAGCAAATTGTCTATCATGGTCTTTAACATTTATGAGTTCTGTGAGCTTTGCAGTGCAGTTATTGGGTGATATGTATATTCCTTTTGTTTTGCACAGCGTCTTTCCCACTCATTCCCTCCCTCCCATCGCTGCCATTGAGTTGCTTACTTAATTTTGATCAATGTCCAGTGCAGCTGATGGGTCCCGCTGTTGTATGTTTTTCCCTCTCGTTCTGTGTCGTTCTCCTAGTTTCCCTCCGGTGTGCACATATATACCATACATGTGATCAGCAGCATGGGGTTATTTTAGTAGTGATTCAACCAGATGAGTGGAAGTCCTTTGTTTCTTAAGTCTTGTTAATTTTGTCATATCACCTTACATTTTGGATTTAACATCCACTTATCAGAGAGACCGTGTGCCATTTGTCTCTTTGCTCTTGGCTTACCTCGCTCAACATGATTTCTTCTAGCTCCATCCATTTCCCTTCAAATGCCATTATTTTGCCCTTTCTAATGGCTGCATAATATTCTATTGTGTATACATACCACAATTTTTGGATCCATTCATCTGTGGTGGGACATCTGGGTTGTTTCCATATCCTGGCTATTGTGAACAGTGCTGCAATAAACATGGAGGTACATATGTCCTTGTATCCTGGTTCTTGTTGCTTAGGATAGATGCCTAGAAGTGGTATGGCTGGGTCATAAGGGAGGTCAATATTTAGCTTTCTGAGGACCCTCCAGACTACTTTCCAAAGTGGTCGTATAAGTGTACATTCCCACCAGCAGTGTAATAGGGTTCCTCTTTCTCTGCATGCCCTCCAGCATTTGTTGTTGACTGACTTGAGGATGTGGGCCATTCTGACTGGGGTAAGGTGGTATCTCAGGGTTGTCTTTATTTGCATTTCCTTCACAACTAGGTATGGTGAACATTTCCTCATGTGTTTCTTAGCCATTTTTATCTCTTCTTTTGAGAAGTCTCTCTTTAGTTCCTTTGCCCATTTAGTAATTGGTTTGTTAGGTTTGGGAGGGATTAGTTTCTTGAGTTCCCTGTATATACTGGATATTAACCCCTTGTCTGATATATTGCTGGTAAATATTTTTTTCCAGTTAGTTGGTTGTCTTTCTAGCTTGGTTGCTATAGCTTTAGCTGTGTAGAAACTTTTTATTTTAAGGTAGTCCCATTTGTCAAGTCTCTCTCTAATTTGTTGTGACCCTGGGACTCTGTTCAGGAAGTTCCTGCCTATAAGTTCAAGCGTCTCTCCTACTATGTCCTGCAGTAGTTTCAGAGATTCAGGTTTAATGTTAATCCATTTTGAGTTGATGTTGGTACAGGGTGATAGGCTGGGGTCCACTTTTAGTTTTCTGCATGTGGCTGCCCAGTTTTCCCAGCACCAGTAGTTGAAGAGGCTGTGTTTCTTCCACTGTATGTCTTTGGCTCCTTTGTCAAATATCAGCTGACTGTAGGCATGTAGTTTTATTTCTGGATCTTCTCTTCTATTCCATTGGTCTTCAGGTCTGTTTTTGTGCCAGTTCCATGCTGTCTTTGTTTTTTTTTTTTTTTTTTTTAACCAGTCGTGGGACCTGAACTCTGGGCCTGGGCGCTGTCCCTTAGCTCTTCAGCTCAAGGCTAGCGCTCTACCACTTGAGCCACAGCGCCACTTCCGGCTTTTTCTTTTTGCTTATGTGGTGCTGAGGAATCGAACCCAGGGCCTTGAGCATGCAAGGCAAGCACTCTACCACTGAGCCACCTTCCAAGCCCATCCATGCTGTCTTTGTTATTATGGTTCTGTAGTAGAGTTTGAAGGCTGGCATCTAGATCCCTCCCATGTTGTCTTTTTTGCCCAGAATTGTTTTGGCTATTCTAGGTCTTTTGTTGTTCCATATGAATTTTTGGACTGTTTTCTGTATTTCAGAAATGTACATCATTGGGATTTTAATAGGAATTGCATTGAATTTGTATATTAATTTTGGCAGTATTGCTATTTTCACTATATTAAGTCTACCTATTCAACATGGAAGGTCTTTCCATTTCCTAGTGTCTTCTGTAATTTCTTTCTTTTAAGTTTCTATAGTGTTCATTAAATAGTTTTTTTACATCTTTGGTTAGGTTAATTCCTAAATATTTTATTTAGGATTTTTGTGAATGGAGTTTATTTCCCTTTCTGCTTGTACATTGTCAGTGTACAGGAAGGTGACTGATTTTTGTGGGTTGATTTTGTATCCTGCTGCTTAGCCGAAGTGATTTATAATTTCTAAGAGTTTGGGGATGGAGTTTTTGGGATCATGAAGGTATAGTTTAACCTCTTCTTTCCCTATGTGGATCCCTTTAATGTCTTTTTCTTGCCTTATTGCCCTGGCTAAGGGTTCCAGGACTATATTGAAGAGAAGTGGAGACAGTGGGCATCCTTGCCTTGTTCCTGATTTTAGGAGAATTGGTTGTAGTTTTTCCTCATTAAGTATAATATTGGCTATTGGTCTGTCGTATATGGTTTTTATTGTTTTAAGGAATGTTCCTTCTATTCCTATTTTCTCCAGAGCTTTTAACATGAATGAATGTTGTTTTTCTGCATCTGTGGAGATAATCATGTGATTCTTGACCTTGGCTCTGTTGATGTGTTGGATTACATTTATTGATTTACGTATGTTAAACCATCCCTGCATCTCTGGGATGAAGCCTACCTGGTCGTAGTATATAATTTTTTTTTAAATGTGTTTCTGGATTCTGTTAGCTACATTTTTTTTAAGGATCTTTGCATCTGTGTTCATGAAGGAGATTGGTCTGTAGTTCTCTTTTTTGGCTAGGTCTTTGCCTAGTTTGGGTATGAGTGTGACATTGGCATCGTAGAATGAGTTTGGGATAGCTCCCTCCTCTGCTTCTCTGAAGAGCTTGAGGAGTACGGGTATTAGTTCTTCTTTAAAGGTCTTATAGAATTCTGTTGTGAATCCATCTGGTCCTGGGCTTTTCCTTGTTGGAAGACTTGTGATTGCTTCTTGTATCTCGTTGTAAGATATTGGCTTATTTAATTGTTTTACTTCTTCTTTGCTCAGTTTGGGCAACTTGTATTTCTCTAAAAATGCATCCATTTCTTCTAGGTTTTCTTTCTTTAGAGAGTATATCTTTTGGGTTTTTTTGTTTTTTGTTTTGGTCCAGTTGTGGGGCCTGAACTCTGGCCCTGAGCACTGTCCCTCAGCTCTTCAGCTCAAGGCTTGTGCCCTACCACTTGAGCCACAGTGCCACTTCCGGTTTTTTTCTTTTTGCTTATGTGGTGCTGAGGAATCGAACCCAGGGCCTCAGGCATGCAAGGCAAGTGCTCTACCATTGAGCCACCTTCCCAGCCCTAGAGAGTATAACTTTTGAAAATAGTCCTTTATAATTGTTTGGATATCTTGGGTACTTGTGATTTTTTTTTTTTCCTGTGGCATCCCTGATCTTGATAATTTGGGTTTCCTCTCTTCTTTTGCCAGTCCTGAGGCTTGAACTCAGGGCCTGGGCACTGTCCCTGAGCTTCTTTTGCTCAAAACTAGCACTCTAACACTTGAGCCACAGCACTACTTCCATATTTTTCTGTGTATATGGTACTGAGGAATTGAAACCAGGGCATCATGCATGCTAGGCAAGCACTTCACCACTAAGCCACATTCCCAGCCCAAGAACACAAGCTTTCAAATCAGATACTTGGGCCCAGATCCCAGCTCTGCCATATGCTAGCTGTTTGTCTTTAAGCAAATTACTTGATCTTTCTCCACTTATTCCTCTCCTTTGCTCTGGCTTAGTTCTATAGAGCCTGGCACATAGAAAGTACTATTTCTGCTGAGCACTGGTGGTCACACCTGAAATCCTAGCTACTCAGGAGTATGAGATCTAAGAATCATGGTTCCAAGCTAACCTGGGCAGGAAAGACTGTGAGACTCTTTTATCTCCAATAAACTACCCCCCAAAAGCCAGAAATAGATCTGTGGCTCAAGGGATAGAACAATAGCCTTGAGCAAAAGAAGCTCAAGGACAGCACCAGGTCTGAGATAAAGCCCCAAGACCAGCAAAAAAAGAACTATATCTGCTGCTGTCACTATTATTACCATGGTGGTGATGGTTGTATCTGTACTATATTTCTCCATGCTTATTTTTCCCCAACACCATGCATAGAAGTACACTTTTGTCATGGCTGAGTTACCAAATCTATGTCCAAAGTGCTTGGGAAGAGAATTGTAGATCTTATTTTATTTGTTTGTTTGTTCTTTTTTAAATCAGTCCTAGGGCTGAGCACTGTCCCTGAGCTTCTTTTTGCTCAAGGCTAGCACTCTACCACCTGAACCACAGTGCCACTTCCAGTTTTTTCTATTTATGTGGCTCTGAGGAATTGAACCCAGGGCTTTATGCATGCTAGACAAACACTCTACTGCTAAGCTACATTCTCAACCCTGTAGATGTTACTTTAGATGAAAGAACAGTGATCAAAGTTAAAAAAGTAGGAGCTAAGGTGGTATGACAACAGCCTTGCTTTAAGGATCTATTCTTTTTTTTTTCCTCTCCATTCCATTTTTACTTTGTAGAAGAGACTTGTTTTTCTTTGTACAAACTTGTGGTTCATTTTCATTGTTTAGGATTTTCCTTGGAGATGCTCTGATCCATACCAAAAGTCTCGTACATATGCATAATTTCTGTGTTTGTTTTCTGGCTAATTTTTAGGCTTAATTAGATCCTCTTTTCTTATGTTTTCTCCTTAAAAGTTTGAAAACCATTTTGTTGTTCTTGGGTTGGCACATTGTGAGATGTTTGGTTAAGTAAATCTTTTGTGACCGAATCTGCCATCTACTTAGCTCTTATTAAATGAGAACTTTAAAAGCTTCTTGCTGAGAGGACTTTATCATTACTGACCAAATATTTCAAGATGTAGGCACAAACCATTTTTGTCAATTTTCAAATGCAGTGTAATTTTGAAGGTGTGCATCTCCACTTTGAAAGTTTAAATAATGTAAGAGTGATTAAGTTTAACAAGGTTTTGTTCATGCCATTTCTTTGCAAGTTTCTGTTTCCAGTTTGCTTACTTTGAAACAGTGCTGAACATAGGTGATTTTTGTCTAGAAGAGACAGTAATTTTTCTCTAATATAAGTAACTTAGAAAAGTTGTCTCCTAATGAAGATGTAAAAACAAAGTATGGCATCTTCAGATTATTCTTGGCTCTTTTTGTTTATTCCTCCAGCAAAGCAGATTTTATCTACTGTATTCTTTACTGTACTTTATTCTTTCTATTACACATTTGTTGGTGATGCATGCTAGCATATGGATGAATTAAAAGTCCAAAGGAATTGACTCTTCCATGGGAACTGGTCTCCTATAGTCAAAGTTGAGATAATAGAGAAGTAGAATCATTTTAATTAGTAGTAGTTCAAAATAAGATGAATGGCATCAGTAGATTTTTTTCTGGACAAATCCCATCAGTCAGGCTGGGGATTGTTGAGAGCTACAAAGGTACTGAAGACCTGAATTTTGCAAGTCCTGTGAATTTGTCCATTTGTACTGTCTCATTGCAGGCTCTTCAGTTCCCATTAGCCCCTTTTCACACGACCAGTCTTCCTAGGATTTAAGGTTACTACATATGAAAAATATTTCTAAGCTTCTTTCTATTTTGATGATAAAGATAACCTATGTAACTTATACTATTTATACTTTTATACTTACACTATTTTTTGGGAAGCTGCAGCTAGAGAGATTTAGTGATTTGCACCAAATCGCACTTGACTTCTTGGCTGAGCTGTAACTAAGTCTGGGTCTCTGTCTTCTCTAAATTAGTATTCCTTTCTTTGATTCATGCAGTCTTTCCTATTCACTCAATTAGCAAATGTAATAGAAAGGAATCTAATTAGTTTGGCTGCTAAAGGGTTTTGTGGATAGTGTCAGATTGGCAAGGAGGTTCTCTCCCCCCCCCCCAGCTTTTGAGTTGTGGCCAAATTTTGTCAGTTATTTCAGAGTTTTGAAGGCATCACATCAATTTGAATTTCTAACTGTCTAAGAAACATGCCTCTGTAGTGCAAATTAGAGACTTACTGTAGTGTACCAAATAGTCATTAGATATAGAGACGTTGTGGTAAGGGTAGCGGTGCCATTCCAACTGTTACTATCAGTGTGTATTTTTTCCAGGCCTGTGAGCTTTTGACACTACTTTGCTTTATAATTGAGGGGTTAGCAGTACTCTGGCAAACCAAGCATCCTCAGAAGCAGATGCTAGGGATGCAGGGGGCTGATGATTACACCATGTACTTGGCAGTTGGATGAATTGGCACTGCCATATCATAGGCATGAAAAGCTTGGAGTTGTGAGGTATGTAGCTGAGGTGAGGTATGGTCTGCAAGCTAATTGTTGGTCCCTGTTAGGGGCCCTTTCAAGGAGTTATTTAAATGGAACTGACTTTCTTTCAATGAAAGAAACCCCCATTTCCTAAAAGGAAGCTTGAAATTGACTTTTAAACTTTAGAGATTACTGATATCCCTGGAAGATATAGAGATGGAGCTGCAGTAGAAAGAAAGGCCACTGAAAGGTACGCCATCATTTTGAATTTTATTTACTTTGTTAAAGTGGGAAATCAGCTCTCGAGATAGTTCAGGAGTAGAGAATTAGTGTCTCTTCCCTACCTCCCTTTCCTCTCTGCCTTTGTCCTTCTCCTCTCTCTGTCCTTCTCTTCCTTTTCCCTCACTCCTATTCTCCTCTCCCTCCTCATGTTTCTTTTCTTCCATATATATATATATATATGTAAAGATACTGTACAGAGGGTCTTCCTTTGGTTTTTTTTTTTTTTGGTTGGTTGTGGGTCTTGAACTCTGGGCCTGAGTGCTGCCCCTCAGCTCTTCAGCTTAAGGCTAACGCTGTACCACTTGAGCCGCAGCACTACTTGCAGTTTTCTGGTGGTTAATTGGAGATAATAGTTTCATGGACTTTCTTGTCTGGGCTGGCTTTGAACCATGATCCTCAAATCTTAGCCTCCTGAGTAGCTAGGATTACAGGTGTGAAGCACCAGCACCTGGCTTTCCTTTTATTTATTTACTTATTTTTATTTTTTATTCTAGGTCTCATATGCAGCCCAGGCTGACAGCTGCCATATAGCCTAGGCTGGTGTCAAACTCCTCAGTGTTGTGATTACAGGCATGTACAAGTCTTGAGCTATGTGTCTCTTAAGTAAACTTGAGCTGTTGCCAGGAAATAGTAGACTCTTTGAATATTAGTGTTTATTTGTATAGAAAAAAATTCATGTAATTAAATATTTATTTGTAATTTGTTGGAAATATTTTGAATTTTTTAAATTATTTGTGGCAGATCTGTTTATATGTCATTATATATCAATATACACATTCAGTGTACTTCAGTGTGGTTTCTAAAATGCTGTATTTTTAGACTGAAATTTGTTTTAGAAGCTAAGATGGTCTATAATGTTATTTCCTACGTTATTAATTCACAAAATGTTAAAATATTGGATTATGTGGATTTTTTTTTCTTTTGGTCGGTCATGGGGCCTGGGCACTGTCACTCAGCTTGTCAGCTCAAGGCTAGCACTCTACCACTTGAGCCACAGTGCCACTTCTGGCCTTTTCTGCTTATGTGGTGTTGAGGAGTCAAACCCAGGGCCTCATGCATGCAAGGCAAGCACTCTACCACTGAGCCACCTTCCCAGCCCCAATTATGTGGAATTTTAAAGAATGATTTGCAAAAATGCTTTACTCAGAATTTAATTCAGAAACTGATAATCTTTTATGGAAAATTGAAATGTAATTTTTTTGCTTATATTTAGATTATACAGTGTATTTGACTTTCCATTCTTCAAAACATGTATCAAACACATTAAAAAACATGGACACTTCAACTACATAAAAACAAGGGATATTGTCATACCTAAAATGCTTATCTATCAAGTTTTTTTTAGTAGAAAATGTATCAGTTCATGTACATCATGTATGTTGAAATAAGTCAGTTTTTGCTTACATAAATTATTCTGGAGAGAGGTCTTCAATTATCTACTTGATGGTCCTTTGTCCTTTATTTATTTATTTTGTCAGTTGTGGGGCTTGAGCTCAGGGCCTCTTAATGCTCAGGGCTAGAGCTCTACTGCTTGAGCCACAATGCCACTTGTGGTTTTTGAGTGGTTAATTGGAGATAAGAGTCTCACATGGACTTTACTGCCCCAGCTGACTTTTTTTTTTGGTTAGTCCTGGAGTCTGAACTCTGGGCCTGGGCACTGTCCCTCAGCTGTTCAGCTCAAGGCAGCGCTCTACCATTTGAACCACAGTACCACTTCCAGCTTTTTCTGCTTATGTAGTACTGAGGAATTGAACCCAGGGCCTCATGCATGTGAGGCAAGCACTCTACCACTGAACCCTCCCAGCTGGCTTTGAACTGCAGTCTTCAGATCTCAGCCTCCTGAGTAGCTAGGATTACAGACATGAGCCACCAGCCCCTGACTGCCTTAGCTTCACTTTTTCTTTTCTTTTCTTCTCTTTTTTTTTTTTCAGGTAAGGGGTAGGTTTATTCATGGTTCTGTCTGGCACCAGGTCACGTTGGCCCTCCACGCGGCTGGGAAAGGCCTGGGAAAGAGGTGGGAAAGAGCTAGAAAAGAGCTAAAAAAGAGAAGAGAGAGCTGGGAAAGAGCTGGGAAAGAGAGGTGGGAAAGAGCTGGGAAAGAGCTGAGAAGGAAAGTGCTGAGAAAGAGCGTCTGGGCCTGGGCTAGGCCTTATCTAGAGAATGGGCGGAGAAAGGTGTGGCCACATCAAATTCAGATGTGACCTCAGCGGATGCAGATGTGACCTCTTCCAGGTGTCCCAGTTGCCTAGGTAATGCACGTACTGGGTGGAGACTTTGCTGCGAGGAGGGTGGAGTCTGCTGGTCATCCAGGAGCGGACCTTACATTCCAGCCTTTTAATAATCATGAAATAGGGCGCAAATTCTCTCTGGCTACTTCCTGCTGACAAGAGGTGTTGACATTAGGGGTGAAAGGCTGGAATTTGGTCCCCTCTCAGAGAAGGCAGCAAGCAGCAGCTGTCCCTTGGTGGTGTGAGTCCTTAGATGAAGTCTGGAGAAGTCTCATGAGGCATTGAGGGGCTGGAAAAAAATACTAGAGAACAAATAAATGGCAAGAGGAAGGACTTGGGGCTGAAAAATGTTGGTAGAAATGTCCCTATCTGGTGACAAGGTAGAGGAGAATTCAGGTAACAAAGGCAAGAATGTAAATTCCTGTTCAGTTAATAGGTAGACAGGTATAGACATTGGATGGGCAGGCTTCTTCTACTGACCTCCCGGCTCTGGTTAATTTTGAAAGGGCAGGCACAAAGTAGCTGATGTGACATCATCTCCTCTTACTCTTCTCCATGTTCCCTTGTTCTTCAGACTGGCTGAGTCTAGGTGCTCATTGCTGGGATGGCTTATCCCAGTTGGTATTCAAGGGGGTTTGAACTCAAGGCCTGAGCACTGTCCCTGAGCACTTCTGCTCAAGGCTAGTGTTCTACCACTTTGAGTTACAGTACCACTTCCATTGTTTGGCTGGTTAGAGATAAGAGTCTTGAGCCATGCTTCCAGCCTGGCTCTTTGCAGGTTAGTTGGGAGATGGAGTCTTAGGGATTTTTTAGCCTGGGCTGGCTTTGAACTGCAATCTTTGCCACAAAAGCCCTTTATTATTTCCAATTAAAGCAACTAGGAGATCAAATAAAATAGAACTTATCTGGTCCTTACCAAGAATTGACCAACAAATATTCTGCAATGACAAAACTTGTTAGATATGATGAAAATTTTAGCGCAGATAGGCCCAGTATTTTAGAACCACATAATCAGTAGTAAAATACACAACACAAAACAAAAAAGGCAAAACTCAAAACCTAAAATTTTGACAACAATATGTAGACATCTTTGCTAACAAAGCACATCAAATGGTTGGGCCTCAGTTACCAGGGCCTGTGAAAAGAGCAACTTGTTAGCAAGGTACCTTAGAATAGATGGATGGAGTGGTAAGCTTGGTGGAAGGTTAAGGGTCAGATGGGGCCAAACCCTTAACTCACCATGTGGCCAGGATGGCGAACTCAAGATGGCGAATTTCTGAAAGAATGCAAAGAGACCCTGAACAAATAGATCAAGCCTACATTGGCTAGCCTTTGAGAGGAAACCTAGAGGGGGGTCCCCAGGACCCAGCCTGCATCGCACTCTTCAGGGCACAAGCCAAAATGTTGTAGAAAAGAGAATAGGAGAGATAGGGAAAGTTGGACATGAATGGCAGAGAGAGAGCAAAGAGAGCCCGAAAGTAAACAGACTTCTGACCATTTACCATTGCAGTAGCAAAAACTGTCTACATCTGAGAATGGCATAAAATGAGGCGCTCTGGCTTTCCAGGGAGCGCAGGAGGCATTTCAAAGGGGTTTCACGGCTCAGGTGTGACTCGCAGCACCCCATTAAATGTGTAGGAGAGTCAGTCTGGTGAGTGAAGGAGAGCTGACCAGGCAGAAGCGGCGTTCCGACTTCCCCCAGAGCCTTCTAGAGAGAAATGGCCAAGCCCCCAAAACCAAGCGTCCTCAGCTTCGGAGGTGACCGGCTAAAAGGCTGTAGGAGCTCTTGGGTGTGGCACCACGTCTGGACAGAGACTGACCAACAGAGAACCAGAGAGAGTAGTTTCACTCACCAGAGTAGAGAAGTGGTGTGGATGTGGATGTGAAGGCCAGCAATGGTATGCATGTGCTGTGTCCGCAGCAGACATACCGGTTTGCAAAAGGCCATCAGAACTGTGGGTATTCCTCAGAGCAAAAAGGGAAAAGCAAACAAAAAAAGAAAAAAGAGGAAAAAAACGGAGAGGAATCCCACGTATCCTGACTTTAAGCCCTTTATCCGAGTCACGGCACCATTAATGTTAGGTTTTTAGAAAGGTAGCTGAGTAAGAACAGCACCACACACATAGTATTCAGGTAAGGGGTAGGGTTATTCATCGTTCTGGCTGGCACCAGGCCACGTTGGCCCTCCCTGCGGCTGGGAAAGGCCTGGGAAAGGCCTGGGAAAGACCTGGGAAAGAGGTGGGAAAGGGGTGGGAAAGAGCTGAGAAAGAGCTAGAAAAGAGAAGAGAGAGGTGGGAAAGAGAGGTGGGAGAGAGCTGGGAAAGAGAGCTAAGAGAGCTGGGAAAGAGCTGAGAAGGAAAGAGCTCTTCTCTTCTCTTCTCTTCCTTCCATTCTTTTCTCTTGGGGTTGTCCAGTCTTGGGGTCTGAACTCTGGGCCTGGGCGCTGTCCCTCAGCTCTTCAGCTCAAGGCTAGCGCTCTACCACTTGAATCACAGCGCCACTTCTGGCTTTTTTCTGCTTATGTGGTGCTGAGGAATCAAATCCAGGGCCTCATGCATGCGAGGCAAGCACTCTACCACTGAGCCAACTTCCCAGTCCCTCTCTTTTTGATGAAGGAAAGGCATTAGAGAGACTTCTAAGTAGGATGGATTCCTTGAAGGAGAATTTGGATCTGAATGAACTCTTGGTCTTTTCTGATCTCTTTGGTTGCTAATAGTAGGCAACCAAAGTATCAAGTTGTAATATAATAAATCTAGAGCTGAGAGAAGGAGGAGAGGGTCAGAGATTGTGTGTGTGTACCCATGTGTACACCAACACAACTTTATAGTATGCTTATGGTCATTTTAAAGCGGGTGCATTGATGCTTGTATATGTGTTTCTCCTGTATATATAGTATATATAATTTTATGTAGTTTACACATGTGTTCTAGTAACTCATACTTGCCAGTCTTCCTGGTGGTCAACTCAGTCATGGCTTTGTGTCCTGATCTTGATCTTTTCTTTTTCAAAACACATGATTTTTTTTTTTTTTGGTCGGTCATAGTTCTTGAACTCTGGGCCTCTGTGCTGTCCCTCAGCTCTTCAGCTCAAGGCTAGTGCTCTACCACTTGAGCCACAATGCCACTTCCGGTTTTCTGGTGGTTAATTGGAGATAAGAGTCTCATGGACCTTTTTGCCCAGGCTGACTTTGAACCATGATCCTTAGATCTCAGCCTCCTGAGTAGCTAGGATTACAGGTGTGAGACACCTGTACCTGGCTTCAAAACACAACTATTTTTTGTTCAGAAATTTCTTTTGGGATCTGGTGCCAGTGGTTTATACCTCTGATCTTAGTTACTTAGGAGGCTGAGTGTGAGGATTGCAGTTTGAAGCCAACTGGTTCATGAGACACTTATCTCCAGTTAGCTAGAAAAAAGCAAGAAGTGGAGCTGCGGTTCAAGTGGTAGAATAAAAAAGCCAAGGGATAGCATTCTGGCCTTAAGTTCAAGCCCCAATACAAAACAAAACAATAAAAAGAAGAAAGTATTATTATTATTTTTTTAGCTCTGAAAATAGAGACTGGCGGATGGTGGGGATTAGTTTGAGAATTTGCTGAGTTTTATAATTGGATGGTTGTACTACATTATTATTGTTGTTGTTGTTATTATTATCAGAGTATGTACAGTAGGCCTTTGGTATCTTCAGGTCTATGATTGTAAGGAGACTGCCCTTGAGGGAAAACCATGAATGTTTAGGATAAATGGAGTTTAGTATGGTAATATGGATGCTTGTTAACTTTTCCTACAGCACTGCTCAACTTCCATTAATGACATCTTTCAACACTTTATCACTTAAGTATATCCACTTTTTTGTATATATTTTTTTATTGTAAATATATTGTACAGAGTGGTTACAGTTACATGAGTAAGTTAATGAGTACATTTCCTGTCGAGCATTGTTACCTCCTTCTTTGTTTTTCCCCTACCATTCCTTCCCTCCCCACCTATTTGACTCCTCTCTTCTCCCCTTCCCCTCCCCCCACCTCAGTTGTAAAGTTCATTTTCAACATAGTGTCTTGTACATCTTATTGTTACAATGGATCATCCTGTATCCTTATTTAAGCATTTTGTTATTTCCCTTCCCCTCCCCAAATTAGAAAAATGTATATATAAGATGCAGGGCACCAGAATAAAATATAGTGAAAACGGATTATACCATGGAGGAAGAACATACAAAAGAAACAAAAAAAAATCATATACATTAAAAACAACAGCAAGAAAGATAAAACTACTTTTGCCTTGCTTTATGGGCATCTTTGGTGCAATTCAGAACAGAGAAAAACTCAGCAAATTACCTAGTGATTTAAGCACTACTGACTGCGTAATGCATGTACAGAAATATAAAATTTCTGTTTTTGAAAAATCTTTATTGAACTGGGTGTTGGTGGCTCATGCCTGTAATCTTAGCCACTCAGGAAGCTGAGATCTGAGGATCAAGGTTCAAAGCCAGCCCGGGCAGGAAAGTCTGTGAGACTCTTACCTACAATTAACCACCATAAAACTGGAAGTGGTGCTATCATTCAAGTGGTAGAGGGTTAGCCTTGAGCTGAAGAGCTCAGGGACACAATGTAGAGAGTTCAGATGCCCAGAGTTCAAGCCCCACGACTGACAAAAAAAAAGAAAAAGAAAAATCTTTCTTGTTTAAAATCTATTATGTTTTGACAGCACTTGGTTAAATCTGCAAATAAGGCTGGACTATTTGGTTTTTGCCTCTATCCTATCAACTTCCTTCATACTTTAAAATTAACAGATTTGATTCCACATACACTGTTTTAATAAGTACAAGAAGTGGACATTTTATTTTAATCAGTAAACTTCTTCTTTTTTTTTTTTTGGTTTTGTTGTTATTGTTGGTCATGGGGCTTGAACTCTGGGCCTGGGCACTGTCCCTCGGCTCTTCAACTCAACTCTACCACTTGAGCCACAGTGCCACTTCTGGTTTTTTTGGTGGTTAATTGGAGATAAGAGTCTCACGGACTGGGGCTGGGACAGTCGCTTAGTGGTAGTGCGCTCGCTTTGCATGCTTAAGGCCCTGGGTTTGATTCCTCAGCACCATATAAGCAGAAAAAAAAAAGCTGGAAGTGGCGCTGTGGCTCAAGTGGTAGAGTGCTAGCCTTGAGCTGAAGAGCTGTGGGACAGCACCCAGGCCAA
>NW_012267292.1:6819552-6824841 GCF_000151885.1 Dipodomys ordii
ACCACTTCCGGCTTTTTTCTTTTTGATTATGTGGTGCTGAGGAATCGAACCCAGGGCCTCAGGCATGCAAGGCAATCGCTCTATCACTGAGCCACCTTCCCAGCCCTGACAAATCATTTTTTAAAGATTCAGTGAAACAAAATTTCAATCCTATCAAATTCAAATACCTTATTAAAGTTAATAGATGCTTAAAATTGCTGACATTTTAGCTTGTAACAATCTAGTTAGTGTGTACTTTACCTAAAACAAGAATGTATACTATGTACTATATTCGAATTGCTTCTTTTGCTTTATTTGGAAGAGTTTGGTTTTCTTTGAACTATAGGTAAAGATAAATATGAGATTATGAGCCAGTTCTAATGAATATTTTTAATATTATCCAATGACCTCTTTGATGTCTGAGACAACTTTTAGTTGATCCTGATTGTGTAGGTAGTTACATGAAATGTTCAGTTATAAACTATAAATATTTTCATTTATTTGCTTAGAAGAGTGAAGAAAGGCTCATTATTAATAGATTCCAGTACTATTGATCCTGCAGTTTCAAAAGAATTGGCAAAAGAAGTAGAGAAAATGGGAGCTGTTTTCATGGATGCCCCTGTTTCGGGAGGTAAGCGGTAGCTATAATGTATGCATGCCTGTTTCTGTTTGTCAACAGTAGCATTCCAAAACCGTGGTTTTGGGTTACTCGAGGTATTTGCTATTAGAGGATTCCCAATCTTTCATTGAAAATAAAAACAAGACAAACTAGCATGGTATTTAGTATTCCTAAGATGTTACAACTTTGAACAGTTGTGAATTTTTGGTCTATTTACTGTGATAGATTAATACCTAGATGTTTAGCTTTTAAGAATTGACTCACAAAAAATAATGAGCTTCACTCTTTTTGTAACTGTTAAAGAAACTACTAAAAAAAAGAAAATAATATTATTTCACAAGGAAAACAGTATATCCAGATGATATTACAGGTGAGTGTAACCAAACTTCAAGATCATCTAGATTTCATGTAATTTTTTCCAGACAGTAGATAAGGAAATACTTTCCAACTCATTCTACAAAACCCATGTAACTTAAATCAGATAGCAATAATTGGAGAGGAATTACATGTTGTATCTTTTCAGTCATAAATACACATGAAGAAACTTAAAAAAAAAGTATTAACAAACCAAACCCAGCCATGAATGAGACACCAAGCAGTTTAGCTAACTTTGCTTATACTATATGTGCAGTTATCTCTTTCTGTCTTTTTTTTTTCTTTGATGCTGATACTTCGGGCCTTATTCTCACCTGGCTTTTTTGCTTATTGCTGGTACCCTACCACTTGAGCCACCCCACTAGTATGGTATTTTGCTGCTTAGAGTCTCTCAGACTTTTCTACTTGGGTTGGCTTTGAACCTTGATCCTCAGATCTCAGCCTCTTTAGTACTTCGGATGACAGATATGAGGCAAGAGCACCTGGCTGTCTCAAAGATGTCTTAGTATTAGAAAATTTGTGAATGTAATCTTAGCACATAACATACCTACATATACCTCCAATCATATGATTGGAGAAAGTAAGGCAATTCACTTTGAAAACTAAGGTCATTCTAAACACCTGTGTATATTGTGGACTGTGAAAAAATATATGTGTGCTCTAGGCAAGATACATGCTAGAGAAGACCCCAAACTTTCAGTTCTGGATGATCTTTACTCAGTTCAAGTCTGGATAAGTGATTGGGAGTCTTTCTAGCACAGAACCAATCTGCAGAAACTGGGGAACATAGATTTTAGTTTGTTATTGTTTCAGTTTTTTTAAAACTCCTACAATTCAAAGAATTTTTTCAAAACACTAGCTAAACAAATGATAAAGAATTGGTTGACTACCCATGACAACTGGCATCTGCAAAAAATAGTTTAGGAATGTCACTAACTAATGACTTCAACTGATAGCAGAACAAAAATATCAATCCCTGGGGAAGAAAAAACACTTGATTTCCAGAGTTACATCAAGAGAACAAAACAAAGTGAGAGAAATCATCACTGGAAAACAAATAGGTCATATGATTGGCTTTTGTAAGAGGAGGAGACTCATAATTCTAAAAACTTACATAAAATAATATCATATGTGTATTTGGGAATTACTGTGTAATCAAAATTACAAATTTAGTCTATGTGTATGTAGGTATATATGTACATATTTAAAGCAGTAGACACTTACTAGAGATGTTACTACCATTATATTAAATGATGTAGTCTTACTGGTGAAGTTTTAAAATTTAAAAACATTTCAAAACCAATACGTGAAAGTTATATTTGTAGGGAACCATCTGATGTTTGGAGATATATACATATGTGTATATATGTATATATGTGTGTATATATATTGAAGTAATATATATACATTTATATATGTATATATATTGTAGTAATGTAATATCCATATCAGAGTGAACATAGCTCCTCAAATATTTGTCATTGCTTCCAGGTAAAAATTCAGAATCTTTTAGCTTTTCTGAACTATAGAAGACACTATGGTTTTCTGCAGTCATGGTAATGGGCAATAGAACACCTGAATTTTCCAATCTATATACTAACTTAATACTTGTTGAACAACCTTTTCCCCTTTTACTTCCTCCTTACTTTCCCAGGCTTTGCTAGCCACTATGCTATTTTCAACTTCTATGAGACAGATAATCTTTTTTGAATTCTGATGTGGATAAGATCATGTAACATTTGTCTTTCCATGCCCATATTATTTCATTTAACTTTATTCCTTGTCATGAATGACAGGAGTTAATTCTGTTTATGCCTGAATGGTATTGCATTGTGTATACAATACATTTTCTTTATCCATTTATCAGTGAGTGGACACTTAGGTTGTTTCCATTTGTTGGCTGTTGTGATTAGTACTGCAATAAATATGGGAGTACAGATATCTCTTCAGCAGTATGATTTCACTTGCTATGCTTTTATATCCAGGAGTGGGACTGCTGAATCTTATGGTCATCTTATTTAAAAAATTTTCAAGAGCCTTTAATCTGTTTTCTATAATGACTGTACTAAATGACATTATCACCAGTGGTGGGTAAGCATTCCCTTTTCTCTACGGTTACCAGCACTTTGGATAACCATGGGGAGGTAATAATGTGGTTGTAATTTGTATTTTCTTGATAATTAGTGATGTTCAGCATTTAATAAGGTCTACTGTCCATTTTTAAGTTAGACTATTATTTTAAAACTGTGAATTGTATAGTATGCAAATCTTTTCTCCTATCCTGTGGGTTCTCTTCCCTGGTGTTGCCTTTGCTTTGTGATCTAGCAGGTGTTCTTTTGTCTCAAGCGTGCAGCCTGTTTATTTTATTTTTATTTTTTTGCCAGTCGTGGGTCCTGACCTCTGGACCTGGGCACTGCCCCTCAGCTCTTCAGCTCAAGGCTAGCGCTCTACCACTTGAGCCACAGTGCCACTTCTGGCTTTTTTCTTTTTGTTTATGTAGTGCTAAGGAATCGAACGCAGGGCCTCAGGCATGCAAGGCAAGTGCTGTACCACTGAGCCACCTTCCCAGCCCCTCCCTGGGCTTTTTTTTGCTCAAGTTGAGTACCACTTTGAGTTACAACTCCACTTCTGGTTTTCTGGTGATGGTTAATTAGAGATAAGAGTCTCACAGACTTTCCTGCCTGGGCCAGCTTCAAATGGCAGTCCTTAGATGTGAGCCTCCTGAGTAGCTAAGATTGTAGGTGTGAGCCACTAGTGCCTGGTGGCTGTTTTTATATTTTTAATGTGATAAGTTAAAAACAGTTCCTAGCTGGGTGCCTATAATCATAGTTACTGGGGAGGCTGAGATCCAAGGATAGATTATGGTTGGAAGCCAGTCCTGGCAGTCCATGAGACTTTTATCTCCAATTACCACCAAGTGGAGCTGTGGCTCAAGTGGTAGAGCCCTAGCTTTGGGCATAAAAGCTCAGGGACAGCTCCAGGCACTGAGTTCAGATCAGGGATCAGCATACTTGTGCTTCTCTGTCTTACTTGGGATAACAATTAGTGCCAGTACAGCCAGCCACTTCTTTGTTAGACCATGATTCCCTTAGTCTCTATTTCCTAACTAGCTAAGATTAGAGCCAACACTGCACCCAGCCAACAACTTTACTTTTTCAGTTGAACACGGTTTTCTATACATTAAATAAACTGGTTAAAAATCATACAAATAGGGCTGGGAAGGTGGTTCAGTAGTAGAGTGCTTGCCTTGCATGCATGAGGCCCTGGGTTCGATTCCTTAGCACCACATAAGCAGAAAAAGCTGGAAGTGGCACTGTGGTTCAAGTGGTAGAGCACTAGGCTTGAGCTAAATAGCTGAGGGACAGGACCCAGGCCCCATAACCGACAAAAAAAAAAAATATATATATATATATATATATATTGTGGTGTGTGTGTGTCTGTGTGTGTGTGTCTGTGTGTGTGTGCACATGCTCACGTGCATGCATGCTGGTCCTGGGGCTTGAACTTGGGGCCAGATATTTTCCTTGAGATGTTTTTGCTCAAGGCTAGCACTGTACCACTTGAGCCATACTTCCATTTCTGGCTTATCTTTCTTCCCTCCCCCACCCCCCTAGTTATTAATTGAAGAGCCTTTCCTACCCAAGCTGGCTTTGAACTATGATCCTCCTTAGTAGCTAGGATTACAGGCATGAACTATCTGTATCCAGTAAAAAATCATGTATTTTAATACAATGAAGTAAAATAAAATAAAAGGGATATGGAAAATAAGAGATTAGATACCCAATATTGTAATTTTATAGAAGTCTGTATTCAGTAGTTTTAAGATATAGAATCTTTGGGATCCTTTAAAAATTAAAATTTTAAAGTTTAAAAAATTTAAAAATTTCCTCCTTTCTACCCCTATTCTCCAAGCCATTTTTATTCCTTATGTATTTTTATAAAATACATTTAAATGGGATGTACTGGCACATGCTTATAATCTCAGTGCTTGAAAAGCTGAGGCAGGAGGATTGAGAATATGAGCCTGGGCTATAGAGTGAGACCTTGTCTCAAAATAAAACAAAAATAAATAAATGTAAAAGGAAACTAGACAAAGTCCCACTTGACTGGTTATATATATATTTGATATATATAATCTTTCTATAGTATATCTATATCTATATACAACCATTCAAATATAATACAATATAATAATCAAAAGATTATTAAAAGAAACAGACTACAGGTCTGGGAAGGTGCTCAGTGGTAGAGCGCTTGCCTTGCATGCTTGAGGCCCTGGGTTCGATTCCTCAGCACCACATAAGCAGAAAAAAAAA
>NW_012267292.1:6826141-6867305 GCF_000151885.1 Dipodomys ordii
AAAGAGATAATCTTATAAATGCCTTAGAAACCCATGCATGAAAGAAAAAAACATTAAAATACATATCTAAGGGTTCATTTTCCTGACATCACATTATCTGACCTTTTCCGTGAAAGCATTTTGTACAAGTGAAGTATGCTTTCTTTTGCTGCTAGTAACTTTTTTATCACCAGAAAAGCCAGGGCTGGTCTACTATACTAAACTACCATCTAAGCAAGTGGTGTCTTTTTTTTTTTTTTGTCAGTTGTGGGACTTGAACTCTGGGCCTCAGTGCTGTCCCTCAAGGCTAGGGCTTTACTGCTTGAGCCACAGCCAGTTCCAGTTTTCTGGTAGTTTATTGGATATAAGAGTCTCACGAGGGGCTGGGAAGGTGGCTCAGTGGTAAAGCTCTTGCCTTACATGCATGAGGCCCTGGGTTCGATTCCTCAGCACCACATAAGCAGAAAAAAAAAGCCGGAAGTGGCGCTGTGCACTAGCCTTGAGCTGAAGAGCTGAGGGACAGCACCCAGGCCCAGAGTTCAGGCCCACGACCGCCCCCCCCCCAAAAAAAAAGAGTCTCACGAACTTTCCTGCCCAGGCTGGCTTTGAATCTCAATCCTCAGATCTCAGCCTCCTGAGTAGCTAGGATTACAGGCGTGAGCCACTAGTGCCAGGCTACAAGTGGCGTCTTTCTGACTGTATACTACTTCAATCAGCCAGATGACAACTGCACTGCTGATGTCACAGCTGACCAGCAGGTAAACTGGCAGTAATTGCTCACCAAATAGAATTATGAGCAAGTGAAGTTAGTGAGTTTGTATAGTGTTATACACTAACAGATATCTGATTTTTGTCCATAAGTTGGGAAACGAGGGTTCTAGTCCAAGATTTGTCAAGAAGCTGGAGTAAAGGTTCAGAGAATTTTTTGTTGTAAACAGTTCCCAAACTTGTCTCTTTATTTCTGATTACCAAGGAGAAAGTTTAGTCAAATGTTGCCTAAGTAGCTGTCCTAGGGAGCTAATAGGAGATAGTAAGATAGTAATATCTGGAAAAATAGTTTATGAAAATTCAGTAAAAGTTGTTAGAGTTTTCTTTTAAACTGCTGAGGGTAAACTATATATCTAGGTTTTTGTTTTTTTGTGTGTGTGTGGTTTTGTGTGTGTGTGTATGTATATATGTATGTACTGGTCCTGGGGCTTGAAGTAAGTCCCTGAGCTTTATTGTTCAAGGATAGCACTTTACCACTTGCTCCACAGCTCCATTTCTGACTTTTTTTTAAAGGTTTATTGGTTGGTTCTAAGTGTCAGACTTTCCTGCCCATCTGGTCCTCAGAGCTCAGCCTCATGAATAGCTAAGTGTAGGCTTCTAGCACCTTGCTGTGTATCTATCTAATTTTTGATTGTCTCTTTAAAATTGAGGTTTATTGTTCATGGGGGGCGGGGGGAACCTTAACAATAATTTAGTTTGACTCTCATTTTATACAGGAAAATTCCAGGTTCTAAGAGGGCAAGTGACTTGTTTCTTCAGCTACATCTAGAATTAGGATCCTGTTTTTGCAACTTACTCTCAAGTTCTTTCCATTCTCTCAGGCCTTCTTTTCAAGGTGATTTCCTCTCTTTTCCTTAGCAGTCAGTGATCTTCTGAAAACTCCATGTTTAACTATTTGATCTACTGGCTAGTCCCAGCTACTATGTATAACCACTAAACTGGCATGTAGTGAAACCATGGGGTATTGTCATGTTTTCTAATCCTCAGAGACTAGTTTCTAAGCTGGAAGAGAGTTAACATTCTCCTAACATGTTTTTTTTTTTTCTGTTTGGGATTGGCTCATTGATATTAGTAAAACAAACCTCTTGAGAAAGAAGGAAGTAAGCACTATCTTGGTGTATACCTTCAAGGTTTGAGTTCAGCTAGGACAGGACCTATGCTTAGTTGAGTGGAAAGCAGAGGGAAGAGAAGGTTCTTTTCCTTTCCCTCTGTACTCTGATAGTTGTGTATCTATGCTATTTCAGGGGCTACTATGTTATGCTTATATTTGTTCCTGTTTCTTCTACGTAACTTTGAAGAGGGCAGACACTATTTTGTTCAACTTTGTATCATTCTAAATCTCCAGTTTATAATCCTAGTGGGCATTTAATAAGCTATAGCTGATTGAATAAAAAATTCTTTGGTGCTTTTATTTACTTACTTTGCTGTGCTGAGCATCAAATTCAAGGCCTGGCCCACCACTGACCCATATCTTCAGCCCCCTTTTTAATTTTTAAAATTTAAGATCTGTGTTAAGTATTTTGGAACTTCTTTCAATTGTTCCTCACTCCTGAGTATGTAATATCCACAGCAACTGAACGAGGAAGTCCTTATATGAAAAATCTGGAACTTAAGGAGACATCTAATAATATGTGAGTGGTTATGAAATGCAAAATAAGGCAACAGCAATATTATTCCCAGTACTTAGAAATCAGAAAGGGAAATTCTCAATGATAGTTTGAGCTACAGTCACTACAGACAAATAATCTTCATTCTATCTTAGTACTCAGCTTTATGGATTTAAAGAGAAGGTAACACTGGATTTAACATGTAGCTGATTCTGCAGCAAGGAAAGTAATGTTAGATCTGAAAAAGGGAAAAAAATATATATATTAAAGACCAACTGGAAACCTCATAGATTCAGGCTAACTAGGGCATTTGGACTTGGATTTGACAATTCTTTTTGTTGTTGTTGTTGATCATGGGCTTGAACTCTGGGTCTGGGCACTGTCCCTCAGCTCTTCAGCTCAAGGCAAGTACTCTACCACTTGAGCTACAGCGCCACTTCTGGTTTTTGGTGGTTTATTGGAGATAAGAGTCTCACAGACTTTCCTGCCCTGGCTGGCTTTGAACTCAGATCCTCAGATCTCAGCCTCCTGAGTAGCTAGGATTATAGGTGTGAGCAATTAGCACCTGGCTGGATTTGTCATTTCTTTAGTAAATAAATATTCTTTATTTTTTGAAACAGGGTGTGTGTGTGTGTGTGTGTGTGTGTGTGTGTGTGTGTGTATGTGTATTCTTTATTTTTTGAAACAGGGTTTGTGTGTGTGTGTGTGTGTGTGTGTGTGTGTGTGTGTGACTATTGATGGCCTTGATCTGTATGTAGGATTTGGTTTCCATGAAGGTCTTTAAACAAAGAAGAAAAAGAATCGGTTAGTCAAATAGTTTTATCACCTTTAGTTTTATTTTAATTGTTGTTACACTTCTGTTAATGAAAAATTAAAAGAAGTTCCCTTAGGTATTTGAGAAACTGTGAAACTTAGAAAAAGAAGTCAAATCAAAGTCTACTTTTCTTTATGAAATATTTGCCCCTAAAGTTATGGTATTTATGTAATTTTTGCATGATTCTGTACTGTTTTCTGTTGACACATTCATTTTCTTCCCTGTTGGGTTGATAGTTCCTTGATCACAAGGGACATCTCATTCCTCATTTCATACAATAAACACTCACTGAGTACTTTATGTTTTTTTTTTTTGGTGTGTGTGTGTGTGCCAGTTCTGGGCACTGTCCCTAAGCTTTTGTGTTCAAGGCTAAGGCTAGTGTTCTACCACTTGAGTCATAGCTCCACTTCTAGCTTTTTTTGGTAGTTTTTTTTTAAAGCAAATGTGATATATCATATTTATTATATTGAGTTTTCAGAGCGTGATCAAAATCTTTCATTTTTGTGAATTTTCAACATGTTATTATTTCTGTAAACATCATACATATATTTTACAATAATTATTGGTTATTATGAGTTAGTTATTAGTAGTAATTAGTGTTTATTTGTTATCACTGTAAAGTGTTTCTTTACAATTATATTTTCTAATTTTGTTGCTGGTATATAGGAATCCACTGTATCAACAGTGTTCTTATTTCAAAAGTTTATCTTTGTATCCTTTTTTTTTTGTCTGAATGGCCATTTTGTTTCTGAGTTATGGTAGCTATGATTCATCTTTTCTGATATCTACAATTTACAACTACCATTCTACCATTGGAATGATTAGGACAAATGATGAATGAAAGTAGTGATAGTTGATATGTTTAGGGTTTTAAATGGAGTGTGTATAACATTTCAATGTGCAGTATGATACTTAATACAGATCTTGAAAGATGTTTCCTACTATTGATATTTTGCAAATATTTAGTTGAATCTCATTCTTACAAAATGATTTTTTTGTCCATTGAGATGATTTCAGTTTTTCCCTTTTATTATTTTATGTGCTGAATTGCAGTGCTAAAATTTTCGATTTTAGCTAGGCTCTTGTAGCTAATGCCTGTAATCCTAGCTGCTCAGGAGGCTGAGATCTGAGGATCATGGTTTGAAGCTAGCCCAGGCAGAGTCCTTGTGGGACTCATTTCTCCAATTAGCCACTCAAAAATGGAAGTGACACTGTGGCTCAAGTAATAGAGTGCTAGCCTTGAGCACAAAGGCTCAGGGACAGTGCCCAAAAAACTGACAAAAAATTTTTTTTCAATTTTAAACTATCTTTGCATTCCTTTTTTTTTTTTTTGGAGGGTCCGGGCGGGGGGCCTGAACTCTGGGCCTGGGCGCTGTCCCTCAGCTCTTCAGCTCAAGGCTATCGCTCTACTACTTGAGCCACAGCACCACTTCTGGCTTTTTTCTTTTTGCTTATGTGGTGCTGAGGAATCGAACCCAGGGCCTCATGCATGCAAGGCAAGCGCCTTGCATGCGCTCTACCATTGAGCCACCTTCCCAGCCCCTTTTTGCATTCTTAATATCGGTAGGATATTACTGCATTATTATTAGTAGTAGTAGTTAATTGGAGAAGACAAGAGTCTCATGGACTTTCTTGCCGAGGCTGGTTTTGAACCGTGAGCCTCTGCCTCCTGAGTGGTTAGGATTACAGCATGAGCCAATGATTTGCAGCTTTACTGAGTACTTTCTATATGCTGTAGATATTTGGGTTAGGGCTTTGCTGCTTGGAGCTTATGTTTAGTAGGAATAGAGAGGACAAGCAAAATTAACTTTAGTAACTAGTAGCTTTATTCAGAGCAAAAAAAATAAGACAGTAATAGTAAGAAGAAAGAGACTAATCACTAAGTCCATTTCTATATAGGTTAGATGGATTCTCTTTCTGGAGAAGTGACATTTAAACAGAGATGTGTAAGTAGAGGTCCAGAAGAATAGTGTATATGGAGAAAGCTGGTCTGTACTGGCTCCGAGGCATGAATAAACTGGTATGTTTGTGGAACTTTGATCACTGTATCACCAGGATTTAGATGGTAGTTTCACTTGGAGTTTGTTGATTAACCTTTATAAACTCTTCATATGTTTCATGCCAACCTTCATTTAATACATTGTGACCATAAAAGTAAAACTAAGTAGGCTCTATGCAAGTTAGTCTATGACATTGGACTCTGTAAATGTGATATTCAAATCTATTTTATGCAAATCACATCTTCATGAAATCTCAAATGTTGTTTAATCATTCCACTTTGGCTACATCCATTTGTGTACGGTGAGGGGATCTGCTACTCCAGAGTTGGTTCCAGGTTAATGAGCTCTTTTCTATACCCAATGGAAGACATAAAGCAAATTTAAAAGTATTGTTTGTTCCTATGACCAAATACTGTTCTTTTGCTCCAAGGGCATCATTATGGCACTTAACTGTGCTTAAATAATGGCAGATAAACTCACTCATTATCTAACATGTCTGTAGATTTTCACTGAGAAATTGAAGTAACTAAAGTGGCACTTGTAGTTAGATCATCTTTCCATGCTGGCAAGCCTGATTGATTTACTAAATTGTATTGTGCCAGTTAGAAATTAATATTAAATATTTAAACTGCGCATATGTGTTTGTAAAACAGCTTGCTACCCAGGAAACCAGACTCTGTTATTTGGCTGGATTATATTTTAGTAATTTGATGTATTCTGAGACTGTTGATTAGTAAGCAAAACCTATTTCTGTAGAATGTTAGACTTGCTTGCTAAATTTCCATGAAAGTTTCATATATATTCCATTATTGTTTTAAAAATTAACTGTGTAGTCTTGGCTTTTACTGCTCATTGAATTAGATATATACTGTTTTTCCACTAGATCTGTATCTAATTTGTAGTAAAAGGACCACAAAAACAAAAATTATTTCTATTTTGGCAACTAACACTATTATAGTTAAGAGTCTGTTGACATTTCAATTAAAATGTTTTCTTAGGGAAGCTTATAACTTGGCAGTTTACCTGGTTTCGGCCTGAAGCATTGCTATTTCTGTCTATAAGTAAATTTTTTTTATCACATTTCATTGAGCTGAATTTGCCTTTGTTTATAATGTATTGAAGAGGAAAAACTATCACAGTAATTCTGTGTGTGTGTGAGCGCATGCGCCCGCCAGTAATAGAGCTTGAGCTCAGGGCCTGGGTGGTGACACTTAGCTTTTTCCCTAAAGGCTGGTATTCTACCATTTGAACCATAGCTCTATTTCTAGTTTATTGGAGAGTAGATCTCATAGACTTTCTTGCCTGTGCTGGCTTTGAATCAAGTGTTATAAATGTGCTCTTCAAGAACCACTGGAGTCACAACGATAGACATAAAAATAAAGAATTGTCTTAGCAAAGCAAAATTTACTTCTGTAGAAGAATGTACCATCAGCCAAAAATCTGGTAAGCAAGCACACAGAGTAGGAAGGCTGCTACCCTATTTATCCCTAACAGCAGGCCATACTCCTTTGCTCAGATTATTTGAGCTCACATTCACAATCTGCTTGTGATTGACTAGTTTGAATAGGGTAAGATATATTCATACAAGGTGACAATTAAAAGACTGAATACAATTAATAGTTGATAAGTAATCTAAAACCTACCCATGCCCTCTATTTCTTGTACAATCTAAGGTGTATCTTCTGAGGTATGTCTTAATTCCATTTTGGAAAAATCAGTTCAGACAAAACCGTACATTGTAAAAATCCTTCTTTATCCCCAAGCAATTACTCTTTTTCCTTCCTCTATTTGCTGATATTATCTTTGCAGAATAATCAAGAGCCACGCCACTGGGCCAAAGGAAGAACTTTTAAGAGCTGTACCTCAATAGAACCTTAAGCTAGTGTTTTTTTGTTTTTGTTTTTGTCTGTCTCAGGACCTGAACTCTGGGCCTGGGGGCTGTCCCTGAACTCTTCAGCTCAAGGCTAGTACTCTACCACTTGAACCACAGCACCACTTCTGGCTTTTTCTGCATATGTGGTGCCGAGGAATTGAACCCAAGCCCTCATGCATGCAAGGCAAGCACTCTACACGGAGCCACCTTCCCAGCCCTTAGGGTAGTTTTTCTTACATATGATCCTAAGAAGTTAGACTCCTGAATAGGTAGGATTACAAGCATGAGCCACTAGCACCTGGCAGTAGTTTGTTTTTTTTTTTTAATTTTATGATTTTACAAGCTGTTTGATTACATATGTTGTAGGTGATGTTCATTCTTACCTCAGTAATATTTGCTATTAAACCCTAATGCCTGTGGTTTATAACACTATGTTCTATACTTAAAATATTGTTAAGTGAGCCAAACACAGGATTGTATATCTATAAAATTAATAATTGAAGGCTGAGGCAGGAGTATCTGCAGTTTGAGACCAGTCTGTGGTACATAAACACAAACACAAAACAAAAAATTATTAAGAGGATGATCATGTATTCATGGTTTTTGTTTCAAAATATAAGCAAAGCTGTAAGATGAAGAACTATTAGAGATGATGACTATTTATTATATTGAATGTGGTAGTCACTTCATGGCAATGCATATGTTCAAACCCATCAAACTTTGTATATTGAATATGTTTGGGTTTTGCTCAGGGATAGAGCTCTTGCCTTGCATGCAAGAGGTCCTGGGTATGATTCCTCAGCACCACATAAGCAGAAAAAGCCGGAAGTGGAACTGGGGCTCAAGTGGTAGAGGGCTAATCTTGAGCTAAAGAGCTGAGGGACAGCACCCAGGCCCAGAGTTCAGGCCCCACAACTGACCAAAAAAAATTTAAAAAATAGCATTGTGAAATAAATTGGTAAAATAATTTCTTTTCATAAGTCTTGTGCTTCCAAGTTTCTGCTATTGTTTTTGAGTTATTTATTGTTTTTTTTGGGGGGGGGTCTGGTCGTGGGACCTGAACTCTAGGCCTGGGTGCTGTCCCTCAGCTCTTCAGCTCAAGGCTAGCTCTTTATCACTTGAGCCACAGCACCACTTCTGGCTTTTTTCTTTTTGCTTATGTGGTGCTGAGGAATCGAACCCCGGGCCTCATG
Organism: Dipodomys ordii; assembly: GCF_000151885.1. Taxonomy (NCBI): domain Eukaryota; kingdom Metazoa; phylum Chordata; class Mammalia; order Rodentia; family Heteromyidae; genus Dipodomys; species Dipodomys ordii. Next base: position 6,834,376 of record NW_012267292.1, read on the forward strand.
CATGCAAGGCAAGCGCTCTACCACTGAGCACCTTCCCAGCCCCTTAAGTTACTTTTAATTGACAACCTATTTTAAAATATAAAAATACTTTGACTTCCTTTTTGTCATCCTTAACATTCAACATTTACTTTTTTTTTTTTTTTTAATGCTTTTGGGGTTTGACTCAGAGCCTTAAAGTTGCTAGACTGGTGCTCTAGGCTTGAGCTATGCCTACAGTCTTGTTTTTTTTTTTTTTTTGTTTGCTGCTATTTTGAAGATGGAGTCTAGTCAACTTTTCTTTCCAGGCTGATCTCAAACAAACCATGATCCTTCAGACTTTATTCTCCTGAGTAACAATGGTTATAGGCATGAGCCACTGGCTCCCAGCTTTAGTATTGACTTTTTTTTTTTTTTTACTTGAGTTTGAATTAAGGACCTTTGCTCTACTGCTGAGCCATGCCTACAGCATTGCCTTTTTGCTGGTTATTTTGGAAGCAGACCCTAGTGAGCTTTTCTTCCTGGGCTGGTCTGGAATCTGGATACTCCAGATCTCAGCCAAAGTAATTAGGATTAAGGACATGAGCCACAACATTTGTAGCATTAACTTTTGCATAAGAGCTCTGAGTAATTCTATCTTCAAAACTATTAAATATGAAGTAGTAAAATTCATCTGGGTCTGATTTGGTATTATTTAAAATTTTAGAAATTCAAATAATTTAAATTTGTTTACTTAAATGACTTGTAATTCATTAAAGGCTAGGTATGGTGGTGCATGCTTGTAACTCTAGCTAATAGCTAATAGCTAGAATAGGAAGGTAGAGACTGGCAGGATTGCAATTTAAGACCACCCTAAGCAAAAAGTTAGTAAAAACCCATCTCAAGCATAAACTGTGCATTGTGGCCTTTGTGATTTCAGCTATGTGGAAAGGTGTAGGTAGGAGGACAGTTATTCTAAATTGTCTTCAGTAAAAGCAAGAGACCCTATTCAAAAAAATATCTACGGCAAAAAAGGGCTGGTGGTGTGGCTTAAGTGGTATACTGAGTTTAAACACTGGTACCACAAAAACAAAATGAAACAAAAATATTCCAAAAAATTGGGTCAACTATGTTAGCAATTTACAGTTTTCTATAATTTTACTTAATACCCTATATCCTTTAAGTGTCTTTATAGTGTCTGGAGGTTAGTTTTTCCTTCAGATTTCTTTTTTTTTTTGCCGGTCATGGGGTTTGAACTCGGCCTGGGTGCTGTCCCTGAGCTCTTCAGCTCAATGCTAGCACTCTACCACTTGAGCCACAGCACCATTTCTGGTTTCCTGAGTGGTTTATTGGAGATATGAGTCTCAAGGACTTTCCTGCCTGGGCTGGCTTTGAAGCTGGATCCTCAGATCTCAGCCTCTTGAATAGCTACATGCATGAGCCACCGGCACCCAGCTTCTTTCAGATTTCTAGTGTGCATAGGTACTTTAGAAAGGGCTTAGATGAAATGAGTCTAAAGAAGAGGTTCTCAATTAAAAAAATACTATTATACTCTGAAGTGCTATTTCTTATTACAAGAGCTGTCATAGACTGGAGTCCCTATGAGGTTGTTGATAATTTCTTAACATTAAAGAAGATTAGTGACCCACTAATCTAGATGGCATAGTTGAAGTTGCTCTAGTTATTTGTTTCCTAAGAAAATGATAGAATGAGTTAGTGAAGATATAAATAAACATTTAACTCAGTGTTTTCATTATTATTAAACAATTGTTCTTGTTATTAATCTTATTTGTGTGTGTGTTTGTGTATGTGCATATGTGTGCATGTGAGTGTGCCCTGCCACTATGGGTTTGCAATTCCTTTATTTCCAAGTCTAAAGGCTGCATTTTAAATGTATTGTAATTTTTAGTCAAGTGCTCACTGAAAAGGCTGCCCTGTGGTAGAGAGACACTGGTCTCTTCACATGGCTATGCTGGAAAGACAGGAGTCCTGCCTGGAGTAATCCCAGGGAATTTTTAGTGTCTCTTAATAGCCATTCAGGATGCAAGTCAGACCAGACACAACTGGGTCTGCTCACACAGTATAGAGCTGCCTAGCCATGTTTATATAAGGGTGAAATAGATTCAGCAAATAAATCTGAAGCTATTCCTTATATATGATGTACTTTCCCTTTTAACATTGCAATTCCTAAATAGGGCAGAATTAGTTTCATTATACCTTTTCTTCATTATGTCTCTTTTACAATTTCACATAGGATCACTGGGTAGGATTGGCATAAGACTGGAGGAAGGATGGGATTGAGAATTTGACAAGGACTTTCCTTTGTTACATGGTTAATCCCAAACCCTTATCAGACTTGTAATTTTCTGGTGTCTGATTTTCTTCAGGAAAGTTAGCAAGCAGCTAAACAGTATATGAAGTTTAACTTTTAGCCAGTTTCTATATTTTCCGTACACCCTGTTTGTTTTGTATTCCTTAGAGTGGGTGTTCTATTGTTTGTTCGTTTTTTTAAATAGGTTTTACTCTATATCCCAGGTTAGCCTTGAATTTGAGATCTTCCTGCTTCAGTGTCTCAAGTGCTGGGATTACAGGTTTACACATTTTTGCTAATTGTCTTTTAATTTACATGCAAATTTCATCACAGTTATCTTTCCTTCTGGGCCTAGGTTAGGGTGGCACATGCTTATCTTCCAACTCCTGCTTGAAGGGTTTTAATTTAACCCACCCATAGATAGAGGTTGTTTTGTATTTAGCTCAGGTTACTTGCAGTAAATGAGAGATAAGGATTTCTTTTTTTTCTTAGAAAAATATGAAGAACTTTAAGCAGTACTGACATTTTAAAAAATAATTATAAGCTGTTAGTTGAAGTCATTATCCATTGTAACCTCTAATAGTGCATTGTTCTTAGGGAGTTTTAAAAAATAAAACAGTATGAGGGCAGGTATACAAGTAATGTTATCATTAATTAATTTCATTGCTTCTAATTCTTCTGTGTGAGAGTAATACATGTTTTTAAGTGGCCAACATTTTTAATGTTACTATGTCCATACATTAAAAGAGTAGAAAAATAAACTTGGCAGACACTGAAATAGTTAATTGGCTTTTCCAGCCAAGTTAATTTTGTAAAACTTTCTGAAAATTAAGAAATGGGAGGAAAAGAATTTTTTTTTGCAGTAATGGCATATTTTATCAACCCTTTACCTTAGGGTATAAATTTTTTCTTGCCAGCATTCTTTCATTAGATAAGCATCTGGAGGAAAAGGATAGTTTATTTGCTGTAATTGTTAAATATCTGCAGATATTCACATAGTTAAAAGAATTATTTGATAAAAAATGCTGGGATGATATGAAGTTTTAGTTTAAAAAAAGTAATAGTTTTGAGAACTACTATGTAATTCTGATTTGGAGACGGGTAATTTTTAATAGCAAACTGCAAAACAACATTTAGAAATGTGGGATGATAGCTTGTGGTCTTCAATTGGGCTGAACTTTTATATTCTTCCTAATATGCATATAAACTCAACAAGTTTTTATTTACATCTTTAACCTTGCACTCTATTTTGTTAGAAAATAGACCATTACCACTGGCCATGTTGAAGTTAATAGAAAGAGTCTACATGGGATACAGAAAATTACCTTGTAAGATAGTGTGAGCAGGGGCCTGAGCATGCGCAGAGTGATAGATGACTGTCCTTTTCCATTTTAACTGCTAGTTTGTGCTGAAAACTGTAAAGTTAAACTTTTTGGAATTGTTACTACCCCAAGTGGGAATATAAAATATATTGAACAAAATTTACTTAGCCTGTTAAAAAGTCAACATAAAACTGTAGTTAATTAGTTTATATTATTATATCACTTCTAGTAGAGACTCAAACTAGTACTAAGTTAAGAGGAGCTGCATCAGGTGAGCTGACTGCTTGCTACCCATATGGGGCTTTAAGATAATGATGAGTTTAAATTTCCTCTTAGAGCTAAGTGAGAATAAAACTGAAGGCAATAAATACTCTTCGCCAAAGCCATTAAATGAAAAAGCTGGGAATACTCCAGCTCTTGACTTAAATTGTTTGTTTATCAGCTGGCGCCTAGTCTGGAGTCAAGAGCTGGAGATTTGTATCTGTGACAGAACTTTGAAACTCTTGCAAGACACTTTCATTTCAACTTAAGGTAACTTGAGTTTATAGCTTTGGCTTTAAAGATTACTAATGATTTACTCATTTCCTTACCATTTAACCAGAGTGGACTTTTTCCCAGGAAGGGATCTGTGTTTATTTAGGGCCTTTGTCTGCGGAGGGATTAAAAGGCAGCCCACCAGCATTGTGAACTTGATGGTAATAAAAGGTCACCAAAACACACCATAAAAACATTCTTACCATGGAATTAATTATACAGTGTAATTTTACAAAGCAACTCAGTTACTCCATCCATAACATGCACCCCCTTTTAAACATTTTTTTTAAATTAAAGTTTTGGTACAATTTTGGTTTATGAAAAAATATTTTTATGGTATGTATATACTGAGAAAAATGTCATGTGTATGTATATGTGCAGCTGATTACTTAAAAATCCTAAAAATTTTAAAGTAATGTATTAAGTATGAAATGAAGAACATGTTTATGGGAAGAATAGAATAGTCAAAAGGGGTGGTTTGGCGTTTCACAGAATGGCTGTTTCTAAAAGCTCATGCCTTGTTGAGAGATTATCTGTGCCACCAGGTGGCATTGTATCCAAACCTGCTTGTGATAAAAGGAGTTTGAAATTCATTTTTTTTTGTTTGATACAACATAATATTTTTTCTAAGTTTTTACTTTTGAAGTGGGCTTAAAAATACAACTGTTACCAATGCTGCCTCCACAGAATTGAAAAGATTTGAGATTTATGCAGATAGTTGCTTTTAGCTTGTTGGTGTCAAAATTAAACTTTTGAAGAGATTGCTTTTTAAAAAAAAAAGAATTTAAATATTTTGCTTTTTGCTTGTTTAAAAGTAGAGAATCCTGCACATGAACAATACTTGTAAATGATTCAAAACTCCCAGTGCTGCAAATTATAGCTCACCCCCTCCTCCTTGTTAAAAAAAAAAAAAAAGTGTTAGCAAGTTTCACTGTATGGGAATTTTAAAAAGAGGGAGAGACTTTGATAGGTGCAAGTTGGTCCTTTTCACAAGCCTAACTATGAGATTCATTAGGCAGTTCATGTTCATGTCTTAAAAGCTGTTTTTGAGAAAGTAACTTCTTGAGTTTCCTGTACTGGTTTTTAGGGGTTTTTTATAGTCTTTCAGATCAGCTTATTTTTAAAAAAGTGATAATGTAACAGCAAAAAAAGGTCTCATTATAAATTTTATAAATGTGAGATATTTTTCATTAAAATGCGGATTCGTGTTCTATGTTTATGAGCCCATAAATATAAGTTAATAAACTGTAGCAAAACAATTAAATTATTTAATATAGCTATCCAGGTGTTACAGTATGTTGTTCAAATAAATAAGGTTCACTGTACATTCTGTTGATTTTTATTTTTTTAATGTGTGTTTACCATGCAGAGAGATGTTTAATGCTTAGCTTTGATCATTTATCAAAAAGCTTTATGAAATGTTACTCATTGTAAATTCTTGCCTCTTCTCTGAGCTGTCTTAATGTACACAGTCTATTTAAGAAATGTATATGTTTTCAAAGTAAATATTTGACCTCCCACCTTGATGTTCTTATTTGAAAGCAAAACTCTTTTCTCCCTTATATTTTGAATAACTTGATTAGAATATGTGTTGTGCTGAAACTAAATACACACAGTCTATTATTCAGTATTATAAGAGGGACCTTTTTGTTTAAATGTATGATTTTACGCTTGAAGGTATTGTCGACAAAGGTACTCATGACATTTGATCTTTAATATTTTACTTTTAAACTTGATACAATAGTAAGCTTCTCAGCTTTGTTGTATACTAATATTTCTACGTACTTAACATCAAAAAGCTGTAGTGGTTTCTTTTTATAGATTATGCCTGTATCTTGGAATTGCCTCCCGCTGTTGAAGAATTGCTTCTTGGCTTGTTGTATTAGAATTTCCTCCCCAAGGTTTTTGTTAACTGTATAGCCAACATTTAAAAAAGAATCAACTTGATACAGTCAATGAATTGCATTAGCAAAAATTATATTTACTATTCTTAACCTGAGTAAGCTGCTTGGTCTAGAATCAGTTTTATATAGTAAGAGTAAACATAAATCTGATGTAATAGTATACATATATGTAATTGCCTACAGTGTTTTTTTCGTTATTTCTGTTAACGTTATTTCTGATGTTAAATGACTACATTTTGGTAAAATTCCTGAAATCCATTTTTATTTTTTTATTGAAAAAATAATTGTCATTAGGGGGAAAAAATCCTTACTCATTAGAGTATGTGCTATTTAGTAATGAAGCATTTAGATTGTGGCTGCTCTCATTGCAGTTGGAAATAGTATTGCTGTGAGTGAGTGTTGCCATGGGAACTTCCACATAGATATAAAAGGCAAGACTGTCTTAAGTGGAAGAAGGGGGGGGGGTATGTACTAAAATATCACTGGCCTAAATGATCTATTGTGAGTATGTTAGTGGGTTGATGGATAAGGGTGGGGGTGATTACCTAAGATGAGAAGAGGAAAAGTGATGCAAAAAATAAATGAGAGGAATTAAAACCCTTTCCTCATACTTTTGGAGTTTCAGAGGTGGCAGTATTTTAAATTTTGAAATAAATGTGATTCTTAATTATTTTATCATTTAGCACTTTTTAGGGAATCTTTACACATTGTATTTTAAAAAATATATCTGTGGGCTTTGATTTATTTACTTGATTTTAAATGAAAATATTTTTTTTAACTTGGTGAAATTTGTTGGCTCAGGAACTAGGATTTTTGGCTTTGAAATGGCTTTATAAATTTTATTTAACATGTTATAGTTAATTATTTTTAAGTATCTGAAATTTAAGATAAACTAAATTGACTAGAAGATAATGTGGCCCAATAAACATGGCATTGAACCTTTATAAAATTTTTAATATTAGCTTTTTACAATTAAATATTTTAGGTACTTTTCTATATTTACACAAGGAAGCAATGACTTACCATACCTGCTTATGTAGTATATTTTTTTAAATAAAGAATGAAACAGTACAACCATACATTAGATCCTTTTATATTCTTTAGGAGTACAAATGACTAAGTCTAATTGCTGTAAAGATAATTAGAGATCAACCAACTTAACTGTACTCAGAATAACACTTTTTTTAAAATGTTACCAAATTTTTTTTTGCTTAACTTGAATTAGCATGGTAAAAAGCAACATCACTGCAGTTATAATACCCGGATTCTGGTTATCAAATACTTCTTGTACCAGAGAAAAGATATTAACATGACAATAGATGTTTAAACTTACCTTTACAGTTAATCTAGGGCAAAAGTAAGCCACCAAAGTAATAAAACACCTAGGAATTTTGAAATTGAAGAGTAGCATTAAGAGAGGCAAGGAGGTGTGCTCTGGAGAAGAATTAATAAGACAAACACTGCTTCAGGGCCTGGCTGTATCTGATGTAAATTAACGAGCTGTGGAAAGAGCATTGTTTTTTATTCCACATAAACAATGCTGGATATATCTTGAAATTGGGTTGGCATGCAGAAATTTAGTTATCAGTTGATTTTTTTTTTTGGCATAAAAGACATAATTAGGATTGAGAATAAAGAGTGAGAAAGTATGTTTCCAAGTAAAATTGGCCAAGTGAAACCTTTAAATATTATGAAATAATTCAAAATTGTTAGAGTATGCTTAGTTGTTAGTAATCATTTTTAAAAAGTACTTTGGCTTTTAAGTGTAAAATGCAAAGCAACAGTGATACCCACTTTTAAATGTCCTTTTGGCATAGTATATGCTTATGTTTACATAGGATTTTGATGATTAAGGAAAATTCTATTTCTTGGAGAAAAACTAATGAAAGAGATAAAATGTCAAATTTATTTAAGTAGTTAAGAGAATGAAACCAAGTATTGTTTACTTTCAGTTTTACTTGCTGTCTGCCTCCATTCTTGCTGGGGGAAAATCTTGCATTCTCCTAAAACAAAAAATGTACAGAGTGTTATCAACAAGTATATTCAGGATACCTTTATTTGAATCCTTAAAATATTTTATAATACAAAGCTTTCTAGACTGAGGCAGTTCTTGTATTGATTAAGCTGTCTTAGGCTGTCATGCTGAGTAGTTTGTGTATGTTAAAACATTAAGTGTTCCAGATATCCTTGTGAAATACAGTGAGGAAGGCAAAGTGTGCTTTGGGAGCGATGAGATGAGTGTGTACAGCCACTGTAAGAATTTGCCTGATTTTTGCAAAAATAAAACATATTAGGTTAATAAGGTAGAACTAGTGTTTTCTAGATTTTCTTTTGGTTGCTAGAATAAAGTAAAGGCTTTGTGTTGTTTTATTTGAAAACAAATTGGATTTTTTCATTTCTCATTGATACTACCATTTCATGACATTTCCTCACCCATAATGCCCCCATCAAAACTGGAAAGAATTATTAGCTAACTAAAAATTTCTAGTTAGATCATTTAAAAGTAACTTTAATTTTGGCTTTAAGTGCTTCAATATAATTAGCTAAAGGAATGAGAAGGGCAAGACATTTTGTGGAACAAAAAGTATTAGCCAGTAATTTTAATCTCCTACAATGCTTTTTTTGGTAGGTATTTTAAGAGTATTAAAAGGAACTAGAGCATCATCTTATTTTGCTATTTAGTCAGATTGTGAGTTCATATGTTTACTGCTTTAATGTTCACTTTTAAAGGTTTGGGTTTTTTTTGTTGTTGTTGTTGTTGGTAGTGGGGCCTGAACTCTGGGCCCAGGCACTCTCCCTCACCTCTTCAGCTCAAGGCTAGCACTCTACCATTTGAGCCACGGTGCTACTTTGGCTTTTTTTCTGCTTAAGTTGTGCTGAGGAATCAAACCCAGGGCAAGCACTCTACCACTGAGCTACCTTCCCAGCCCCACGTTTAAAGTTTTATTTTTCAAGTTACTAAGTTAAACTTAAAACTTTTTTTTTTTTTTTGTCGGTTGTGGGGCCTGAACTCTGGGCCTGGGCACTGTCCCTCAGCATTTCAGCTCAAGGCTAGAGCTCTATCACTTGAGCCACAGTACCACTTCCGGCTTTTTCTGTTTATGTGGTACTGAGGAATTGAACCCAGGGCTTCATGCATTCAAGGCAAGCACTCTACCACTAAGCCACCTTCCCAGTCCAACTCAGAAGTTTTTTGAATGTGAAAATTTTCAGTATGAGAATTTCAGTGGGGCTGGGAAGGTGGCTCAGTGGTAGAGAGCTTGCCTTGCATGCGTGAGGCCCTGGGTTCGATTCCTCAGCACCACATAAGCAAAAAGAAAAAAGTCAGAGTTCAGGCCCCACAACTGGACCACCCACCCCCCCCCAAAAAAAAGAATTTCAGTTGATTGATCAGTGGTATACTTTTAAAATATTTGCAGTATTTAACATTAAGACTTATGTCTAGTATATAAAACTTATTACTCCATGAGAATAATAAAGCATATTATTAAGTTCTAATTTGATGCCATAGCTATCATTTTGTTTTCCTGAAAGAATTGTAATAAAATTTTTTGACAATTTTTATTTTATCATCAGTATCTTCAAAGTATATAATCTTTCAGTATTTTAGAAGAAATCTATCTCAACAGTTTTTAAGAGTGGACCTCAACTGGGCACTCATGGCTCACACCTGTCATCCTAGCTACTCAGAATCCAGAGATTTCCAGGTCATGATTCAAAGCCAGCCCGGGCAGAAAAGTCCCTGTGAGACTCTTATCTCCAATTAAGCACTCAAAAACTGGAAATGGCACTGTGGCTCAAAGTGGTGGAGTGCTAGCCTTGGACAAAAGAGCTCAGGGACAGTGCCCAGGCCCTGAGTTCAAGCCCCACAAAAAACAACATCAAAAGAGTGGACCTTTAAGAATGTTTGGAGTGTGTGTATGTTTTGTAGTTTTGTCCTGAAGAAAATTTAATGACAGATAATATCTACACTTAATTCAGTTTGTGTTAAAACCAATCAAACCTTAAATGTAAAAGCAGGTTTCATTGAATTTTCTCTGAATTTTGGGAAGATCAGGTGTTCTAGAAGTGAATAATAATACTTGTGCATATTTGGAAAACAAATTGAACTCCACTCCATTCCTATTTTTCATATTCTAAAATAGTGTTGTTTCATGACTCACAGATTTCTAGCTCCAGTTCCCATGTCATTGGAAATATATAATTGTTGGAAATAATATATACAGCTTTTTTTTTTCATTTCAGTTTGTCTTCCTTCCTCCAAAGATTCCCTGCTTGCTTGCTTCCTTCCTTCCTTTCTTCCTTGTTTTGTTTGTTTGCTTTATACCATTGCTGGGCCTTGAATTTAGGGCCTGAATGCTGTTCCTTAGCTTTCTCACCCAAGAATAGTACTCTACCACTTTAGCCACCATTTCACTTCTGGCCTTTTGGTGAGTTAACTGGAGATGAGTCTCTTGGATTTGTCTGCCTGGGCTGTCTTCAAACTGAGATCCTTAGATCTCAGTCTCCTAAGTAGCCTTGGCCACCTGCACCTGACTCACACCAATTTTCAATAATACTTATTTACATAGATTGCTGTCAAAGGAAATAGGTAGAGAATATTAGCAAGAAATTCCTGGAGAAAAGATCTTATGACTTATCCCTTACTAGGATATTATCCCTAGGATAAAATTCCAAGGGAATGATGATTATTGTTAGCAACAAAGTTACCCACTGGTAGTCATGAGAACTGGAATTCAGACAAATCTTATTTATGTGTGGTTTTGTTCACTCTTTTCCTGTTGGTGGGTGTGTTGGAAAGGGACCCTTCCTGGTTCATCAGATTATGGCAGGACCCAGGTCAAGTTTAGTTTTTCCCACCTTCAGCGATGTTATCTTTTCTAATGAAAATGACATATGTTAGATTCTTCATTAAGGAAAAAAATACTTGATCTTTCTATGCATCACTTCTAAGTAGTATTTTGTTTTGTATATAGTTATTGCAAATTTAAAAGGGTGAATTGTGATGTTTCAGGAAGTATAATAATGAGGTCATAAGAGTGTTTTCATGAAGGATACTGGAAAACTGTAGAGGATATTGGAGGAAAGTAAGAAACATAAAATTAGAATACTGTTTCTGCTGTTTAAGGGAGAGATTTGTGCACATTCTTAATTATATGTGGGTGAGAAATTTTAAAATGAATAGGACAAGCCAGTGACAGTGCCTCACACCTGTAATCCTAGCTACTTTGGAGGCTGACATCTGAGGATCATGGTTCGAAGCTAGCCTAGGCAGGAAAGCCCATGAGACTCTTATTTCCATTTAACCATAAAAAGCTGGAAGTGGAGCTGTGGCTCAAGTGGTAGAGCTCTTCAGCACAAAATCTTAGGAACAGCGCTCAGGCTCAGAGTTCAAGTTCCAGGACTCACAAAACAAAATAACAACAACAAAAAATGAATAGGGTAAAAACTACTGGGAACAATCATTTTGATATTGGAACTGAGCACCCTTGAGCATCTTTGAAATACAAGATATTATTTTAATCTGTAGTGTCTGTCAAGTTGGATGTAAGGATGACAATTTGCATCTGGGAAATGAAATGTCTGTGGTTGGTTGCATGCCATAACAATTTGCTATTTCCCATTGGATAGATGTCTGTTTATGTGGAGATACATCTTCACGGGCTCTCCTCTCCTACCCCATCAAAACGCAGGTTGAAGAGCCTAAGCTATAAGATATTGTCTATCATCATTTTCTCCACTTTCTGAATTTCTTTTTCATTGGCAATAAAAATGAAGGTCATGTACCTTCCTTTTTTTATGTCTTGAGTTTTAAATGTTCTCAAATTTTTATATTGTTATAGCACAGTGCGTACAATTATAAAGGACCAACAAACATTTACTTGTAATTTTCCATGCAAATCTTTTTTGGGGAGAAAAAGAGACTTTTTCTTATAAAAGAGCTAATGTATGGAGGGCCTGCTGTGTAATCTTAAATATATTTTAATTCTTGTCAATTTAAAAGCTAACAAAAATTTTAAGTATAAAGATTAAAAAATAAACTTTACAATAGAAAATTTAATTGTGTTCACTGTTCTGTTTTCTAATGAAATTTCTTAAATCAGTTTTCTGTACTTAAACCTTTCTTCAAGTTAGACCCAAAGAAGGCATTTTATAAACTTTTGGTTTGGACCCATGACAACTGTGGTGGACTGTTGTTGGTAATAGATACCTTGTATGTGAACCCATACATGTTTTTGATACGTACAGTAATTTCTTTCTGGAAGGCTTGTCAATTATTCCTTCTCTGTAATGACCTAAAGTGGATGGGTGAGGCCAGCTGCATGTCCTTTTAAGGTGTTGTGTTTTAAACCTTTAATAGAGATGGTTATGTTTTTACATCTATTTTGAGTTGTAACCATTTTGTTTTGGTTATGCTGGGGGGCATGTTTTTTGCTTTTCTGTGTTCCCTAAGTACGTAATTATTGGAGTGAAATGGTGATTAGGCTTCTGTGGGAAAGAAGTCCTTGTTTCCTGTCTTTGTTGGTATATATAGGTTGCTAATCTCCTAAGAGTCTTGGGATGTAGATCTGTACATCACAACCAGGAGTGGGTAGTTTTTATGGTGAGGAAGAGGGAAAAAGATAGTATTGAAGCAATTCCTGTCTAGGTCTGCAAAGTGAAGATTGCATTTCTCTTTCAGTGGTGTTAGGTTTATGGCCCTTTTTTGGGAAAGTGCTATTAAGTGTTTGGAGACCTTTATCTTTCTCTGTTTTGTTGTAGCAGATGGAGTTGTCCTGTGGTGGTTTTGCTAGCTATGATAAATGTACTAAAAACTGTGCTTGGTGGAAGTTTGATCTGTGGTACTGTTCCTTTCAAGTTCCTGAAAATGTAATTGCAGTACAATTATTGAACAAATGAGCCCATGAGCAGATCGCAATACTGTATGCTTCTTATTTATGCTTATAATTCTTTTCTTCCTTTTAAAAAAAGGCTTTAAGCATGAAAACCAAAGATGAGGAATAGTTTTGTCTGAAATAATATCAGTGATAGAAATAGTCTAATCATTTTCTTCAGAGTTTCCAGGAAGAAATATCTAGATAATAAGTGGTTTTCTTTATTTTATAAAAGAAGAATGAAAGGAGAGAAGCTATATGATTTTTGGGTTACAGAAAGACTCATTCAGGACAAAAATTTTATTTCAGCTTGCAAATTTTCCACTCATAACATAGCTATTCTGAGTCAATATTTCTTGTTTTCTAAGGGTATTTCCCTGTTTGACTATGCTTTTGTTAGTTTTATTCTGAATAATTTGATTAATAGGATTTTATAGTTAACTGCAGTTCTGGTAGCTTTTATACAATTTATAGTTTGTCTACGTTGACGTTAATAGATGTAAGCTACTACTTAGCTACGGATTGCAAAATATTTCTGATGGATTGAATTTTTGCAAATTACAAGTTTGACATTCCAGTGATTCCCACTAGTCCCTCCTTACCTCAATACAAGTAATCAAAATTGAATGGTTGCTATTGAATCTAAATCCACCTCTTGAAGCTTCTTTATAATTTATATCCTAGCTTTCGTGTATTATATGTTCAATTGTTAGGAACAAGGTAAGGAAGGATAGTAGCTTCTATAGTCTTAAACATATAATCAAATTAGTAGGTGTCTGGAGTCTTATTCAAGGCTTTAACTGAAGAGTGGATTAGGCAGTCTTTGCTAGTATTTCCCATAGTGCTGTTGCTCTGTACCTCTTGGAAGATTATTGACTCCCAGCATCATGTTTCTCTTTTTTACTATAGTTTTTAGAAGGCTGCTGCTTTATTATTGTGTGTATCTGTCTGTGTGCCAGTCCTGGGGCTTGAACTCAGGGCCTGGCACTGTCTGAGCTTTTTTATTTATTTTTTATATAAGGTTAGTGCTCTATCACTTGAGCCAAGTTCACTTCTGACTTTTTTTGTGGTTAATTAGAGTTAAGAGTCTCATGCCTGCCCCAGCTGGCTTCAAATCATGAACTTCAGATCCTGGTCTCCTGAGTAGCTAGGATTATAGCATGAGTCCACCAGCACTGGGCTTCAGCTATGCATTTTTGGGACCTAAAAATACTTGTCATTTTTTCTGGACGTTTCCTTTTTTTAATACCTTTTTTTATTGTAAATATAATATACAGAGGGATTACAGTTACATGAGTAAGGTAATAAGTACATTTCCTATTGAGCATTCTTTTCCTTTTTTTTAATTTATTTTTTCTAGTTCACTTGTATTTTTAAGTTAAAAATTTTAAAGCAAACTTAGGTTAATTTTGTGTGTGTGTGTGCTTGCTATCTACTAAGCCATGGGAATATGATATAATCTCTACTTAGAATCCATGTGTTTTTGCCATGTTTAGAATGTAACTCAAAACTTACCTCTGTATACTGGTTTTTATTTTTGTTTTGGTGGTTGTGGGGCTTGAACTCTGGGTCTGGGTGCTGTCCCTCAGTTCTTCAGCTCAAGGCAAGCATTCTACCACTTGAGCCACAGCACCACTTCCGGTTTTCTGGCGGTTTATTGGACATAAGAGTCTCATGGACTTTTCTTCTGGGGCTGGTTTTGAACAGCACTCCTCAGATCCTAGCCTCCTGAATAGCTAGGATTATAGGTGTGAGCCACCAGCACCCAGCCTCTGTATACTTTTATTCTTGTCATTATTTTCATTTTCTTGTCTTAGTTTTCCTTCTCTTTTTATTTTATTTATTTATTTGTTTTTTGGGGTCCAGTTGTGGGGCCTGAACTCTGGGCCTGGGCGCTGTCCCTCAGCTCTTCAGCTCAAGGCTAGCACTCTACCACTTGAGCCACAGCGCCACTTCTGGCTTTTTTCTTTTTGCTTATGTGGTGCTGAAGAATCGAACCCAGGGCCTCATACATGCAAGGCGAGTACTCCACCACTGAGCTACCTTCCCAGTCCTACTTCTCTTTTTAAATTGAAATGAAGACTATACCTCCCATTTCTTAAAGCTTTTGCTTAATTGAAGATTGAATTATTATTTAAGAAATTATTTTTTGCAAATATATATGATCTGCACACTTTAAAAAAGTATATTTTTATTGTTCAGAGGAATTACAATTTTGTAATTCAGGTAATGCTTGAATTCAATATCTGGGCAGTGTCTCTGAGCTTTTCTGCTCAAGGCTTGCACTCTACCATTTTGAGACACAGTATCTCTTGATGGTTAATTGGAGATAAGTTTCACAGACTTTCCTGCCTGTGCTAGCTTTGCACTGAGATCCTCAGATCTCAGCCTCCTGAGTAGCTAAGATTACAGATGTGAGCCATCAGTGCCCAGCTGATTTATTTTTTAATTTGGTGGCCCTGGGGTTAAGTTAGGGCCTTGCTATGCAGACATTGTATCATATAAACCATGTTCTTAACCCTTTCCCCTTTATTTTTTCAGATAGCATCTTGTGCCTCCCCCTACACTTCCAGGGGGAGTAGGAGAGACAACCAGAGATCTTCCCACTAATGCTTCCCACATAGCTTGAGATATGTGTATACACACACACACACACACACACACACACCATTATACCTGGCTTGTTGGTTGAGATGAAGTCTCAGTAACTTTTTTGCATGGGCCAATAACTTGTGGCTCAGGACAGTCTTGAGCCAAGATTCTCTCTGTCTCCACCTCCATAGTTGCTGGGATTACAGAAGTAAGACTTGACAAGAAATAAAGTTCTCAGTAAATGATAAAATCTCAGGTTAGGACTTTGTTGCTTTGTTTTATCCTCTGGAAGGATAGTCTTCTTACATTCTGTTTTGTTTTATTTTGTTTCTAGAATATCTGAGAAATTTCCAGACTACTTTTGCTTGGCTATTGTTCCAAAGACACAAGAGAGTAATTTTACCATATTCCTCCAAAGACATTCTATTTATATTTTAATTGGGATTACATTGGAAAATTAGTATATTTAGAAAACCAAGTCCATTAAAGAGTAAGAAATAGGCTCAGCTGGACTCTTCTGACCCTTTAAGACATGCTACTCATTTTGTTCTTAATGTTAAGAGCAGTGAGAGATCTTTGAGTGAAAAGCTGGGAGACTCTCAGGAGGCTATATTACAGTTATCCTGACATACAGGGATGGAAGTTTGAGCTGTATTTGTGGATGAGGTAAAGAAAAGTGGTTATATGAGGTTTTGTTTGCTTTCCTGAAAGTACTTTGATTCTGGCATTACAGGAACTTGTCCTATAAAATTCATCAGAAATAACTCATTGGCTAAATGCAGCAAAGTAGAAATGCTGCTTGTTAGATTAAAAAGTATCCAGATTGGTTTCAATACAGTATTTTATTATTTTTATTCTGACCTCCATTTCTTCTCATCTTTCTTCTCTTTGTTTTTGTCTTGAAAGTCAGTTTCTTCTTGCTAGTTTTCTGTTCTATTCTTAAATATCCTTTTATTTCCAGCAAACATTGAGCCTGATATTGTTTCTGTTATTTTTAAAATGAGGCTGAACAACCTTATAAAGAGAAGAGGTTTGTTTTGACTTATGATTCTAGAGGTCCAACTGGAAGGGCTGTATCTAGTGATGACCTTCTTGCTTGTATCCTGAGGAGGTTTGGGCTGTGGTTACAAGGCAAGATACAGGAAGACACATGTGTGACTTTTTTCTGTTCTCTTTCCTTCTTTTTATAAAAGTACATGATGGCTATAACCTTATCTTGTTCTAACACCTCTCAGAGGCCACACTTCTAACTAACATAATTGGATTAAGTTTCCACCTTTTTAATAACTTATATTGGAGATTAAATGTCAAAATGTGAATCTTTGAAGGACACACACAAACCATATCCAGATCAAGTACCTCCAGTGTAACATGCACTCTGGTGAGTGTCATAATCTTAGGTAAGTCAGATGCCTTTTTTACCTAGATTAATGAAGTTAATTGTCATGATGTGTTTCCTGTGTGTGTGTGTGTGTGTGTGTGTGTGTGTGTGTGTGTTAACATCGGTCTTTTGTTGTGTATGCTTGAAGATTGTAAAACTAAGTAAAGAAGGTGCGTACATAGTAGACTGGAGCAATCTTAACTTGCTCCTTCACTAAATTTCTCATTTACTTTCAAGGAGAGACCTGGAATTTTCTAGGATAATAATTTTGATTGTACTCATTAATTAATTTTATATAGTACCTCTGTTTAGAAAAGCTGAAAGCTAAGCTAAAAATTAAAAAAAATTAAGACTTAAATGAGACTTTCATTACTTTCATTATGAAAGTATGAGCTTGGTCTTTTAAAAAAAAGAAAAATTAAGGTTATTCTCTTGCTGAACTATTTCTTCTTGCCATTAACCACTTTGCTATTTTTTGAGGGAATATTTGGAAATTGAAATTAACTGTCTTATTGAAAGGCTGGAAGTGCATCTTTCTTTTTTTTTTTTAAGGTCTGAGGCTGGGACTCAAACTCAGTACCTGATGCTTTGGTTCATTGACTAGTATTCTATCAAGTAAGCCACAGTTCCAACCTCTGGAAGTGCAATCTTAACCATACCTGATTGTATCTTAAAAGTAATTGCTCTTCTAATTGCTAATATTATGGCTAGATTTTAAGAAAGAGGTGTTTCTGGCTTACAAAATTCAGTGAGGGGTTGGTAAAGTGCTTGCCTTGCATGCATGAGGCCCTGGATTCGATTCCTCAGCACTACATAAGTAGAAAAAGCTGGAAGTGGCGCTGTGGCCTTGAGCTGAATTGGTGAGAGACAGTGTCCAGGCCAGAATTCAGGCCCCAAGACTGACACCCCCCCCCCCCGGTCAAAAAAATTCAGTGAGGTCCTTCTCTGGAGCTGTGAAAGAACTAAGACATCCTTGGAATATTACACAATGTAAAGGCAGAGATGTAGATAGAGGCAAAACTCTAGTATCAGATGGGTGGTAGTTAAGTAATAGCAGATGTTCCTTTTAAAATCTGCAAACCAGAAGTCTATGAAGTACAGTGCTTGTTTTTTGCTGACTTAGTTCTGAATGGAAAACCTTTATGTTCTTGACTGTTTTTGAAAGAGTTGAAAAGAAACTATTAAGATGAACTAGAAATTAAGAGACTGCTATTTTTGCTTTGTGAAGTGGATTTTACCTAGGCAGTAAATTCTGATTAAAGAATAACCAGCACATTATTTAATTTATAGTAAAGAAGTGAATTGGGTTCAGTGAAAAGATCACTTATATTAAGAACCTAGCTTCAATCTGATTTCCCTTGTTTCTATAATCTGCTGTTACTTCAGACAATTACTTAATTCTTTAAGCTTCAACTTTTTAAAGTGTAAATAAAAAAGAGTCTGGAAAAACTTAGGCTGAATGAAGTAAGTCAAGGCTGAGAGGCAGAAGGTACATGTTTTCTCTCATATGTGGAAGTTAGATCTAAAATATAAACCCATATGAAAACAAATACAGGGCTATATGCATATACACACACACACAAAAGAATACACACACATGCGCGCGCGCACACACACACACACACACACAAAAGAATGCACACACACACACACATACACACACACACACACACACACAAAAGAATGGTATATCCAGGCATGGATTCTTATTCTGTGGTACTCCTAATGAATACCAGGAAGCTGAACTGTGTCTTGTCTGAGGTGGGCAAGGTTTCAGGGGAGATTTATGAATGGAGAGATGAAGAGTGAGCAAATACAGACATAATAATGTACACATGTAAAAATAGAACTAGGTTATTTGAGGGATAGGTAGTGTTGGAATAGATGAGGGGATGGTGGAAAGGGTGATACTGATCAAGATGCATTGTTCTCAGATTGACATATTGGATTGAAACTCCTTTGTACAACTATATAAAGATTCATTAAAAAAGAATGATAGGAATGGCTGGTGGCTGGGAGCTCATGCCTAGAATCTCAACTACTTAGGATGATGAGGTCTATGGATTGAGGTTTGAAGCCAGCCTGGGCAGGAAAGTCTGTGAGACTCTTATCTCTAATTAACCATCATAAAGCTGAAAGTGGATAAAGTGCTAGCCTTGAACAAAAAATCTCTGGGACAGGGCCCAAGCCCTGTGTTCAAGCACCAGGTTTAAAAAAACGAAGGACAGGAATGTTAGTATTAAGTCTGTTGGAGGCTTAAATAATCTGTAAGATGAAAACGCTTAATGGTTTGTAAAAGTATACAAATTGACCCCAAAGAGAATATATTATTCCTTTCCATATTACCATTTTTAGGGTCAGTGGCTTTTGGAAAAATCAAATGAAATTTTTAGCCTTTTTCGTTTCCTCATCAAAATTTTTAACTCCAAGGTTGACTTTAACCTGAATCTACAGGTAGTAATATACTAGAAAACTACTAATTTTACTGTACTTACTTGGGAATATCATAATGTTTAACTATAGTCAGAGTTTTTGCCTATAGTTTATAAAACAAGACTTTAGAACTTGAAAAAAAAGCATAGGATTTGGATCAGAATACAAGCTTAGGTTGCTTCTTAATTGTAACTTGGCAATTGTAACTTTGCAATTAGGGTAGTTTGATTCATCCTTTTGTTCAGTTGTTAATTATTCATATTTTTGTTAAACCAGAGTTGGAATTATTATTAAAAGGGAAAACAAAGTTCCTGTTAATTTTGAGATTGTAGCAGAGTTGCTTAAAGATAAATCACAATTACTGACTTCCCTCTTCATGTGTAAAGACTTGAAAAAAGGGTTATTCATCATAGAAATTATGAGTAGAAACAGGGAATGCTGATAAAAATCAGTTAATCAAATAAAAATATAGCTGTTCAAGCCAGGCACCATTGGCTTATGCCTGTAATCCTAGTTACTTAGGAGGCTGAGACCTGAGGATTGCGGTTCGAAGCCAGTTCAGGCAGGAAAGTCTGTGAGACTCTTATCTCCAATTAAGTCACAGAAAAAGCTGGAAGTGGTGTTGTGGCTCAAGTGGTAGAGTGTAAGCCTGAAGCAAAAAGAGCTCAGAGACTGTACAGAGGCCTCAGGACTGGTTTAATATATATATATATATATATATATATATATATGCACACACATATATGTATATGTATACACATATATACACATATATCTATCTATCTATCTGTTCAACATTCCTATTTATATTACCTGAGATTGTTATTTCCACATAATATTATGTCATGTCATTATGGTGGGTTAACCACTTTTTCCTATAATGGGAATAGTTCTTCCTTATATAACTAAAGTAGTTATCCTTTTTATGCTTCAGTGAAATAACTTGCTTTCAATTTCAGTTTTATAATTTTTCTGTTTCAGAGCTAAAAGGTATTTTTGATTTGTAAAACGTTTAAAAATAGGTACTCAAAAAGCATTTCTTAGTTTGTTTTAGAGGTTTAAGACCAAACACATTAACAATATAACCTCTGTTGTTTGTTTTTGTTTTTTGTTTTTTGGTTGGTTGTGGGGCCTGAACTTGGCCTGGGCACTGTCCCTGAGCATTTCACCTCAAGGCTAGCACTCTACCACTTGAGTCACAGCGCCAGTGTAAGCACTCTACCACTGAGCCACCTTCCCAGCCCCCAATATAACCTCTTATATTGCAAATTTTAATAATTTCCTGTTTTTTGGTTTTTTTTTTTGGTCGTTCCTGGGGCTTAAGCTCACGGCCTGATCACGGTCCCTAAGCCTCTCTGTGCTCAAGGGTAGTGCTCTACTACTTGAGCCAGAGAGCCACTTCCGACTTTTTCTGTTTATGTGGTACTGAGGAATCGAACCTAGGGCTTCATGCGTGCTAGGCACGCATTCTACCACTACCACATGTCTTTGTTGTGGTGGGTTTTTTTGTTTTTTGTTTTTTTTTTTGGTCAGTCATGGGGCTTGAACTCTGGGCCTGGGCTCTCTCCCTCAGCTCTTCAGCTCAAAGCTGGCTCTCTACCATTTGATCAACAGTGCCTCTTCTGGTTTTCTGGTGTTTTATTGGAGAAAAGAGTCTCATGGACTTTCCTGTCTGATCTGGCTTTGAACTGCGATCCTCAGATCTCAGACTCCTGAGTAGCTAGGGTTACAAGTATGAGCCACTGATGCCCGTCTCTAATTGAATAATTTCTAGAAAGAAAATTATAGAATTAGAAATTAGTAAAATTTTTTCACAGATAACAACATGATTTCAGATACATTTAAAAATACTCTGCTGGCATCAAAATTTCTTGCCCTGTGTTTACTCAGGCTCTCTGTGTTCAAAGTTGGAAAATAAAGCAAAATAAGCAATAAACAAAGAAACAACAAACAAAGAACTCTCTTGTCCACAGATTTTAAAACCTGAAAGATGTTTAAATT
Source organism: Dipodomys ordii (assembly GCF_000151885.1). NCBI lineage: Eukaryota > Metazoa > Chordata > Mammalia > Rodentia > Heteromyidae > Dipodomys > Dipodomys ordii. The sequence continues at coordinate 6,855,684 of NW_012267292.1, forward strand.
TGACTTATACTTGGCTAACAATCTTCATTCCTCCAGTTTTACAATCAACAATGAATTGTTATTTTTCATATTAAAGATCTTGAGCATTCCTATACAAGCAGCATTCCTTGGGATCTAAATATTAGAGTTTCTCATAATACCTATTTTAGTGAAATTTCTGTTGGTATTTATATCATTTCATGATTGATAAGCAAACATTTATCTAGACACTATCCTTCCTAACTGCTATATTCAATTTGTGGAAACCACCAGTTTGAAGATGCATCTACTATTACATTCATCTTTTTGTCCTACCCTCTCAGTTTATTTACAAGTCTATATTTATAATGGCATTTCTTGGGTGAGAATCTTTAAATTACAGCTTGACTATGGTGGAACCTCTAAGTTGTCTATTGAATGAATTAGAAATAGTTAAGTGTCTTTTAATGTTTATTCCCAATTAATCTTCAAATCACTGGTTGGTTAAAGGGAGTTATTGAAAGAGAAAGAAACATAATTGGAGAGGGGACAAAAGGCAATGTGGGGAAAGGGTGCAGATGAATGGCTCATAGTTGAAGAGAAGGTAAAGCAGAAGAGAGAAATTTAGATAAGGCAACAAACTGTCAGCATGAAAAGTACTTGATGAAATTTCCTATCATTTCTTTCCTTTTTATATAAAACTGAGTATTTAGTAAAAGTAGTATCATAGTATTTTTTCCTAGTAATTTTTTCCCAATATAACTTGTTATATCATATTTTTTTTCAGTGAGATTTAGTTTCAACTTTCTGATTGTAAAACCATTTTTGCCAATTGTAGGGAATCTGCATTTAACACTGCTTCATGTCTGATTGGAAGGTTTTCTTTTGTAATTAATTTTCCTCTGAGCCCTTTGTGGAGAACAGGAGCCCACTGCAGAGAGGTTAGAATACCATGGACTTTAGATGTTCAGCTTTAATGTTACAAGGAGATAGCAAAGCAAGAATAAATGAGGTACTTTTAGGTTAGCAAAAAATGTGAACTGACTGTCAGTGTGAGATCGGTTCTAGGAGCAGTTAGCCAGCAGTAATAGGGCACACTTGAGTAATTGAATTTGCATAACAAGGCTTGCTGAAAAGATCTGACAGGCATAGAGATTTGTCTAGCTGCAGAGCTCCAGATGGACATGACCACGCAGCAGCTGGGTGGCACGTTGCTCAGCATGGACAGCACCGCCCAGACAGGCAGCTGGACCCTGGCGACTGCAGGGCTGTGGCAGGCCAGCTGGTGGCTTCTGACAGCCAGTGGTCCTGTTAGCGAGCCTCTTCATAATGGCCTGTCAGGGTACGGGACCTGCAGGGACTGGCAGGAAAATGTCACAAGTCACCAATGAGGGTTGTTAAGCTGATGAAATCTATTGGGGTGGTCACTGTAGCCACAAAACTAACACCTCCCAGTGCGAGTCCCCTTCTTTTCAGAGAAGATATCCTCCTTATCCCCTCCACCCCCTAGTTGCTCTAGACTACAGTCATTCTGAGTTTTTGTAGTACTCTCAAAATGGTGAAGCCAAGTTGCCAGCCTTCCTGGAACCCCATCAGGACCATAAGTTGGGAGGGAAATGAATATTCCTTTTAATGTTTTCCCCATCTTTGCATATTTGTAGCAAGGGCATGTTAGTTTATTTTTTAATTAGTGATAATTTAATAATTTATCTTGCATGTTTTGTTTATAGGAGAAAACAATTATGTTTAAAGAATAAACTGCACAGCTAGTAACCTGGTTTGTTCAGGTCATCTCCTTCTTCCCTGTGTCCAGGTGGTCTGCATTTATGTGGAGGAATTAAACCACCCATCTTCTCAGACTAGACTAAGCATGGAAGAATGCCAGCCTAAGGCTGCTATTAATGGATTTTACATCTGTGATCCAAAATTGAGAATTTTGCCATCTCACAACATTTCTTCTCTTTAAAAAAATAAAAGGAAAGTTGATTATATGCTTTTTTCCCTTAAAGTGAAAGATTTGCTGTTATAAGCCTTAAACTTGCTTTTAGTTATTCCAAATGCTAAGAAAATTAACAAAATTAATACACTTCTGGTGAGTACCACTGATATTTGCTGTTTCTTTTTGGATTGTCTTATTAATGCTTTCTTAAATTTTCAGTTTTTTTCTAATGTTAGTCCCTATATCATCCTAGTGAGTCAAACAGGGTAGATCTCACCATTTTAGATTTTTAATTTAATTAAATGGAGGACACGAAGCCAATAGACAGTGTTGTCTGCTAATTATGGGGCAGCTGGACTTGGTGGCAGTAATGATGGTCCAGAGAGGTACATTTTTGAGGGGGAAGACAGCATTAAACTTTACACTGATTTCAGTTTACCATGGTCAGAAAGCACTATCTATATAAAAATAATTTCTCAACAATTGCACAGCATTACTGCTATTTTGCCATAAATAATAAATTAAAGCTAGGGTTTAATGAAGGAGTGAACAGGTTGTCTTAGAAAGTAATTTGTTCTCTGTAACTATACTACTTCAGGTACATGGACAAGTGCACCATTTAGAAGAAGTGTTAAAATGGGGAGTCAAGAACCTAACAAGCCTTTAGACTACATAGTGTATTATCAGGACATGGAAGAAACAGATGGCAGACTCAAATAATGGTATAAAATATAGTTAAATGAACTGGGCACTTGTGGCTAATGCCTGTAATCCTCACTTCTCAGGAGGCTGAGTTCTGAGGATCGTGATTTGAAGCCAGCCTGGGTAGGAAAGTTCATGAGACTCTCTATTTTCAAAAATTAACCGCAAAAGCTGGAATCGGTGCTGTGGCTCAAGTGGTAGAGTGCTACCCTTGAGCAAAAGAAGCTCAAGGACAATGCTCAGGCACTAAGTTCAGGCCCCAGGACCAGCACCAAAAATAAAATTAAAACATGCAGCTAAATGAATAGATTTTTTTTTTTTTGCAATTGACTTTTGATGGTCAAGAGAAACTAACCAAAGCTAGTGGTACACCTGGGACTAGGAACAATGACAAATGATTATGACTCTAAAGTGAAGGAATAAAAGACATAAGTCATACTTGCCTTGCGAAGTTTTCCCTGGCCCTTTTTGCTTGAGTTATTCTTTTAGATAGATCTCTCACTTTTTGCCCAGGGCAAGTCTTATACCTCCATCCTCCCACCTATACCTTCTGTATAGCCGCGATTGCAGATGTGGGGCACAATGTCTGACTTTTTCTTTGAGATACAGTCTTAAGTTTTAACCCCAGCTGCCTGGAAACCTCACTGCTCCTATTTCTACTTCCCAAGTAGTTAGGGTTATAGGCATGAGTCACTGTGCTAAACCAAGAGTTGCCATTTTTAACCTTTGAATTTGCAAAGGTATAGAGTCTTTTCTTATCAAAGGTAGGCAGTTGTGTAGTTTTTTGTTTGTTTGTTTGTTTGTTTGTTTTGTCGGTTGTGGGGCTTGAACCCTGGGCCTGGCCACTGTCCTCAGCTCTTCAGCTCAAGGCTAGCGTTCTACACTTGACCACAGCGCCATAGTGCTGAGGAACTGAACCCAGGGCCTCATGCATGCAAGGCAACTACTCTACCACTGAGCCACCTTCCCAGCCCAAGGAATTGTATAATTTTAAAGGCAGCTTTAGGGATATAAATTGTTTCAACCAACTTAGAAAAACATTTGGAAGTATGAATTGAAACTTTTTAAAAACATGTAATTATGTAGTGTATATACTCTTTAAGAATTAAGAATGTGTATAAGGAGTTCTAAGAATGTACTTTTAGGATTGTTAAGAACAGTGGTATGTTTGTGCGTGTATGTGTGCATATGTGTGTACATGTGTACTGGCACTCAAACCTAGAGCCCCACAAATTCTAAAGCAAGCTATATATGCCTGGCCTAAGACTGGATTTTGTTTTGTTTTGATTTTAATGGTACAGGGTCTCACTAACTTTTTGCATAGACTGGCCTGAACCATGATCCTTCTGTGTCTTCTTATTGAGTAGCTGGAATTACAAGTGTGAGCCAACCACACCTGGCCCAAAACATTGGTTCCTTGTATGCTATATATGGACTTCCAGGATGACCATAAAGTCAATTTTTCCCCCTAATAATAGAGTGATAAGAATGGTGGGTATAACTATTGGCCTCAGCATGAATCAAGATGGCTACATTGTTTTCCTAACTGCCACACATAAGGACTTTCACTTAAGAATAGCCTTAATGAAGCAATAAAAATTACTTGTTTTATTAAGGCTTGACTTGAGCATGTCTTATTTGATGAAATGGAAAGTATACATGAAGCTCTTTTGCTATGGTTTGTACTGTGGTTGTTGACAAAGTACTTATGTGAGTTTGCTGCTAATTTTTTTTGTGGAATCCATTTTTATTTGAAAGAATGACAAGATATTTTTTAGAAAAAAAGTGGGCCTTTTACTTCAAAGAGAAATGTTTGGTAGTATCTGTTGCCAACAATAAAACTATCTTTTCAGTAAAAACTTTTGGAACATTAAATGTATGAGCTTGACAGCTTCCTAATACTTAAAGATGTTTATGACTACATTGGTAGTGCTAAACAATATGAATTTCTCATATGATGTATTGATAATTCAGGAAGATCTGCTGTATAACTCACTGACTTAATACTTTCCTGATGACTGTTACATGATGTTACAAAATTATATCTGCATACAGGATACTGTCAAACTACTAAATAGCCAGAGATTTTATTGTAACATATAAATGTTGTTGTTGGTAGCAGTTTCAGATTCCAGTTTGCAGCTAGTCTTTTATTTATTTATTTATTCAGCGTCTTGCCCTCACCAGGCAGACATTTTACCACTTGAGCCATGCAGCTAGATTTTATGTAACTATTTGGCAGAGTTTGTGTACTATCAAAGATATATATATATATATATAATTATCTGTCAAAGATATATATATATATATAATTATCTGTATTCCTTATTTACCTCAGTCTAACAAGATATATGTTTTTTTGTTTTTGTTTTTTGGGTCCGGTCATGGGGCCTGAACTCTGGGCCTGGGCGCTGTCCCTCAGCTCTTTAGCTCAAGGCTAGCGCTCTACCACTTGAGCCACAGCGCCACTTCCGGCTTTTTTCTTTTTGCTTATGTGGTGCTGAGGAATCGAACCCAGGGCCTCTGGCATGCAAGGCAAGCTCTCTACCACTGAGCCACCTTCCCAGCCCATGTTTTTGCATGTAATCTATTAGGAACATTCAGTTGCCTTCCATTAATCCAGAACTAAAGAAATTTGCAACTGTAAAATAATGTTACTCTTATTAAATTGTTCATTTTTTACTTTAGTAACACCCTTTTTTCTTTACGAGGAAAAGATGTTTGTATATAATGGATTGACTATTGGCATTTTAAGTGAATTAAGAAATAAATAATGCAAACATTTCTCAGTTTTAAATTCTAATACTGTGAAGACTAATCTGGTATAATTCACATGAAAGGTTTTGTGGTTTTTGATGATAGGTAATGATGATATCCCCAAACCAAAAGGTTTAAAAATGATTGCTTTAAAATAATGATTTAGAAATAAGCTAAATGTCCAAAAAGAGAGAAATGATTAAATTACACGTTCTGAATCAAAGTGATGAAGACAAAAACTTAAGATGAGAAGTTGTACTGTATTTTTGTGACACGTAAAAGGCTAAAGCCTATAATCCTAGCTACTTGGGAAGTAGAGAATAGGGGATCAGGATTTAAGGCTGGCATAGGCCATCTCATCTAATGGACGGGGTATGGTGGTGTGCATTTTTTATCCCAGCTTTGAGGGAAGCACAGTAGCTGGTTGCAGTGGGCATACCTGTTAACAAATAGAAGGAAGCACAAATAGGAGGCTTGCAGTTCAAGCTGATCATGGCATCACTAACTTAAGACCCTACCTTGAAAATAACAAGTGCAAAAAAAGGGTTTGGCTTGGCTTAACTCTGAAGCTCTGAACTTAATCCTCAATACCACCTAAATAAATCAGTAAATCAATAAATGAATGACTATCAAAACAGTATAAAATTCTAACTATATAATGTTAAAATTCTAACTGTATGATGTGCTTGTTTTGATATCCTATAATACTATGGTGTTAAGCAATTTTCTTTGGCAAACAAAGATAGTAAAGTTTTTTTTTTTGTCAGTCATGGGGTTTGAACTCAGGTCTCTACCACTTTGAGCCACAACTCCACTTCTGTTTTTTGGTGGAAATAAGGAGTCTAACGACTTTGCTGCCTGAGCTGGCTTTGGACAGTGATCCTCAGATCTCAGCCTCCTAAGTAGCTAGGATTACAGTGCCTGGCTCTTCAAAAGGTTTCAGAGCATTAGATTGCATCTTGTTTCCTCCTGGCTGTTGTTGAAGACATTTTGTGACATTAGCTAGTTTATTTAATATGAAATTTTTTTCCTCCTTGTTTTTTGTGACAGTCTTTGGGTTGAACTCAGGGCCTGGGCATTGTCCCTGAGCTTTTTTTTTGCACAAAGCTAGTGTTCTTCCAACTTGAGCCATAGTTCCTCTTCTGGCTTTTGGGGGGTTAATTGGAGATAATTTCTGCCCCGACTGATTTTGCACTATAATTCTCAGCTATAGGATTACAGTTGTGAGCCACCAGTACCCAGCTTTTTCTCCCCCTTCCCTTTTTTTTTTTTTTTTTTTGTACTAGGGATTGAACCCAGGATAAGTGCTTTCCAGTGAGCTATATTCCAGCCCTTCTTCCTTTTTTTTTTCTTTTTTAAATAGGACAATAACTACTTTTCAGGCTTGGTGAAAAGATTAAATGAAATAATACACCAGCTAGTAATAACTGTTCCAATATATTTACTCCCTTCAAACATCTCTTTTTTGGGCTGGAAAGGTGGCTTAGTGGTAGAGCGCTTGCCTTGCATGTATGAGGCCCTGGGTTCGATTCCTCAGCACCACGTAAGCAAAAAAAGAAAATAAAAGCCAGAAGTGGTGCTGTGGCTCAAGTCGTAGAGCGCTAGCCTTGAGCTGAAGAGCTGAGGGACAGTGCCCAGGCCCAGAGTTCAGGCCTCATGACTGGACCCAAACATCTCTTTTAGCTCTAAAATTCAGTGTGATAGTATGTATCTGACATTCAGTGGCTAATAAAGCGTTCCTTGAAGTAAAAAAGCTGATGTCTTGAAAACAACAAATGTATATCTTGTGACTCCTATCTTAGTTCTTTGAAAAACAGTTTTATGGAATCCTTGTAATATAGAAAGTAGATGTATCATCTGTGTACTTTTTGTAAATATAAGTAAACAAAACTAATATTTAATGAACTGCATTTCCATAAATCCTAGGTCAGGGGCTTAAACAAAATTGTATTGTACGTGACAGACATTATTTCATTTAGGCCTCCACTACTCTGAGCTATGCACTGTTATCCCCATTTCATAGAGATGGAAATGGTCTCATACAGAACAAACTTGTCCTAGTCATTTGTGGATGTGAAGCAAATTTAAACCTATAGGTGGCTGGCTCTAAGGTTTGTGCATTTGACTCACTTAATATGCAGTGAAGGAGAAATGAAAAACCACATGATAAATATAAGAACAGCTAAGGTCAACCCCTCACTTCAGGAGACTGAATGGATTGCGAGGTGGTTTACATACTTCAAGGTCTATGGACCCCCAAGATTTATTACTCTGTGTTCAAATAAATTAAAATTATGTGTACAAGATTAAAATAATGTGTAGTAAATATTTAAAATTTTAATTAAAAGACTAAAATAATGTGTACCAAATTAAAATAATATATACTAAGACCTTACTTATAAGCATTCAGTAATTGGAAAGGGTTATTATAATTCTGACACTAAGCCAGCAGTTATACTCCTGTTTACAAAATATCTCCCATTGATCCACATCCCTTGAAATTCTGTGGAGCCATGTGAATTTCCCTTCCTCCCTCGCTCCCTCCCTTCCCTTCCTTCCTTTCCCCCTTCTCTCTTTCTTTCTTGTTTTTTTTCACAGTACTGAGGTTTGAACTCAAGGCCTTGTACTTGCCAGACAGGTAATGTTCTACTTGAGCCATACTGCAGCCATATTATTTCTGCAGTGAAATATACAAATATTTGCATTAAACTAGGTAAAGAAAAATGATAAATAATCTCATATAAGTTTTGGCAGTTTTCAATGCTTGGTAAGAAATGTACGCATTATCCTGCCCATGTAATTGTAACCCCTCTGTACAGTATGTTCACAAATAAAAAAAAAAAGTTTTGGCAGTTTTGTTGCCATATGAGTGAATTTTAAAATCTGTTACTTTATAAAGCTTACTGTATAATCATATAATCGTGCTCTAGGAAAGGATTATAGATTTGACGAAGCAAACAGTATTGTTTCAAGTCAAGGAAAATAAAGAAATGATGAGTGTCTGCAAAAGGACCTTTGAAGTCCTCAGTTAAAGCAGTAGGTTTTTTGGTACCTATTCTCATAATATATCTTAGAAGATACTATCTCTTGAATATGTTTTATTTTAAATGAAGTTGGAGGCTAATATCAAGTAGCATATTTCTTCTATTTCTTTTTCTGTCTACTGGGATTTGAACTCAGCATCTTGCTTGCTCAGCTAGTATACTACCACTTGACCACACTTTCAATCCTGTTTTTTATTGGTTATTTTGGAGATGGAGCCTTCCCAGGGTAGCTTTGAACTACCATCCTCTGGATCTTAACCTCCTAGATAGGATTACAGATTGAGGCACTAGCATCCAGCTTTGTTTATTCTTTATCACAGAAACCAAATCCATTTGAATTGTCTTCTCTTTCCAGATTCCTTTGTTGTTGTTGTTGTTCTTGTTGCTGCTGCTGCTGTTGCTGCTGCTGCTGCTGCTCGTTGGGCTTGAACTCTGGGCCTGGGTGCTGTCCCTCAGCTCTTCAGCTCAAGGCTGGCACTCTACCACTTGAGCCACAACACTACTTCTGGTTTTCTGGTGGTTTACTGGAGATGAATCTTTCCTGCCCCGGAATGGCTTTGAACCCTGATCCTTATATCTCAGCCTTCTGAGTAGCTAGGATTACAGGCATGAGCCACTGGCACCTGACTTTCCAGATTCCTTTTTGTAATAGAATTCCCTTTCCTTTGGGTGAGACAAGGAATATCATTTCATGTATAGTCTAATATGCACTGAAATATCTACATGAACTAAATACTCCTGAGCTGTGAAAGAGACTAAATTATAGGTCGTATTTGGACACTGCTGAACAAAAGTAATCAAGAAAAACTATAAATATGTAATGTGATAGATATATTTATTAGCTTAATTTACTTATTGTATAGTAGGTACATATTTAAAAGTATGTTACATACCATAACTATATAACATTTTTAGTTGTTAATTAAATGTTAAAAGTTAGGGGGAAAGTAAATCTACCTCTGCACAAAAAAATGCAATCATGTAATTTTAAAGAAAGTGAATTTTGAATGTTAAATGTTATGATGATAAGCAATGGCAGTGCCTGTTGTAGCTAACCCTAAGCAGAATAATGAAACAGCCAATCTTATCCGTGTCCTCGTGTGTGATCCCTTTCTTCCCTGTGCTTCATTATTGTGTATTCTCAATTCCCTTGTTCTTTCCCTTTATTAAATTTGATCCCATCCTTGGTCAGATCACAACATCTATATTTAAGTAGCTAACCATGGTTGCGTAAATAAATGACCATATTGTCCTGGTTTCATTTTTTAAATCAAGGGTCACTATTCTTAAGTGGGCTGCCCTTAAGGACTGCTTACTACTTCTTCATTTCCTTAGTCCATTAACTCATTCCATAATGAATAATTGTTTTACACATTTTCTTCTGAGTACAGACCTCTAATAACCTTCCCCAGTATCCGCTGATGACCTCTCTTCATTCACAAAGAGAACAGACACAGTTATGAAAGAAATTCCATATCCTATAGCCTCCCAGTTAAATCAGCATCAGTAGGATTTGTCCTAGTATGCAGTTGGAATTGATGCTGTTCTTCTAAAATAGTAATCTCCACTACAGTTAGAATCTTTTGGTTTTGCTGATTGCTGTATTCTCAGTGCTCTCAGTTCCTAATTTTTAGAAGGCAACCTGACCTAATGAGTATTTTTCTAGAAAGAAAAGCCATGTTATATTGTAACTTTACAATATAAGCTTTGAAGAGCACAAAACATGGCTAGTAAATAGTGTTCCCTGTGTCTTATGATCATATGGAAAACGAATCTGTTTATCTAACACTATTGGCTTGTACAGCTCTCTATCTAAATATAGATAATGGCATTAGAAAAATTTTCCTAGTAAAATTTGTGCAGATAACAATCCTAATTATCTGGACAAATTTTCATTACCAATAGCTGATTCAAATTTTTAAGTGACTAAGCTTTTATTTTCAAATGATTTCATTGGTAGAGTGGATTTGTGCCAATCTAACTTCTGTTCTTTTTACTCATTCCTCCTGCTTAGAAGACTTGAATTCAGTTGTCTGCTTTTCTCACATTTTCTCATCTTATCAAACTGGGCATGATGATTCTTGTTTTGAGAAATGCCTAGTATTTGGCTGCATGTTTTTAATTAAAACCAGAAGGCCAATAGGGTGGTATATGCCTATAGTCCTAGCAGTTAGAAGTTTAGGCTGGATCATTATTAGTTTGAAGGAGTCTGGAAGTGAGATCCTGTCTTGAAAAGCAAAATAAACAGCAAACATAGGGGAAACATGTTTGTTTGTTAGATATCTGTTTCATGAACAATCAAGAAAAACAATCATATATATTTAAATTTGGTAATGTATGTTCCCACAAATTCTTTTTTTAAAATTTATTTTTATTGTGAAAATACTGTACAGAGGGGTTACAATTACATGGGCAAGATAATGAGTACATTTCTTATCTAGCAGTGTAGACTCCTCCTTTGTTTCCCCTTCCCATCCCATCCTCCCCTGCCCCCCACCAAAGTTGTAAAGTTCCTTTTCGACATAACGACTTGTACATCTCATTGTTGCAGTGGGTCCACCTGTATCCCTATTTAAACGATTTGTCTTTTCCCTTCCCCTCCACAAATTATAACAACATCAAATACAGTAAAAGCAGGGGTTATACCGTGGGGGAAGGATATACAAAGCAACAAAGAAATAATCTTATAAATACCACAAATTCTTAATTTGTAGAAATTTGGTTATTCAGCTAGACTCAGGTAGCACATGCCTGTAATCTTAACTACTCAAGAAACTGGATCTAGGGATCAAAGTTGAAAGCCAGCTGAGACTCTTATCTCTAGTTAATCACCAAAAAGCAGGAAATGGAGCTGTGGCTCAAATGGTAGAACTAGCTTTGGCAAATAAAGGTCAGAGATAGCACCCATGCTCTGAATTCAGTCCTTAGAACCAGCACAAAAAAGAAAAGAAAAGAAGAGAAATTTGATCATTCAGACATTTGTTTGTACTTTTAAAAAAAAATTATGAATGAAGAATATATGCAGTGCAGTTTTAGTATGGGAGTAAGCATTATGGATTTTCATGAACCACATCTCATTAGAATAAAACAAGTCTGGGGGCTGGGAACGTGGCTCTGTGGTAGAGTACTTGCCTTGCATGCATGAGGCCCTGGGTTCGATTCCTCAGCACCACATAAGCAAAAAGAAAAAAGCTGGAAGTGGCGCTGTGGCTCAAGTGGTAG
>NW_012267292.1:6868255-7011971 GCF_000151885.1 Dipodomys ordii
AAGTGGCACTGTGGCTCAAGTGGTAGAGCACTAGCCTTGAGCTGAAGAGCTGAGGGACAGCGCCCAGGCCCAGAGTTCAGGCCCCACAACCGGACCTAAAAAACAAACAAACGAAGATGCAGGAAAATAAAATTTGTGAACAATCTAAATAATGAAATATAGAGATTATTTCTGTGCTCTTGTGATTTTTTTTTTTTTTTTTTGTCGGTCGTGGGGCTTGTACTCGGCCTGGATGTTGTCCCTGAGCTCTTCAGCTCAAGGCTAGTGCTCTACCACTTGAGCCTCAGTGCCACTTCCAGTTTTCTGGTGGTTAATTATAGATAAGAGTCTCATGGACTTTCCTGCCTGGGCTGGCTTTGAACCGTGGTCCTCAGATCTCAGCCTCCTGAGTAGCTAGGATTACAGGCTTGAGCCACCAGCACGAGGCCCTGTTGATTATTTTTAATTTCAGTTTTTATACTCTTTGCCTCTTTGTCTCCACACACACACATGCTTTTGCTTTTAAGCAGAACCATTTATCCTCTGAACCATAGAGTTTCTAAAAGGGATACTCATGTATCTCCAAGACTACCATCATAACATTTATCCAGTGTCATCTAATAATGTATAGCCAATACTCAATTTTCCTTAATTGTCTCACCCTCCAAATAATTGGACTTCATTTTCTTTGATCCAATATTTACCTAAAAGCCCAGACATATTACATTTAGTTGTCATATTTCTTTCATTTTTAATGTAGCACAGGTCTTTTGCCGTCTGTTAAAAAGGAAAAAAAACATACTTATGGCATTTTTAGAGTCTAGACCAGTTGTCTTATGGAATATTCCTCATTTTTCATTTGTCTGGTTGTTTCCTTATTATTAGGGTCAAATTAAATCTTTTTGACACCTGTATTGAGTCTGTTTAAATTTTAAAAAATAAATCTGCTGGGTATAGTGGCTCATGCCTATAATCCTAGCTACTCAAGAGGCTGAGATCTTAAGTTTGCCATTTAGCTGTAGAAACTATTAATTATTCCGCATAGTTTCACATGCTTTTCAAAGCGTTATACTTCACATATAAAGTCTTATTCTTCAAATATAAAGAAGCTGAACTTAAATTTGCTTTTTACAGATACTAGAAACCTAGGTTGTTGTAGTAAAAAAATTCATTTTTGTTTTAACCGAAAATTGGCTGCCCAATTTGTGCTTTAGAGCTTCATTGAAACACAGTAAGATATGCTTTTCTAGGACCTTTCAGGAATCTTAAAATGACAGTATTAAACGATTTCTTCTGAAAATTTGGGCTTTCAAATTCACATCCCATCCAAAAGACCTCATTGTGTAAAACAAAAACTAGCTGAATTGCAAGAAGATCCATTCCAATTGTATTGTGAAATGAAATCTTTAATGCTAGCACTTTCTTATACTTGTGGTCATTGAAAAAAAGAAAAATTCCAAAATCTATATTTGTTGTATCTTTCTGTTCTAGTCTGGTTGTTTTTGAAACTTAGATATAGGAGTTTAATGTTGAACTTTATAACCAAAATGACATCTTAGTATCATGCTAAATTACAGTGCTAAGGAAGGAAATATTTAAATGATATGTGGACTTCTGTAGTCATGCATTTTCCAAAAAAAAAAAAAGGTTTCTCATAGCTATAACAAATGTTTATGTTTAATGTTATCTCTCTTTTTAGAATGCTATTAACTCTCACTTAGCAAAATTAGCATATTGAACTCTCTAAAATACTGCTTTTATTTAATTAAGTAATATAGTTTATATATCTCCATACTAAAAACAGTACATGTTAATAACAGTATTCTACTGTGAGGAATAGGTGGTTTTATGTGTGTGTGGTTTTTGGTTGTTTTTTTTTTTTTTGAGGTCAGCAGTGTTTAGATTAATCAGGTTGACATTTCTTGCTGGTGGGTCATGAACTGTTGATAATAGCATTAAATGGTGATTCAGTTGTTACAGAAGGTACAACTCATTATCCAGCTACTATATTAAATCATCATGGAAAACAACTGGCATCCACACTTGTGTTGTATAGCACTGCTACAGGGGTGGGGGGGGGAGGAAGTTATATGTTTCTTTTGTTTACATCTTACATTTAAGGCTTAGTTACATTCTCAAAGGATGTTGAAACTTTGCCATTTTTTGGGAGAACTAGAACCAATACCTTGGCTTGTTTGTTGTTAGAGGGTAAAGTATATAATCCTTTTTGTAACATATGTCATACCTTTTCATCATGTTGTTAGCCTTTCTCTGGTCGTGTTTTATAAGGGTATACTAAGGTTACAAGTAAGAAAAGCAAAGTATGGTTAGGGATTTGTAAATGGGGTTTAATTTTAACACAAATTATTACTATGGGCATATGGATTTTTTAAAAATATGTATTTATTTTAAAAGAGAGATAATGGAAAAAGATGGGAGAGCTGGAAAGTCCGTACGTGTAATGAAGTAGTTTTTTTAAAGAGGTCTTAACAACCTCTTTAAGAAGAATATAAGATATATATAATAAATATAATATAATTATAGAATTATAATAATTATTATAACATTATACAGTATTGAATTAGAATTAGAATTATATATATATCATATATGCATACCAGAGATTGAACTAGGGTCTCATGCAAATACATATTCTCTACCACTGTTCTACTTCATGACTCCATCAGCCAGCTAGGGTTTTTTTTTTAACAGTTACTGGTAAAATGAATTTGCAGTAGTTCAAAAATTACTGGTCTCTCTGAACCGGAAATTACTGTTATCTTTGAATTTAAAATGTGTTTTTGAATACTTTGTGTGTATAGGCAGGAAACAGATAGTCACATGACAATTGGCTTAGTTTTTGATCAGATAGTAAAGAATTAGTGAAGTCGGTTGCCATGTAGTAATAAACTAAACACCTAGACTAGAGGGAGGCACCCAATTCTAATTTGTTAATGAATGTGTGATATTTAGGCAGAAGCTAGGGAGCTTTTTAGCACTTTATATTGTCACACAAATTGTATTTTCAGGAGGCAAAAAAAAAAAAAGAATATTTATTTTTGGGTAACTAGGTTCTTTGGTCTTATATTGTCTCTTTGAGAAATAATGTAGCATTAGAAAATTATGGGCCACTAGAGGTCACTGTTTAGTAATCAACTTTTAATGAACCAGAACAGTCAGGAAAGCCAATAAATTACTATGTGGATTTTTCTAATTATGAATTCATATTTAATCATTCAATGACAACGTAACTGTGGAAATGGTTCTATGTACTTTGCATATGTGGTTATGCTAATCTAGAATTCTATTTCTCAGATGTTGCTCTTCCATCATTAGAGTCGTATATTACCAAAGGCTTTGTTATCTTATATTAATGACTAATTATGAGATGTAATTAACTATGTGGCCACCTCTACCCCTTTCATAGGCCAGGAATACTTTTAAAATAGTTTCATTGTAAATAAAGTTACATATTAGTGAATATAGATGGTTGATAATTTCTTTTCCCCTTAAGTCCTCTGGTCTTTAGTTTCTTTTGTTCTTCTCTGTTCTCTGTCTTACCTGATTGCTTTCCTTTCTTCGTGAGATGTTTTTGTACTTTAACTTAAATCAGTCACTTTATATAGTCAGTGACTGATTTTTCCCCCCAGGCTTTCCAGCATTGATTCATTGAGTAGGAGAATGTAATATGACTTTTACTGCATATGTTAAAGGAATCCTGGGCAACTTGGGCTGAGCTAGGCAGCAGAGGGAACATGGTCAAGATGGTCAGCTTGTAAGCAAGTGTGCTGCTGCTGTTGCTGAGAACAGATGGCTCTCTTCAGCCTAGAATCTGTTCAGGAAAAGGCAGATTTCCCTACTCATGTGCTTTGGGGGGAAAAAAAAAGTTTCCTTCTTTAAAAGCTAGGCCACTTGCCCAAGAGGAGGCCTCCTAATCACAGGGGAAAAAAACTGAACGTATGCATGTGTGTTTCCTTTTCTGAAGATAGTCTTGTACATTCTTGCTTAGAAAGCAGACACATCAGCACATTGCTGCACAGAGTTCCTCTACTACCACCCCTGCTGTTTGCTTTAGGGCTACTCTGCTATTAGATGTGATACTTTAATGTTCTGAGATTTGCTTCAGTCTGCCCAAGGTATGTGTCTTATACATCTGTCACAGATGTGTACCGAATCCACTCCAGTCTGCTCAGCCTGTCATCTCAGGCCTTCTAGCCTGGACCCAACTCTTTCCTATTTGTGTTTCCACATGCCTTAACTGGACTAGTATTTCTTAAATTACGCCTTATTGATCAATTCCTTAGTTCTTTATGCTTTTTTAAAATTAATTTTTAAATCCTTTTTTAATTTTTTTACCCATAAGACTTGCCTAAGATAGATGTCTCTTCAGATAGAGGTTACCCTTCCTTTGAACCACCATGACATGTAGGGCATATGCCATCCCACCTCCTGTGTACTGTGTTTTGCTCTCAGTGTAGGAAAATCGACTGTAAACTCATTGAGTTCAGAGGTTCTTGAAAAACAAAAGTGCCAAAATTGTCAATATGAAACCTAATTGGCAAATTGTCTGGTTATATAGTTTTATTCGGGGAGAAATATAGATAATTCTATAATGTGAAGGTTTGTATATTTGGGAAGTTTGTAAGATATATTCCATGGGGACTTTTCCTATTAAAATAGATCTTTGTTCAATAAGATGAGTTCTATCTTATCGCTTGAGAATAGTAGAAAACTTACTCTCCTTGATTATACGTGCTTACTCAAATAACTGGAAATACAAATAGTTCTCTATTGAATCCCCTGAGAGAAATATATAGTTTATGTTTTTGAAATGGTGTACCTAATGTTTGCACACCTTTAAGGCACTTGATACTTTAGTTAAAATGTTTTGCTTATGTCTCAAATTTCTCCTATTTTGATGAAAATTTTAAAAATGTAGAGGATTGTGGATTTTGAACTCAAAGTTTATTTTTCAGATCTTTTCAAATATTTCCATTATTAAAAAAATGAGACATATATAATCAATTCCCTCTTCTCATCAGTATTTTTGTATGTACGTTATTATGATAGAAGCGAATTGAAGGTTCCTTTTTGTTTTTGTTTGTTTGTTTTTGTCAGTCATGGGCCTGAACTTTGGGACTGGACATTGTCCCTCAGCTCTTCAGCTCAAGGCTAGCACTCTACCACTTGAGCTACAGTGCCACTTCCGGCATTTTCTGCTTGTGTGGTGCTGAGGAATTGAACCCAGGTCCTCATGCAACCAAGGCGAGCACTCTACCACTGAGCCACCTTCCCTTTTTTTATTGCTTATCAGTCAAACAGGTAATTATCTGTTTGAAGTTTGAGACATTTTTTTCTTTAGAAACAATATTTTTTTGAAACAATATTTTTTATATTAAGTGATTGTATATTTTCTGTCTGCTATTTGAACTCATAGAGGGGATGTTCCTCATATAGATATTTTCATTCCATTTCTCAACTTATTCATTCAGTCTTTCCTTCACTTGGGAAATCATGTTTTTAGATCTTTGTTTTTGACTTCATATACTCAACCTATGAATCCCTACATCATAATATTTTTTTTAATGTTGGTCTTGAGGCTGGAACGTAGGGCTTAGGCACTATTCCAGCACTTTTTCAAAACTAGTGTTCTACCCCTTTGAGCCATAGTTCTATGTCCCATAAGATTCTTATGTTTTGTGTAAAATGATTTTTGAGATCTAGTGAGGAATATCAGCCAGAAAGCTAGTTTGTCTAATACTTTGAGAAAATTTGCCTACTGTTTCTTTCTTCTTTTCCTTTTACATGCCTTACTCTAAATGCCTTACTTGTGGAGATCTACCTATACTTTCTAATGTCATCTGCATCACTCTGTAATTTTCTTAATTCTAGATTTCTTTCACAAACATTGTCTACCTTTCAGACATGCACACACACACACACACACACACACATATGCACATATATTTATTTATTGTTATTTATTTATTTATTTTTTGGTCAGTTGTGAGACTTGGTGCTGTCCCTGATCTCTTTTTGCTCAGGACTAGCACTCTGTCACTTTGAGCCACAGCACCACTTCCCATTTCCTGGTGGTTAATTAGAGATATGAATTTCACAGACTTTCTAACCTGGACTGGCTTTCAGCCATTATCTTCAGATCTCAGTCTCCTGAGTAGTTAGGATTACAGGTGTGAGCCACCAGCATCCGGCCAGACCTATAGTTCTATCTGTTGGCCTCTCAAGCCAAACTTATTGTTTTATTTTTAAACATTTGTTGTTTTTATTTTTGGTTGGTCATGGAGCAACCTGGGTACGGTCCCTTTAGGTGATGAGCCACAGCACTGCTTCCCGGTTTTCTGCTTATTGGAGATGAGAATCTTATGGACTTTCCTGCCCTGGCTGGCTTCAAACTGTGATTCTCAGATCTCAACCTCCTTAGTAGCTAAGATTAGAGACATGAACAACTGGTGCCCAGCTAGACTTATTTTATTGTAAACTTTATGTACAGAGTGGTTACAGTGCTGTGTCACTGAGCTATATCCCTCTGCATTTGCTCTGAGGCGAATGCTGACTTTGGGTGCCAAGGGCTTTGGGAATTAATATTAAAGGGTAAAATATTTAATAGAATAATGGCAACTAATTCAGGCATTGTGATAATACAAAGTGAAAAATTAACTCCTTACTCCCTCCTTCCATGAAAAGGCCACAGTACCCCAAAGAGGTCATACCCTCAAAAGAAAAAGGTCATCTAGGGGTGCCCACTGGCTCAAGAGCCTTACTAGGAAATTAGCTTTCACTATTTTCTTTGTTTTGTCTGCTTTTTAAGTTTTATTTTATTGTAAAGATGCTGTACAGAGGGGTTACAGTTACATGAGTAAGGTAATGAGTACATTTCTTGTTGAGCATTGTTACCCCCTCCTTTGTATTTTTCCTACTATTCCTTCCTTCCCTCACCTCCCACAATCCCCCCTCAAGTTGTAAAGTTCATTTCCAAAATAGTGTCTTGTGAATATCATTTTTGCAATGGGCCATCTGGTGAGTTTTCACTGTTTTCTAGTGAAGATCTAGAAAATACTAGAAATGCATGATCACATTTAGAAAAATTATTGAAATTTAAACATTAATAGATAAATTAAATGGCATTTGGGAGTTGAAGAGCTAATTAGTGGGAAGACACTTAAGAGATAATCCCATATGCAATACAGACACAATTACTGATAGAAAATGGGAACGAAAGAATAAAAGTCAAGAATATATGACTAGAAAGAAAAAGTTGCACATGCATCTAATTGGAATTTCAGATGAAATGGGGAGGAGTGGTCAACATGATGTTTGAAATTTTTTTTTAGAATTGAAGCAAATCCAAAGAAACAAGAAACAATGTCTGCCAAGTAGGTATTAAAAATAAAATCTCAGGCTGGGAATGTGGCTTAGTGGTAGAGCACTTGCCTAGCATGAATGAAGCCCTGGGTTCGATTCCTCTGTACCACATAAACAGAAAAAGCTGGAAGTAGTACTGTGGTTCAAGTAGTAGATTACTAGCCTTGAGCAAATGAAGCTCAGGGACAGTGCTCAGACTCTGAGTTCAAGCCCCAGGACTGGCCAAAAGAAAAAAGAAAAGAAATCTCACTAAGCTTATGGTAGTCAAAGTACAAGGTATCACCTGGAAGCTGGTACCTCATACTTGTAATTGTAGATATTCAGGAGGCTGAGATCTGAGGATCGTGGTTCAAAGCCAGCCTGGGAAGGAAAAGTCTGTGAGACTCTTATTTCCAATTGACTACCAAAAAAGCTGGAAGTGCAGCTCAAGTGGCAAAGCATTAGTCTTGAGCAAAAAATGCTTTTTTAGAGCTTGGTGTTCATGGCACACTCCTATAATCATAGCTACTCAGAAGGCTGAGATCTGAGGATCATGGTTCAAAGCCAGGCCAAGTAAGAAAGTCCGTGAGACTCTTATCTCCAGTTAACTATCAGAAAACTGGAAGAGGAGCCATGTCTCAAAATAGTAGAGTGCTAGCCTTGAGCAAACAAAACTCAGGGACAGCGCCCCCACCATGAGTTCAAGCCCTACTACTGACAAGGAAGGAATGGAGGGAGGGAGAAAGGGAGGGAGGGAAATAGAAAGAAAATCTTTATTGGAAGATCATGTAAGATATTTATATCCTGTAAATATGCATATAAGGTTCGTGTAATATGTGATATTTTGTGTCAATAATAGATTTCATAAGAAAAATTGAAAGCACAGGGAGAAAATGAGAGAGAAGATAACAGTATTGTCAGAGTACTAACAGGTAACCATCAACTTAGAATTTACTTCCAACAAAACTTAAAGAATAATATCTAGTTATAGTTAAGATGGAATAAATAGACACTGCCCATTCTCTCCTACTGAATGTGACTAAAACTCTTCAATAGAATATGTGGAGTGACTGTTGCAAACTCTGAAAGTAAATAGCAGGTAGACTGGAGATGAACAACAGAACTTGAAGTACAGAAGCTGTGGCAGTGAATATCCCGAGTTCCTTCACACCCAATACTATCATGTATAACAAGCAGAGTCCTATCTGGGACTCGACACAGGTACTAGCAAAAAGATTTCCAAGAGAAGGAAAATTTCTAGTCCAAGAGCAGAAAGAGTGTGTCTGCCTGTCTTGTCTTTCTTTTTCCCCATAGCTTTGCCACAAGAGCCTTCCTCCCATTTTTTTTTCAGATTTAGAACTTTTTATTGTAAATGGGTTACAGTTGCATACATTAGGTAATGAGTACATTCACTTTTGAACAGTGTTCCTCCCTCCCTCCCTCTCTCCCTGTTTTTCCCTTCCAGCTTCCCTCCTTTCCAAGTTGTATAGATCATTTCCAAATAGTCTCTAGCAGGTTTCACTGCTGATTTTTAGTTTTTTTTTGGTCCAGTCATGGGGCCTGAACTCTGGGCCTGGGCGCTATCCCTCAGCTCTTCAGCTCAAGGCCAGTGCTCTACCACTTGAGCCACAGCGCCACTTCTGGCTTTTTTCTTTATGTGGTGCTGAGGAATCGAACCCAGAGCCTCATGCATGCAAGGCAAGTGCACTACCACTGAGCCCAGCCCTCACTGCTGAATTTGTTAAAGCTGCAGTTTTCTGTTTGCTGTGGTACCTAAGCAGCCAATACTTAAAATCTGAGAGAGGAATTCTCTTGCATCAGAGAAACTACAGTCCAAACAATGAGTATAATCTTATTATATTTTTCCTGATTTTCTTACAATGTGGCTTCAGGGATTAGAGAGAGATTAGAGGCAGGTTACTAGATTAGAGAGGGGAGACAGTTCACAGATAAGAGAGACTATCAAAAAATGTTGTGTAGGAACTTCTAGGTCCACCCTTGAGCCATACCACGTGAAATTGATCCTAAACAGTATGCCAAGGCTTATAAGATTAGCTATGAAATCGTCTTCCAAATATCAGAGTGCCTCCTGGCTGAAGCATATATAGACAGATTCAAATAGCATCAGAGTTTTAAAAACTGAACTCATAGTGGTAACCATTCCCCCATGAAAACAAGTTGAAATATTTAGCCTGACAATTGTTTGGGTTTGTCTGGCAAAACAAATACAAACACCAAGACAGATTCTTTTTCAGAGTCTGAGTAAGACTCAGTTTTATAATGTCTTATATTCCAAATGTCCATGACACTATAAGAAATTACTTGACACAGAATGAGAAAAGTCTGATCAATTTTCAGGGGAAAAGACAATGAACATGTCAACCCTAATATTACCCAGATGTTTCATATCAGACAATGGCTTTAAAATAGCCATTATAACCATTCTCTGAAAAGTAAGGTAGAAAGTCTTAGTGCTAGGAAATAAAACCTTTAGAAAAAAATGAAATGAAATCTTATAACTGAAAAATACAGTTATCAGAAATTTGAATGAAACCATTGTATTGTGTTCAAAGCAAAGGAACTGGTAAATCTGAAGAGAGAAATTACATAAGCATAAATTTTGTTCAGTTTGAACAACACAGAGAAAAATGTTTAAAAAGCTAGATATGGAACTGCACACCTATAAATCCACTCCTCAGGAGGTTGAAGCAGGAGTCTCAAGAGTTTGAGGCTAGCCGGACACCAGTGGCTCACGCCTATAATCCTAGCTACTCAGGAGGCTGAGATTTGAGGATTACGGTTCAAAGCCAGCCTGGGCAGGAACCTCCTTGAGACTCTTATCTCCAATATACCACCAGAAAATCAGAAGTGGTGGTGTGGCTCAAGTGCTAGAGAGCTTGGCTTGAGCTGAAGAGCTGAGGGACAGCGACCAGACCCAGAGTTCAAGCCCCAGGACCAACAAAAAAAAAAAAGAGTTTGAGGCTGGCCTAGGCATAGACACTGTCTCAAATAACATTCACACACACACACACACACACACACACACACACACACACACACACAAATGAGATGAAATGAAAAACACAGAGCTCAAGATCACGTGAGACTGTCAAAGCTAACATTTGTGTCACTCAAGTTCCAGAAGGGGAATGTTTGAAAAAAAAAAAAAAGTAATAAGAGTTTCCTAAATTTTGTAAAAAGACAAAATTTTAGATTCAAGAACTTTAGTGATCCCAAGACACTATGTTGAAAGTGAACTTCACAACTTCCTGGGTGGGGGAAGAATGAGGGTGCAGAGGGAGGTAAGGAATAAAAGAAACAAAGGAGAGGGTAGCAACGTTTGACAAGAAGCGTACTCATTACCTTACTCATGTGACTGTAACCACTCTGTACAGCATCTTTACAATAAAATAAATAAAAAAAGAAATTTAGTGATCCCAAACAGGAATTGATTTCCAGATTATCATAATCAATTGATTGAAAATCAGTTTTTTAAAAAAGTCTAAGAGGTAAATTATTATCAGATTTATTATTCTATGAAAAGAGGACCAGGGCTAGGAAGGTGGCTCAGTGGTAGAGTGCTTGCCTTGCATGCATGAGGCCCTGGGTTTGATTCTTCAGCACCATATAAGCAGAAAAAGCCAGAAGTGGTGCCGTGGCTCCAGTGGTAGAGGGCTAAGCTTGAGCTGAAGAGCTGAGGGACGGTGCCCAGGCCCAGAGTTCAGGCCCACAACTGACAACCCCCCCAAAAAAAAAACAACAATAAAAGTAAAAAGAGGACCAATGGTTTGTTGTTTATACAAAATCTAGTTAAAATTCAATATAGGTAAATTAAGAAATGTTACAGGCGTATTATGTGAATACGAATGAAAACAGAGAGCAAAGGAGCTTCACCAATAGTGCAGTACATCCTTATCACTAGGCTGTGGGTTTAATCCCCAGCACTTAGAGAAAATTTGTTATATAATTTTCAAATAGTATAAACTCCATATATATCTATACATACATACATATACAAATATATATATATATATACACCTATGCATGTGTGTACACACATGTGCACTGTAGTTTGAATGTGTCCCCTTTAAAATTTAGATTTGAAACATAGGGGCCAATGTGTTGGTATTAAGTATTAGGGGGGTGCTTTTCAGGGAGTGATTGGGTTATGAGGGATTCTCATCTGTGGTTGGAATTAAGTGACCTTACAAAAGAAAAATACCCCTCCTGCTCTTCTGTCTTCTTCCATGTTTCTCCCCTCTGGTGGGGATGCAGCATCTGGAGGGGGGGGGATGCAGAGTGCAGCCTTCATCACACAACTGACCCCACCAGCATCTTGATCTTGGACTTACCAGCTTTCAGAACTGTAAAAAATAGATTTCTGTCCTTTATAAATTCCCTAGTCTGTTATTCTGTTAGAGCAGCACAAAATGAACTAAAATGGTAAGTAAATATATAATATAGCTTAATGTTCAGAGCTTTTAGGATATATTTAAGGAATTAAATTTAAAAATAGCAAAACCTATGAGGAAGATGATAAAACAGTGTAGGTGAAGTAGAATCTGAATGAATGATGTAGTACATGCTTATCACAAACAAGGCCCTGAGTTCAACCCCCAACACTTAGCTATTTGAGAAAGTACATAAAGATGCCCAGTATCACCTAGGCATGGTCGTGCATGTCTGTAATCTCATTCACTAGGATGAGGAAGTGGGATTGAGAGTTTGAGACCATTCTGGGCTTCTTAACAGTCAACAAAGTTCTCCAAAAAGAATGTTTTATTAACTTAAATGCAAAATTATATTTTTTCTTTAAAAAAATCCTAAGCTCCCTGGAAGAATAATTCAGTGTTCAAAAGGTTATATTTAATATGACTAGTAGAACTGTAAAATGACAATGATTAAAATATTGTGGTGGTGGTTGCTTAAGTGTAGGTGATATATTAGGGAAAGAGTTGAATCTCCAAACTAACCCAAGTACAGATAGGCACTTAGTCTCTGAGTAAGGCAGTCCGATCAGTGAGGAAATGGTAAATTAAGGAAATGTGTTAGTGCCATTGATAGTTCATATGGGCTAGGCAAATTATTCCTACTATCTATAAAAATAAATAGCAGATTAAAGAACTAGGTGTTAAAAACTAAAAAGACCAGTGAAAATACAGAATATTTTCATTGTATTAGCATAAACAAAACCTTCTGAATCAAGACAGAATAAAAAATATAAAGAAAAAATTAACAAGTCCAGTTATTTTATTTTGCTGGTCTTGAGACTTGAACCCAGGGTCTGGGCATTGTCCCTGAGCTCTTTTGTTCAAGGCTAGCACTCTATCATTTGAGCTACAGCACCACTTCTGGCTTTTTCTGAGTAGTTTTATTGGAGCTAAAGAGTCTCACAGAGGGGCTGGGAAAGTGGCTCAGTGGTAGATTGCTTGCCTTGCATGCCTGAGGCCCTGGGTTTGATTCCTCAGCACCACATAAGCAAAAAGAAAAAAGCCAGAAGTGGTGCTGTGGCTCAAGTGGTAGACCGCTAGCCTTGAGCTGAAGAGCAGAGGGACAGCACCCAGGCCCAGAGTTCAGGCCCCACGACTGGACAAAAACAAAAAACAACAACAACAATAACAAAAACAAAAAAAAATGTCTCACAGATTGCTGTTTGAGCTGACTTTGAACTGCAATCCTTAAGTCAGATCTCAGCCTCCTAAGTAGCTAGGATTACAGGCTTGAACCACTGGTACCCAGCTTAAGTCCAATAATTTTAAAAGCCACACACATTTGAATGACAAGATATAAAGTAAATGATAGATAAGCTTGGCAAGCTGGGCACTAATATCTCACACCTATAATCCTAGCTACTCAGGAGGCTGAGATCTGAGGATCACAGTTGTAGCCTGCATGTACAGATGAGTCCCTAGGACTCCAAGCTCCAGTTAACAAACATCACAAAAACAACAACAACAACAAAAAACTGAAGTGGAGCTGTGGCTAAAGTGTAAACCACTAACCTTGTACAAAAAAGCTAGGGACAGTGCCCAGGCCCTCTGTTTAAACCCAGGACAGGTACAAAACAACAACAAAACCCAGCTTGAAAACAGACAAGAAAAAGACCAAAATGTCAAGAGAAAAATAGGAGTTGCACATGTGAAGAAATACAATAAACCATGTGTAAGGGTGTTCAACTTCTCTAGATGACAGAGGATGAATTGTGTGTCAGTCATTGCTTAGTTCATCTTATAGTCTTTTTTTCAGGTGAGAAAGTTAAGCCTTAGGATTAGTAACATTGATAGACATTTTTTCCCTTCAAATATTGCATCCTATGGAAATAGTAGAGTGTTTTTTTCCATTAAATTAAAACTCTTTCATATTTTCCAATTCATAACTATTTTTAATGCAAACTTCATTTTTAAGTTCTTTTAAAGGAGTTAATTTAGTACAGCCCCTTAAGAAAAAGTAGAGCCAGGCACCAATGGCTCATGCTTATAGTCCTACTTGGTTTGTTTGTTTTGTTTGTAGTTGGTGGTGGCGGTTGAAGGGCTAGAACTCAGGGCCTGGGAACCTTCCCTGAGCCTCTTTGTGCTTAAGGTTAGAATTCTACCACTTGAGCCACAGCACCACTTCCATGTAGTCCTACTTGGAAAGCTGTGAATTGTTTGAGGCCAAGATAGGCAGAAAAGTTTGCAATAACTCTTCTCAAACCAATAAATGGGTGCAGTGACATGCTATATGGGAGGATGGTTCCAGGCCAGCTCAGGCAGGAAAGTCTGTGGAGAATCCATCTCCATGAAAAGGAATAACTGGACATATTGGCACACCCATGATCCCATCAATGACGGGGAACTGAAAGTAGGAAGCATCAAGGGTCAAGTGTATGCCTGGTGGGAAGCAAGACCCCCTATTCTGAAAATAGCCAGTGAAAAACAGTGTTGAAGGCATGACATCAGCCTAGCATGTTTGAGCCCCTGAGTTCAAACACCAGTATCACCCTTACCCCCACCCCCAAAAATAAATGTAGTTGAAGCCAGGCAGGGTAGCTTAAGCCTACAATCCTAGTTACTAGGAAAGCTGAGATCATGAGGACCACAGTTCGAAGTCAGACCATATAAAAAGTTCTCGACCCCAATCAACCAATAAAAAAGCTGTATGTGGTAGTGCAAGCCTGAGTCCCAGCTATGTGAATAGGGTAAATAGGAGTGTATTCCAGGCCATCTCAGGCATAAAAACAAGATCCTGCTCAAATAGTAAAAGGAGGTAGGAGAATGGATCAAGTGGTAGTGCCTGCCTAGTAAGCACAAGGCCAGTGCAGGTAAGAAAACATTTTCTTTAAGAAATGCAGCTTATTACCTTCAACATCAAACTCTCCAACAAATTTAACTTTCACAATACAAATTCATGTATGTTTATTTTACATTTTACTTTGGCAAAAGCATAAATTGTATCTCTAGATTCTTACAGGATCCTTTTGTTACTTATCTGAACTTCATGGCATAGTATTCAATTGGCTTTCAGTTGATTCAGTGTATTTTTTCCTTTCTTAAACATAATATGGAGTCTGTCAACAACTTGTTCATTATTGTATAATATATTGTTTCCTTTATCATTTCTTTTGTATTTTTTGTCATGAGTGGTAGAATTACTGCTTGATAGATACGTGTGTATTCATATAGACATGTATTTTTAGCTAAAAAGGGTCTTTCATGTCATCAAGATTTATTCTTTTTAATCCTAGGATTAGCCTTTTGACCTTCTATTTTACCTTTTAAAGTACTATAATGGCTTTCCGATGTTACTGTGACCAGATCTCATTAGCATTTTATAAAAATATCGTGCAGATTTCTGTGACTCTCCAGCTTGCTTTCTATAACAAAAAATTTGTAATGTGATTCATTATTTCTCTGCAGTTTTCTACATTATTTCTCTCCTATCTCTTTTTCTGGTGGTTTCTTACAATCCATTTATTTAGTGGTTATTAAGCAAAGAGCTCAGGTTTAGGGAAAGCAAAAAGGTAAGCAACAGAACTTGCTGAGATCCATAACAGGAATATAGAATATAAGATGTAGCAGACCAGAAAAGAGAAGGCTGCATAGATAGGTATGTGGAGGCAAGAAACATGAAAGTTTATCTTTTCTATACAATGAAAAGACAAAGGCAACTGGAGTATCAAGTGGTAGGTATTAGAAGCCATAAAATGAGTGTAGAAAAGTGTGCCAAAACAAGACATTGAAGAACTTTGCATGCCTTACTAAGGAATTTCTATAGATAAGAATTAAAGTGGTTAAGATCGGATTGGTGAGAATTAGGTTCAAAGGAATAATATACAGAAGAAGTTGTAATATTTTAGGTAAAAGATGAACCGAGCAAAACCAGGGCAATACTGTGAGAATTGGGAGAAAATAAAATGCAGAGATTTATCAAGATGATAAATTTGTGTTTCTATATATGTGCTCTTAAGTACCTGAAAGTAATAGAATATAGTAACATAATATGAGAAAACAAGTAACAGTATGCTCCAAGATGAGATACATTTCTCCATGATCCAAAAATAGAAAATTCAGCAGCACTAACACCACCGGACAGCTGAGGTCCGGGTCCAGAACTGGGCAGTAGTGGCTAGGAGTTCTATTTCTGGATAAAAAGGAGGGAAAAGTGCTCCATATGACCTGAAAATCTTCTGCTGACTGTTGCCTTGGGCTAGTTTTTAGCAAGCTTTGAACCTTAGATATAGATGGACACCACTATTATGGTAAGACCAGGCATGGAGCTAAGCTATCTGCTGACTCCTTCATGAATTTACATTATCCACAAAGCTGGGGCTCCAACTCACAAGTATAAGAAATAACCATAAACTAGACATTCTGAAGACCCCAAAGAAACAACTATAGTCACATAGAGGGAGAGCTAAGCTCAGAGGGATAGGGACTAGGAATTAAACAAAAAGCACACCATTCAAAATGAGCCTTAAAACCAAAATTCTAAGTTCATCAAAGAACTTATATATCTTGTATATACATTTTTCTAATCTGGGGAGGGAAAGGGGAATAACAAAACACTGAAACAAATACACAGGATGACCCATTGCAACAATACACCCACAGGACAGTATATTGGGAAGAACTTTGCAACTTCTGGCAGGGATTAGTGGGGGCAGTGGGGGAGGGAAGGGATAGTGGGACAACAACCAGGGAAGGGGTAACAATGATGGACAAGTAATGTACTCATTGCCTTACTCATGTAACTGCAACCCCTCTGTACAGCATCTTTACAATAAAATTTTTATTTTAAAAAGGTGAGCTGGATGCCAGTGGCTTCATGTCTGTAACCCTACTTGCTCAGGTGCTGTTTGCTTTATTTGTCTTGCTTTTGCCTATTTTATTCCTCACTGTTCCTTCTCTTAGTTATTAACCATCACTCTTTTCCCCCCCTTCTTCAGTTATGATAAATATGGGGAGGTGTTTTATTTTTCTTCTCTAGGAAGCTTGGCACATGTGTGGAAGATGACAGTAATTAGATTACTCAAAATTTGCCTATTTGCTTATTTTTTACTTTATTATTATTAATGTGGGATGAAAAGAATATGAAATTTATAGAAAAAGTACCAGTCCCTATCACAGATGTCCCAAATTATAAAACTCCTAAAGAAAATAAAATAGAAGCATATTAAGGTTGCAGGCAATTTAATGAGAGGTTTCTTATTTAGCATTTAAAAATTACTTTCCATCTAAAAGATCAGTTACAGGGTAGAGTATTGTATTGGTTTTTGTGGTGCTAGGCTTTAGGCCACTGAGTTATCTATACCTCTTGTCTCCAAGGCAGTGTTTTAAAAATCATATTCCCCAAAGGTATTACATTAATTCTCCTTGGGCTCTAAATATTTGGCTTTCAGGAGCTTAGTTTCATTGCCGTACAGTGATGGGTATCATCTTGATATGGACAAATGCTTTATAAAATGATGTTCAAAATGAAAGCAAACTATTTCATTCATTGACATACCCACCCTTGAAGCTCCTGCTAAGCATTTCAGTTTGAGCTTCTGTAGTACCCTGGTTCTTCCCAAGCTAGCCTAGCTCCATGCAGAACATTCTGTTGCTCTTTCAGCATAAGCAGGGCTATTGTGAAATTTATCTGAATTCAAACAAGGCTAATTAAAAGAGCTTCTGACAGTTGTTGTGATCTGACTTTGACTGCAGCTTGATGGTCATTATGGGTAAATAATGAACCAGGTCTGCAAATGTAGCAGCTGCCAACTTGGGATAGAAGAACGGCTATTGCTTCCAATTTAAGGATCTATCGACCACTTCTGTTCTCCCTGCAGATCTTCTGTAGAAAACAAATGTTTTCTGCTGCTGTGTATTGTGGTTTCAGCTATTTCAGATATAGCCTATAATTTCCTTCTTTAATATTTAACTCAGGACATTATTAGCTTTCAGAGTTAACAACTTTTCTATTTTGAAGAAGTTCAGCTTTGTCCTATGCATTTATATCCAGTTAACCAAATGTAGTTATTTATATGCATTTAATTTTTTATTGTGCAGGAAATAGCTAGTTTAGAGCAGCAAAGTATAATTGTGAAGAAGTTTCAAAATCCTATGTAGATAATATTTTTACAAAAGAGATGGATAGATTTCCATTGCTTTTGTTTTCTTAAAGATAGATATCTCCCGCCAAACCTCAGTTTGGTGTTGTGTTCTCCTCCTCAATGACTTTGAAATATTTTTGACACAATGTTCTATTTATTCGTAAAAATATTGTCATTCCATCATGGGCATTTCACCCCATCGTGAGCTTTTCCTTGTCCTATTAGTAAATCAAAACAGGTGCATTAAAGGTAATAGAGGTAGGAAATTTCATTCATAGGTTAATGTACTTCCCTGAAGATTTTTGCACTTATAAAATATAGTTTCTGAACTTAAAAAGTCATATTCTTGGATTTAATACGAGTACTTAACATATTTTCAGCATTTACTCAGCTGCCATGGAAAAGACACTGTATTGTGTAAGTGCAAGGATAGAGTGGTGCTTTGTGCAGGATGCCGCAGAGCTCCCGAGATCTTGCTGGGAGGAAATGATCCCAAACATGCTGCTGAAAGAGAAGTCTTACTTTGAAAAATAATGATGAAAAATTACTTATTTCTCCATGTGTTTGTGTCTGGGTTTATTTCAGGAAAAACTAACCAAACTTTGTTTATCTGACTTCAGAATAGTTCTGTGAATGATACTGCTTTTCTGTTTCCAGCTTGGATAATGCCAGAAGTAGTGTTAACAAGGGGTTATGTTATGCTGGCTTATGTTAAACCAGATCACCCCTAACATGTGCAGAGCCATTCATCTGTGTCACCAAAACCCAAGAGAACATCTGACATGGACTCTGCAACAGAAACAGTGATCACTTACAAATCAAACATGGCACGCTCTAAACTGATTGTGCACGGCAATCTTTTCGAGAAAGGACAACTAATTGAACATGATAAAGTGTAAAGTTAATTAACACCCTTAAATTTGTTGATTACTTTCACGGGATTATATTGTTCGTTGAGTAGCAGCTTTCTGTCCCAGCTGTCGCCTTTTTCAGCAGAATGTCGCTGGTAAACAATAGAGACACCATAACAAGTCGTAAATGGTCCCTGTGACAGCAGCCCCTTGTGAGGCTGCATCTGTAGAAAATGATTAGAACAATTGCATTTTAAAGACGGCTCACATTGCAGCCCCAGTCCCATTGGTCCTCTTCTTGATCTCTTTTGATGGCAGACTGGTTAAAACATTTAAGTTCTTTGGAGTAAATGAAGTGATTTACTATGTTTTGCTATATATCAATGGAAGTGCTTTGGCAACAAGGTTTTACAGTAATAAAGGCGAATATAATTTGTGATTTAGCTTTCTAGTTCTTCCCTCCCTGCATTTGAAGGCCTCTTTCCAATAGGATGGAGTGGAAAATGGTCTCATTTGTGATTTAAAAGTGGTTATTTTAGGTTATCAGCACTTTTGTAATCCTGAGGCAAAATCCCAAATTTCAGCTCTTTACTATTGTTAGGTGAAAGACTTTAGACACATGTAGACCAGGTAGATTTACTTTATGCTATATTCAAACTTTTGTAACATTTCTGTAATAACTATGTAGAATACCTTTCTGATACAAACTGTATCAACTCCATATGAAGATCTGAGTGTTTTCATTGCCATTTCTGGGTGGGGAAACCAGGACTGAGATGTTTCTGACGTATCCAAGTGATGTGACTTGATTTGTGTTTCACTTTGGATCACTTGATTTAAATAATGTTTTTCATTTTTTAATCCTTCATAATAATGTTCTCATACGTGTGTACTTATGTTCATGCTTATTTGTTCAACAACAAATGAAAATGCTAGTATCTTGTATGAAGGATTTACCCCATGCTACTCCAAAATTGAGCTTTGACTTTTATATATAATTGGCATATATTTATCATCTATAATGGTGATATTTTGGAATATGCATGTATTGGAAATGACTAGATAGAACTAATTAACATGTTTCTTAACCACATTCTTATTTTGGTGGGGTGTGAAAACACTATTATTTACTCTCAGTAAGTTTTGTTGCTGTTGTTGGTCATGGGGCTTGAAGTCTTGGCCTGAACACTGTCCCTCAGCTCTTCAGCTCAAGGCTAGTGCTGTACTACTTGAACCACAGCACCACTTCTGGTTTTCTGATGGTTAATCAGAGATAAGAATTACATGGGCTTTCTTGCCCGGGCTGGCATTGAACCATAATCTTCAGATCTCAGCCTCCTGAGTAGCTAGGATTACAGGCATGAGCCACTGGTGCCCAGCTTACTCTCAGTAATTTTTAAGAATATAATACATTATTATTAGAAAGTTGAGCTTTCTTGTTAAACTAGAAAACAGTAAGAATTTATTATCTTAATTAGTATTCTTGGTAATTTAATTCATGGCTGACCTACTCTGCTTACCTTCTAAGAAAAAAAAAGTTTAGAGGGGCGGGGTTGAGGGTGGGGAGATAGGAAGGGATGGGAAGGGGAAACAAAGGAGTAGGCAACTAAACTTGATAAGAAATGTACTCATTATCTTTCCCATGTAATTGTATCCCCTCTGTACAGTATTTTCACAATAAAAATAAATAAATATATTAATACCATCATAAAGAAAAAAAAGTTTAACATTTGTGAGATACATATATACAGTAGATACTAACATTCAAACAGCTTATGGTTGTAAGGATCTTAACAAGACACATAAAAATCATGGATTTAATTAAGTGCTTTATTAGAAGTATCATGCAAAGTTGTAAGAGAAAGGTGATCGTGCTCATGAAATGTTACTCAGAGTTGGAGTAGAATAAAGATAAGAAAGATAAGCAGGAGTTAACCAGGCAAAGAAAGAAGTGAAGAGGATTCCATATGAAGGAACAGCCCAGGAAAGGTATAAATGTATATAAATGACCATTTTACATTTTACATTCAGGTTTTATAATACATAGCAAGGAAACTGTTGGAGAGTAGGGGCGATACATAAGGAAACTGGAGAAATAATTCGGATTTATTAACAAGAAAAATAAAGATTAAAAAATTCAAAATGAGCTGGGTACTGGTGGCTCATGTCTATAATCCTAGCTACTCAGAAGGGTGAGATCTGAGGATTGTGGTTCAAAGCCAATGCAGGCAGGAAAGTCCCCAAGAATCTTATCTCCATTTAACCACCAAAAAGCTAGAAGTGGAGCTGGGACTCAAGTGATTGCCTTAGTACAAAAGCTCAGGAACAGTGCCCAGACCCTGAGTTCAAAATAAGATAAAACAGAATAGGAGGTACGACTTAACCAAAGAGAAGAGATAGTTCATTGCTTCTTATAACTCAACAAAAGGGAAGATGTTTTGTGGTTCTTTTTCTGAAACGTAAACATATAAGTTTATTGAAAGTAATTTTTATTTACTAGGGAAAACAGGGTTCTGACTTTATAAGGAATATTTAGTCATAGTGAATAATGCTTTCAACTGATGGGTATAATGTCCATGTAATGCACAATCCAACACTTAAGCCCGTATTATGTTTTTTCATCATTTAAGTATGTGAAGCCAGGTACCCGTAGTTCACACTTACAGTCTTAGCTACTCAGGAGGCTGAGATCTGTTTGAAGCCAGCTGGGGTAGCAAAGACTGTGAGACCCTTATGTCCAGCTAACCACCAAAAGTCACAAGTGGAGCTGTGGCTCAAGTACTAGAGTGCTAACCACTTGATCAAAGTTCAAAAACAGTCTCCAGGTCCTTAGTTCAAGCCCCAGAACTAACACACACAAAATGTGTGTGTGTGTGTGTACATTGTTGTGAACTGTAGTAATAGTACTATAGGTGCACAGTATATGAGGTCTCTTGAAATCATTCGTCCTTTTCCTGGTTCTGCTTTCTAATTGATTTGTTGTGATAAGGAAACTCAGATCTCTGTGAAGAGAGGTAGGGCATTAAGGGAACAAGCAGAACTCAATGTCCATATAATAAATCATACAAGATAACTTGCTCAGCTCATGTTTGTTTAAACTGCCCTAAACCAGATTTGCAAGTAGATTCAGATTACTGAAGTTTTCACAAGCCTACCTACATTTGACCTGAAGACTATTATTCTCTGATAACTGTTTCTTGTTTCCTTTTTTCACTCTTTCTAAGAAATTTATTTCAATGACCAAGATTGAAAAATGGGGGGAAAGAAGGAACTGGATTTTGTGGACACTCATGCCTGTAGCCCCAGATACTCTGGAGGTAGAAATTACAAGGGTTGAGGTTTATGGTTAGCCAAGGCAAAAAGTTAGCAAGACTTTATCGCAACTAACAAGACCGGTGTAGTGGGCACACCTATTGTCTCAGTTACTCTATAACAGGTGGCCATAGGTAGGAGGATTATGATCTGAGGTTATCCCGGGGAAAAATGTAAGATCCTGCTTGAAAAATGAAAAAAAAAAACACAAAAAAGGGCTGAGGGCAAACTCAAATTGTAGAGGCCCTGTGTTCAAACTCCAATACTGCCCACCATAAAAAAAAGTGGTGGTAATTTCCCTTATTCATTGGATACTTGGTAAATAATGCTAGCTTTTGGCATTTACCCCTATAGATCTCCTTTCCCTAATTATAACTTAAGTCTTCCGAGGGCAAAGACAATGTTTTATATCTACTCCAACTTTATATACATATATATATATAGAATAATCATATTTCAAATGTTCTCCTGATATATCAGAAAACAGCTGTTTACCCATTCAATCTTTGCATATAGCACAAAGCCCTAACAAAGACACTATTAAATACAGTGAGTAGATGACATTTTTCTTCTTTTTGAACCTATATGTGACTATATTTATGTTTCTCTTGTAGAATACATCTAACTCTGTCTTTTTTACACATCAGTCCTTGACCCTTTCTCCATTGTCCCTACCCTACCACTACCACCATTACAAACACTAGATTTCATTCTCTTTGGGGGCAAGAACTATTTCTTATTTCCCAGGGCTGAGTGGATACCCACTCATCAATTTTTGTGTGTGTGTGTCAACTATAATAAATCTCTTTTTTGATTTTTTTGACAGAGGGGTTATAGTTACATAAGCCAGGTAAAGAGTACATTTCCTTTTTTAAGTTAATTTACTTTATTGTTACTATAAAAGTGATGTATACATTATATGAGTCAGGTAATGAGTACATGTCCTTTCATACTGTGTCCTCTGTCTCCTTACTCTTTCCTAGTCTCTCCCTCCCATGTCTGACCATGAGTTGTATAGTTCACTTTCTTTTTTTTTTTTTTTCTTTTGCCAGTTCTAAGGCTTGAACTTGGCCTGGGCACTGTCCCTGAGCTTCTTTTGCTCAAGGCTAGCACTCTACCACTTGAGTCACAGTACCACTTCTGGCCTTTTCTGTTTATGTGCTACTAAGGAAACGAACCCAGAGCTTCATGCAAGCTAGGTAAACATTCTTCCACTAAGCCGCATTCCCAGCCTGTATAGTTCACTTTCATCAGTGTCCAATGAACTCCACTGCTGTATTTTTTTCACCCTTTTCTCCTCAGGTTCTGTTACCGGCCCTCTATCAAAGATGTACACTTGAATATACCATACATAAAGAAAAGAAGACAGAGTCATCAAAAATTAAAATGAAAAATCTCTTGTTTTCATATCTTGGAGTTAATTTATATATATATATATATATATATATATATATGCATTTTTATGTTGGTCTTGGGGATTGAACTCTGGACCTGGGCTCTGTCCTTCATCTTTTCAGCTCAAGGCTGGCATTCTACTACTTGAGCCACAGAACCACCTTCAGTTTTCTGTTGGTTTATTGGAGATAAGAGTCTCACAGACTTGCTTGCCTGGGCTGGCTTTGAAGTGCAATCCTCAAATCTCAGCCTTCTGAGTAGCTAAAATTACAGGCGTGAGCCACCAGCACCCAGCTTTATATGCATTATTTTATATAAACATAAAGAGGAACTTAGGCATTGTGCCTTTGTGTTTCTCTCCTAAAGAGTATCTTTACTGCATGTAAGAAAGAATATGTGCCATGTGTCTCTCTGAGCTTGGCTTACCTCACTTAACATGATTTATTCTAGTCCTATCCATTTCTCTGCAAATGACATTATTTTATTCTTTCTGATGTGAAATTCTTTCTGTGTAAAATTCTATTGTGTGTAGGTACTACATTTTTTGGATCCACTCATCTATTGTTGGGCATCTGGGCTGTTTCATATCTTAGCTATTGCGATTAGTGCAGCAACAATAGTGATGTACAGATGTTTTTATCATATCCTGGCTCATGATGTTCAGGGTAGATGCCC
The DNA here is from genome assembly GCF_000151885.1 of Dipodomys ordii. NCBI lineage: Eukaryota > Metazoa > Chordata > Mammalia > Rodentia > Heteromyidae > Dipodomys > Dipodomys ordii. Next base: position 6,892,400 of record NW_012267292.1, read on the forward strand.
AGGAGTGGTATGCCTGGGTCATAGGGAAGATCTATGTTTAGTTTTTTGAGGAACCCCCAGTATAATAAATCTCTTTAAAAAGAGAAAGACTAAGTTAGAGACTTGGGATTGAACTCATGCTTCCAGATAGTGTTGTCAAACTTGACCACAGCCTATTTTGTGTGTGTGTGCTGGTACCCAGGTTTGAGCACAGAACCCTGTGTTCTTGCTTGGCTTGCTTGCTCACAGTTGGCACTCCATCATTTGAGCCATGCCTCTACTCCAGTATTTTGTCAGTTAATTTGAGATTGAGTCTGTCAGAATTTTCTGCCTAGGCTGGCTTTGAACCAGCTCAGTTATCTATTATTGTAAAAGCAAGGAAGTCAGCTGAATAGGATTGGCATTGTCCTTTTTGTTTGTACAAATGAGCATGGTCTTTTTCTGATTCTAGGATAAAAAGTGTGAGTTAAAGCACTAAAGGCAGCTGCAAGTATTTAGGCTTGTTAAATTTAATGCAGTTACAAAGGAAAATTACTTTCCTTTTCTAATTTATGTATATATATATATGTTATTTGGACAAGCATAGAGCATACTTTGATTTTGTGTGTTACTAGTGATAATTGTTCGAATATGGATGTGTGTGAATCTGAAAATCCCAAATAATAGAATTTCTTTTTTTTTAAAATTAAAATTTTTTCTTTACTACATAAAGTTACAGTCATGGATCAGGTTACATGTAGTTTATTTAATCTTCACAGAAGTCTCAGAATAGTTATACCAAATGATAGAATTTCAAAAGCATGAAAGTAATTCAGTGGTTATGTTGTCTAACAACTTTTCTTCAGAGATGGGAAAAGTTGGAGCAAGTCCTATTTAATGACTTGCTACAGTGATAAAAATGCCTTGTAATTCTTGGTTTCTTGTTCATATTGTTATGAGAGCTGTTGTCACTTAGTGATATAGCCATTTATTTCTTCAATCTTTCTTCCTTATAGCCTCCTGTCTTACTCCATTTTGCACTGCTATAACAGAAGGCCTGAGTTTATAACTTAGGAAGAATTCATTTTTTTTTCAATTTATTTTGTGCCACTACTGGGGCTTAAACTCAGGGCCTTTCACTCTTGCTTAACTTTTTCCTCACTCAGGTCTGATACCACTTGAGCCACACCTCCACTCCTGGCTTTTTGCTGGTTAATTGGAGGTAGGAGTCTTATGAATTTGTTTGCCTGGGGTTGGCTTTGAACTGGAATCACCAAATCTTGGCCTCCTGAATAACTTGAAGCTAGTGAGCCACCAGTACCCAACTAAGAATTTATATTTAAATGATTCTAGAAGTTGGAAAGTCCAAGATGGAGGAGCCTCAGCCAGCAAGGAAGGGCCTTCTTGTCTTATCTCATGATGGGAGATCAAAAAGAGAATTAGAAAGGGGAAGAGGAATGGAGAGTTGCTAGGAGAGTGCTTGTAAAGGAGAAAACTTGCCCTTCTGTTAGGAATCCACTGCTCAGACAGTGGCATCAGTCCATTTATGATGATAGAGCCTTCATATTTTAATCACCTCCCATCAGGTTCCACCATTCAGTACGTAATCTTGAGGGTGAAGTTTCTTTCCAGCACTTATTTTTTGGAAGACACAAATGATAGCACCTCCTCCTTCTCTCTTGGTTTAAACAGTCAGCCTACTAAGCATCTCTTATGCACCAGACTGTGTGAATATGGGGTTAACGAGCCAGCTGACACTGCCTTCATGAACAAATGTTCATATGAAGAACGCAAAGCAGAATCAAAATAAGAGGTATTGAGAGAAACAAGGGGTATTAGACATTAGAAATAAAATTAAAGACAGGTGCTGGTGGCTCACGCCTGTAATCCTAGTTACTCAGGAGACTGAGATTTGAGGATCACTGTTCAAAGCTAGCCTGGGAAGGAAGTCATGAGACTCTTATTTCCAATTAAACACCAGAAAACTGGAAGTGGCGCTGTGGCTCAAGTTGTAGAGCACCAGCCTTGAGCTGAAGAGCTGAGGGACAGTGCCTAGGCCCAGAGTTCAAGCCCCACAACTGACAATAAATAAATAAAAATTAAAGCAAAAAAAGAAGATGGGTAATGATTAAGTCGTATTTTTTAAGGGTTTTGATGCTTGCTAGGCTTAAACGTACAGCTGTTCTGCCTCACTGAAGTACAGGTGTACACTGCCATGCCCAGCTCAGTAAAGTGCTGTGAATTGTTCGATGGAGTAGTGTGGGAAGGCCTTCTGAAGAGGTGAATTTTCCACAGGGACCTAAATTAGTGCAAGGTGAAGGTAAGTCATGAGTAGCTGGGAAAAAGCATACTAAGTGCAAGGTTTAAATATGGAAATTATGCTTTACCTGTGTGGGGAACTGGTGTCTGGGAAGCAGTGAATGGCAAAAGGAATAGTATGAAATGAGATAGGAAAGGAAACCAACCACCATGTCAAGGTGCCTTCTAGAACTTTCTTATACAGACACTGATGGGAAGGCTTCGGAAGGTTTAGAGTTGAGGAGAAGCATCACTAGATTAGTGTTTAAAGAGGCTGCTGCACAGCTGGGCACTGGTGTCTCACACCTGTGATCCTAACTACTCAGAAGGCTGAGATCTGAGGATCATGGTTCAAAGCCAGCTCAGGCAGGAAAGACCATGAGACTCTTATCTCCAATTAACCACCAAAAAAACAGAAGTGGTGCTGTGGCTCAAGTGGTAGAGCGCTCACCTTAATCTGAAGAGCTGAGGGACAGTGCCCAGGCCCAGAGTTCAAGCCCATGACCAACCAAAAAAAAAAAAAAAAGAGGCTGCTGCATGGGGAATAGACAATGGAGGCAGGAGCAGAAGGGAGACCAAGTAAAGAGGCTATCAAAGTCATTCACCTCAGCAGCTTGGAGGTGACAATGGCTCTGATCAGAATGGTAATGATGGGCAAGGAGAAAAGTGGTCAGATCACAGGTGGATAGCTTCTTAGCCACAATGACCCATGGGTTTAGCCTTCAGCATACTGCTAACCACAGTGCTTGATACTGAGTAGTTACACTGTTATGCTGAATGACAACCAAATACAGGTGTCCCTTAAAAGATTTTGCAAAAGTTCTCTACGGTGATGTAATTTTAACATCACTCTTTGTGGACTTCTGTATAATATTATTTCTTCACCTAAGCCAGCTTGTTTGTATTGCTGATAGGTTCAGCCAGCTTGTTTGTATTGCTGATCGGTTCAGCCCAAACCAGCTAATAGTTGGCAAGCAAGACTAAAATTAACTTAGGATTCAATGGCTTAGATAACCAAATGGGAAAACGCCCAGTTCTCTAACCCAGGTTATTGAACATATTTAAATGGCATTTTATTTTACTATGTTTGCTCACATTTTCAGTTACACTGTAAAGAGGTTAGTAATTCTTTTCCCATTTCATATGCTGAGACTAGAAGATAAATAATTTGTAATTATACAGACAGCAAGTAGCACTCTGAAAAACCTCATTTTACTTCCATGGATTCTTTACTCTTTCTTATTCACTTGTATTCTAGACACATATCTATTGAATATCATATACTGTACCAGATAATGGGGATGTTGACATAAACAAGACCCTAATTCTGACCTTGTAGGAGGAATCAGATGACAAAAATCTAAGATTCTTCCAGTGATAAATGCTTATAATAGAGTTAAATACAACAACATTTTATTAAAACATTAACTAAAATACAAGTCGAATCTGCCTTATCTGAAGTACTTAGGGCCAGAGTTTTGGATTTTTGGAGTTTGCATTGTACATAATGAAGTATTTTGGGTTGAGACCCAAGTCTAAACACAAATTCATTTATTTTTTAGTGTACCTCATACACATAATCTAGAGATCACTTGAAACAAAACTTTTAGTATGCCTTCATTTGACCACATACAGTCACACGAAATCAGTTGTGGAATTTGTTTTACTGTGGTATAATACTCAAAAAGTTTTGAATTTGGGTATATTCCAGATCTTTGGATTACAAATACCCTGAAAATATATCTCCTAGTATTTTAGCAGCTATATGAGTGTACATTTCATGTGTTCTTATTTTGGAGTATGATTTAAGTTAAAATGGCATGATGAAGTAATACATTTATTATTTGTTATGACTAGTCATAAAAATCTGTATAATCTCTTCTAACATCCATATGGTATCTTTTGAAGATGTCCATAAGATGTCTTACCAGCTCTTGAATTCCAGCTTTTTATTTTTCCCCTATGTTCAAAATGGCTATATTTCATTAATGATAACTAATATTTTAGCTCTGTTTTTGCATCGAGATTAGGCTTGATAGTGTTAAAGGAATATGTATGAAAAGATAGATGTTGATTCCAAGAAATTCCAGAAGTGTAGAATTACCCAATTTAGTTAGACCTTTATACTGAGATACAAGATACAATAAAGTTGGAAATAATTGAAAGGCCACTTTGAGAGGAGGAAAGAATGAATCTGTCATGAATTTCTGAATTAAATGATAATTACTCTTTCTTGCCAAGTATTGGTGGCTCAGATCTGTAATCCTAGATACTTGGGAGACAGAGTCAGGAGGATCACAGTTCAAGGCTAGCCTTGGTATAAATGTGACTGTCCTCCTAGCTACACTGTCCAGGCCAGGCCAGGCTAGGCATATATATATATATATATACTTAAAAGGCAAAAAGAGCTAGGCGTGTGGCTCAAGTGTCAGAGTGCCTGCCTAGCAAGAACAAGGCCCTGAGTTCAGCCTCCCAGTATTGCTTAAGAAGACTTAAGCAAGTCTTCTCTTGCTTAAGTAACTTATTTCTTCTCTCTGAAATTTGTGTTTGAACAAGTGAGAAAGTGCACCTGTCAAAAGATTAACCAGCTGAGAACCATTGTCAGCATTAATTTCCTTTAATAAATGACTCTCTAAAGCTGTTTAGTAGTCTGTAATCTAGGTACAAGGCTATTGACCTATGATGGATAATGCTGGATTTGTTTGTAAGCTTTGGCTTATATTGTCCACTTAATTTCTCTAGGTCAGATCAACAAAACTAGGAGAAAGGGTAGTTATATGGTCTGAATAAAAATGGCTAACGTGATTGAGCAAAGTAATTAAAAAACTGTAATTGTTCACTATTTTTGGTGAAGAAAATTAGAAACTAGCAAAATGACAGTCACTTAAATGTCAACAGTATCAGGATGTTCAAATGACATAGATTGGCCAATTGAAAGGATATTTTATAATTGGGTTTTTAATATACTCTGTTGGCAACTGTGTGAAGATATTGTGAAATAATGTAATTTAACCATATGTGTGAGCACTTCAGGCTCTCATAACATGTGGGCACTCACTCTTCCAAGACTGTTTGGCTGACGTGTGCTGACTTCTTTTGCTTTTAGTAACTGGTTAAAAATAGTATGAACCATAAAAGAAAAGCTACTTGATTTGGCAATAACAAATTATTCACAATTTGAATGAAATAGGGCACTCTTTGCTTGAGTTTTATTTAATGTATAAAAACTGTATTTCATTGAATAAATCAGATTCAAAAGCAGGTCATTACTTGTAGCTATCTGTTCTGTAATTGTATAATTGCAGTTTCTAGTTGTCCTGTAAAATAAGCTATAAAAGTGAACATTGTACTAATATATATCTTACCCACATGCCTTCCTGTTGTTGAATAATAAAATCTAACTTGATAATTATGAATTAGGCTTTCTCTAAATAATAAAAACTGTAATAATATTCTTGATTTTATTTTATAGTTAATAAAATTTTAGATGAATGAGATTCTTCTTCCCCTTTTAAGATAAGCTTAAGCCAATTTTTCTGTGCTAAATTATGAGTTGTTTTTCCAATCATTCACCAGTGAACATGTATTAAAGCTTTTGTTAAAAGCTATAAAGAAGTCAGCAAACCAGTGTAAAAGTTATTTCTTCTTCCAGCTCATATTACTAGGGGGGAATTGCCTGCAAAGATAGAGAGTAGGAAGGAAAAGAAAAATATGAGAATGTGCACATGAGAATAATCAGTCTAAATAAGAACAGTTTTATTTTCCTTACAGTCTTAACACCTGACATGCCTCTTTGTTTCTGGACTATAGTTCTCCCTCTCATGTGATAAGATTGGGAGAAGGATCAAGGGATCCCAGTGATCTCAAATCAAATTCATCAGCAGACCCTCTCAGCCTGCTCCTGTGAGGGTCTGAGCCCTCAGAATCCTTTTTCTTATATATTTTTTATTACTGAGTAGGTTCTGAAGGAAACAGTAGGTGACATAGAGTAAAATGCACATTTCAAATCCCCACATATTCTGTGCCATGGTTGTGCCAAAAGTTTTCATATGTATTGAGAATGAGAGTAAGACTAAATCTGTATGTGGTCTTTTGGTTTGTGATTAGCTTGCATGATACTTTATTATTGAAACATTTGTATGGCTATTTTAGAGTATCTTTCACATGCCTACCATAGGTACATTTTAGAGTCAATGTGTTTTCATTTTGTTTTTGTATATTTTTTTTGTTTTAAAAAATTTACTGAAGCATTTAAGAAATGTATCCTTTTGATTCTCTTTCTCCTCAAATGATGCAGGTGTAGGAGCTGCCCGGTCTGGGAATCTCACATTTATGGTGGGAGGAGTCGAAGAGGAATTTGCTGCTGCCCAACAACTGCTGGGGTGCATGGGCTCCAATGTGGTGTATTGTGGAGCTGTTGGGACTGGACAGGTAAGATTGTCACCTGATCTTGACTTGATATAAAATTAGCTGATGCTCCATTCTCTTTCCTGATCATATTCTTACTCCTCTTTTTTCTGTTTAAGTCAATGGAGTCTTTGTGTAAATTTTCTTAAATTGGAATAAGATGGCTTTCCATCATTTTGAGTGGGCTTAAGCAGATGTCAGTTAATGTACTTATTTTATTAAAGATATCAAAAATCTCATTGTTAGAATCTTGATATATCATTCCAGTGATTATTGAAATCATCCTTAAAACTACTTCCATATGAAGTGCTCATGTTATCTGAGTGAGTTATACTTCATCTACTTTTGCAAGACATTAAGGTAGAAGTAACCTATGCAGTTTTTAATCTTTTCCTTGAAAAGCAGGTAGTTTTCACTGAGAAATATGAAGTGAATGACCATACGGTATTCTGAAATCAGACTTCTAATATGAACCTAATTCATTCAATTCTTTCTTTTAGTGCTTTTATCCTAGTTACTAGGACTCCTTTTGTCTTACTCAAGACTGTTTTGTTATCTTAGATATATTTGTTGAAAGATTCTTAAAGCTCTTTCAAGTTTTGCTTCAGTGACTCCCATTATTAATCATCTTTTCCACATTACCTGGCCCAATCTTTTTTTTTTTTAAATCTCATACTTAGTTTACTACTGAGGGGATCTAATGAAGTTCTAGATGCTAAATTTATCACTTTGTCCCACACTATCTAAAAGCAAGTCCATCAGAGTTGCTTATACCATCATGTTATGTCCCTATTCTGAACCAGATAGATCTCTGTTTTACTATGTCAAATTTTAACCCCCTACTTACTGCACAAGACATAGTCCTAACTATCAAATTTGCAGCATTCCTTTAAGCCAATGCATATGAATAATTGTTTCCACTAATCCTAGGAATAGTTTCTGCTCTTGATATATTTAATTCCTCTTACATTTACCTTTTGCCCTCTTTCTACCTTTTTCTTTTTGCCTGTTCAAATCATGTCTTAGGCTAGTCACTGTGGCTTGCTTACACCTATAATCCTAGCTACTCTGGGAAGGTGAGAACTGAGAATCAAAGTTCAAAGGCAGCCCAGGAAGGAAAATCTGTTGAGACTCTTTCTTGTCGGTTGTGGGACTTGAACTCTGGGCCTGGGCGCTGTCCCTCAGCTCTTCAGCTCAAGGCACACACAGCACCACTTCTGGTTTTCTGGTGGTTGATTGGAGCTAAGAGTGTCACGGACTTTCCTGCCCACGTTGACTTTGACCCATCATCTCAGATCTCAGCCTCCTGAGTAGCTAGGATTACAGGTGTGAGCCACCAGTGCCCAGCCCCTGTTGAGATTCTTATTGCCATTTAACCATGAAAGAAGCTGAAGTGGAGCTGGCACAAGTGGCGGAGCGCTAGCCTTGAGCAAAAAGAGCTCAGGAAAAGTGCTCCAGCCCTAAGTTCAAGCCCCAGAATGGCGCGTGCGCGCGCGCACACACACACACACACACACACACACATGCACACACACACACACACACACCTTGTCCTGGGAGATGATTTCCAGTTATCTCTTCCATACTCCTGTGTTTAGTTTTCTTGTTTATCTGAACTCCTTCTTTTTCTACCATACATGTTACCATGTGATTGTGTAACATATTATTGTGTAACATATTATTTCTATTTCCCAAGTCAGATGTAAGTCCCATCCCTTGACACATGGATCAGCACTCCCTGTAGTTCTGAGCCCATAGTAGAAGCAAGTTATAACTTGAAAATAAGGATATTGAGTATATATTCAATTCATTTCCAGGCTGCAAAGATCTGCAACAACATGCTATTAGCTATTAGTATGATTGGAACCTCTGAAGCTATGAATCTTGGAATCAGGTTTGTTGAGTAGTTCATTTTCATGAACTAACAATTTTTATTGGCTTTCCTATTTGATTTTCTGTTGTAAAAAATTAATAATGTTTGTGAGAGAGAAATGAGTTGGTCCAGGGGCATTTTGAAAGTACTTCATTATTGAACTTCAATAGACTTTGCTTATTGGATGAGCAATAGGATCTTGGAGAGCATGAATATTCTTTGCTGTAACCATAAAATGTACTGCAATGAACATTTGAAGTTATATTATCCTTTTTATTTGGAAGCCCCTTTCTTCTAGTAGGTTGATAATGCTAAAAACTCTGAAATTTAAATATACTTTGGCAGTGTCTGACAAATCTGTATGAAACAGTTTTAATGTTAGTGAACTGAAGTGTTATGCTACCATGTGACTTACTTTCTGTCCCTATTTTATATATAATCCTGCAAAGCTCTACCCAGAAGGATTGTTGTTGGTTTGTTAGAATCAACTCACTTACATTCCTAAAGATCTGACTCATGCCTAACTCAGATTTTAGTATGCCTGTGGTTTGGTTAACTTTATTTTAGGATATATCTTTAAAATAAATATTATTCATTCTTAGTCAATCAGAAGTTAAGGTTTTTTCCTACAAATGATCATCCCTGATAATGTTTAAGGTAAATATCTTAATTTTAGCCTTTTGGGTTAAGAATGTTATATATGATTAATTGATTAATTTTTAAGTGTTTTATATTTTATGAATATAATAAATATACATTTCTTATTTTAGAAAATCCTTAATGAGCAAGATGTGTTCAGATATTTTCTTCACATTCCCCAAACTGCTTCATCAAATATATTACAGAACACAATAGTGGTTCCTATCATAGCTTTTGATAAAAGCAATACAAAGAGCCAGGGTGCTTGAGATATTTTAAAAACATGGTAATGGAGACACATTTCCCCTTAATTACCAAATCAAGATGCTGTTGTTTTATTGAATTGCCCTTGTCTCAGATGTTAAACTATCTTGACCTATTAAGTTGTCATGTTGTAATTGAGATAAAAGAGAAATTTGCTTTGCATCAGCGCTAATTGGTTTATCAATATCCTGTACCATTTACATTTTAAAATTGAATGTCTATAAGATGGTAAGCCATATCTGTACAAATCCTTAATAAAACTGGTAGTATATGTGTGAGCCCTTCCAAGCAGTATGTTTGTATGGTGGCCAGTATTAGGCCACCTATTAGGTCAGTTGTCATAGTTGAAAAACTTGCTGCTGATAACTTGTTTTTATGTCCGTTCTATAGATTAATTTCAGGGAAGAGGAAAACAAATTACATATAAAATTAATTGGTGTTGACAGCAGGATTAGTATGCATATACATTTTGAAATCTACTGCTAATTTTTGCCTTTAAATAAATATATCATAAAAAGCCAAAAGCTTAAATGTATCCGGGTTATACTATGATAACATTTCTCTGTTACCAGTTTATTTTTCTTTTTATGCCAGTACTGGGGCTTGAATTGAAGACCTCACTTTCTTTTTTTCTTTTTAGTCAGTGGTGGGGCTTGAACTCTGGACCTGGGTGCTGTCCCTGAGCTCTTCAGCCCAAGGCTAGCACTCTACCACTTGAGTCACAGCGCCACTTCTGATTTTCGGTTGTTTACTTGGAGATAAGGGTCTCATGGACTTCCTGCCCGGGCTGGCTTTGAACCACAATCCTCAGCTCTCAGCCTCCTGAGTAGCTAGGATTACAGGTGTGAGCCACAAGCACCCGCCCAGCTAGGCCACACTCTTGATTAGCCTTTTCACTTAGAGCTAGTGCTCTACTATTTGCACCTTGCCTGTCTCCAGTTCTGTTTTTTGCTGGTTAATTACAGGTAAGAGTCTTGTGGATTTGTCTGCGTGGGCTGGCTCTGAGCTTCAGTTATAAGACCTCAGCCTTCTGAGTAGCTAGGATTATAGGTGTAAACTACTGGTGCCCAGTGTCAGTTTATTCTCTACTCCGGAACTTGAGCAACACTGTATCAAGATGTTCCTTATGACAGTGATGAATCTTCTGGCATTCTTTGAATAATTTTCCTGTCAAAACTCTGACTAGTTAATCATTTGCTCTTCTAAAATGAAGCTTTGTTGAGTCTAAGAGCTTATGGAAGTTTTCCTCCAAACAGCAGCTAATAAAGAATAGTAACAGTATTCATTTGAAATATATGTATATCTTATATATAATGTAATGAAAACCATTGGCTTCTTACAGTGGGCTTGTCTTCAAAGAGAAAATGAAAAGTAATATAATTCCAAATAGTGGCAATTAAAAACAGAAGAATAAAGTTTTACTTATTTTTGGCCTTGAGCCACTATGATAAAAAAAATATTTGAAAATTTGAAACTTGTAAATAAATGTTTAATTTTTCTAAAACTAAATATGTATTGGTATTGGCTGATCTATATGATATATATGTATATAAATTTTGAACAGAGGCAGAAATTTACTTAACAGTTAAAATTACGAGAGTTTCAGAATGTGCTAATAAATGACTTATTTTCAAAACATTAAGATTTTTATCACTTTATCTTACAGGGATTCTTAGTAGTTTGAAAGCCCTAAAAATGAGTGTTTCTGCTATTGTCTTTTCTCCATGGTTTACAGACATGGTTTAAAATGACAGGATTGCTCTCTAATAGAGTATAGAGTGCCCACGATTTATTGAGCTGTGCAAGGTGAAAAAGAAAATTGGCATCAGCAAGCATAAATTTCCAAGTAGTAAATTCCCACAAAGTAGTAAAGCATCAAAGTGGTTCAGCCACATTTATATTCTCTTCACTCTGAAGTGAAATTTTTTAGCATATTAATGTCAACATTTACAATTGAATTACATATTCCTGTGAGATGATAATTTCTGATTAATATCTTTCTCATAAGTCAGTGTTTTTTCCTGAACACTGTTTCTTTTTCTCTCTCTTTTAATAGAAGAATAAAACCTTACAATTTAAAATTCTTATTGACTCCAGTGAGTCTTTATGGATGTTAGTGAAATTTTAAAATGTTGTAAAAGAAAAAAGTAAAGAGTAAAAAATATTGGTAGACATATATTTTGAGGTTCTTTTATTATTAGACCTTTCTACTTTCTAATTGAGTTCCTAGTTAGAGCTCCAAAATAGTTTTATGGCCTTAACAATGCCCTAGTTGCATTACGGAGCTTTTTGTTCCTATGTAACACAGAGAAACAGCATTGTTAATGTGAGTTTTGTTTTGCTCTACTGGGAATTGATTTTTTTTTAAACATTGATGATAGAAGAAGCTATTTCCATTGTCAACAAGGTCCTAGGCCCCTCCAGTAGCCACCACATTGTTGTTGTTGTTTTTTCCACCAAGTGAAACCTAACATGGTGAACTTCTGTTGAAGAGTTGAAAGCTATGCATGATAAAAACTTTCCCACAAGCACAGTTTTAATTTTTTGGTGACCGCACCTAGAAGTTGACTTTTCTTTCATATGATGAAAGACTTCTTATATACCCTCGAATGAGGTTGTTACAAAATGTTGACCAGATTTTTAAATAAATGATAAAATTCCATCATATTGGTTGCTTGACTATGATCTCTCACTGCACATAGGACACAGTGAGACTTAAGCTAGTCTAAGTCTGGGTATCTGTCTAGTTAAGCAATCCAACTGTGGACAGATTCTGTGTTTTCTCATTTAAAAAATAATGTGTATGTAATCCCATCTACTCAGGAAGCAGAGCTGAGAGGATTGCAGTTTGAGACCAGCTAGGAAGAAAAAGGAGTTAGCGATTCCTCCAGTCTCAACCAGCAGCTCTGGCACAGTGGTTCAGCTCTATAGTCCCAGCTATATGAGAGGCAGCCATAGAAGGATGGTGGTCCAAGACTGGTACCAGGCAAACACATGAGACTGTTTGAAAAGTAACTAAAGCAAAAAAGGGCTGGCGATATGGTTCAAGTGATAGAGTGCTTGCTAGGTATTAAATCCCAGTACCACAATCAGTCAGTCAAACCAACAAATAGTAAAAGCTGGTAAGTAGGCCTTAGATTGTAGTGAAGACTGAGTTAATCTACGTAAATCTCTAAAAACTGCTTCTGGCACATAATAAGAGCTCTGTACATGGTAGTTATTAATATCTGTGGCTGTGGTGAGATAGTATTTGAATTTACTACACACACACACACACACACACACACACACACACACATTTGTTTATTGCCTCTCTAATGCCTAGAAAATAAGCTCCATGAAGGAGAATGGCTGTGTGTCCTCATGGCTGAATCTTAGGAACTGGCAGATAATAGGTGTTCCATGAAGGCCTGAATGAGTAGTGAGTGCTTGGTAGGGTAGAACATGGCACTTCTGCCTTAGTCACATGTTATCTGGGTATGTATGTTAACTCACCCACTCCTGGTGGCAGTCACAGCCCCCTCTAACTTCTTGTTGTGCACTTGGCTCCTGTACAGTATTTGCATATTGCAGGTCTGTGGAAGCATTGGTGAATAAGTGAATGAGTCAATAAAATCAACTGAGCTTTCTATGCTCATCTTCAGATATGTTTCTAAGATGGAAACATCTCAGTTTTGTGGGGGGGGGTTTTGTTGTTGTTCTTACATAAAACTAAACAAGTAGATACTTACAAAAGACTGTAAAGCAAACAAACATTTTTGATCCTTAGAACTTTGGTTTTATTGTGAAGGCAAAAGGTTTTCATTCTTTTTAATTTTTAATAGTTTGTATATTATTCTTACCTCCCCCAAAAGTTCTTTTTAACATTCATGTGTTTTAGAGGTGAGCAGATTTGACACAGTGACGTTTATTTGAGTTGAATTATATATGCAGTCAGAACAATGAACTAATTCTCTGTTTATTTCAGAGAACATTCCAGGAATTGTAAAGCCACATGCATGCACACACGCACTCTCGAACCACATCCAGTGGCAAGTTATTATGGGGACTGACAGACTGTCATCCTTTTGATGACTTGAGCTGTATATCTCCTGAACAGCAATGGGGCTCTTATGCAGAAAGTATCATATGTTCCCAGCCAATTTACAGGGAAACAGCAATAACATTTTATCATGGTTGAGAGCCCAGTAGCTGCTTCCTATTAAACTTGCCCTTTCAGATACCTGTCTTGGATTAATTTGTTGATTTCAAATGGAAACTCAGTCTTCTCCAGTGAAGCATGACGTTCTAGGGTAGACTCTCTGAATGACAATTACTGTGTATTCTAGCTGGTTTCAGACCATTACAAGCCGTGGGCACAGAGGAAGACAGAAGACTTCAGTAACTGATTTTAATATCATGTCTAATTCTAACTGTCAGTTATGAATGTGCCAAGGAAAGAATCCTCAGAAAGATGAAATGCAAAACACTTCTCACTTGCTCTTTTTAATGATACACTTTGCTGCAGGTTGGGGGGCAGGGAGGAAAAGCACGAGGGAGTAGCAGTTTCTTGAAGGGAATCTACAGGACGACAGAAAGGAGCATCAGGTTTGAAAAGTGAGCAAGCAACTGCCACCTGATGTTTTTTGTATCCCTCCAGATGCTTTGAAATACGAATGTGTTAGTAAAACAGGTCTAGGTATAACCTGCTAGATTATTAAGAGGGGACTAGCTACTGCTTTAATGATGTTGAATCATTTTAAGAGAATACCTGAATTAGGAAACCCCTAAAATAATATTTCAAATGGACAGGAAAAGCAGTGTTTTAAGGTCTTTGAAATATTCTCTTTATGGAGCACATTAAACAAATTTATGTTCTTGAACAATTGTGCTTAGAGAATATACTTGCAAATACAATAAACTAATTATTAATTTGTTATTTTATTCTTTGCACTTATTTCTGGAGCACATTGGGTGTCTTTTCCTGAGGCATATGTCATATATAATTCTGACTGCTTGATTTTATGTAAATAGGAAGAAAGCATCCATGGCAAACTATACATGCAATAGATTTAGATCTTTATAAAAGAATGAATGTGACTGCTGGCCATCTCTCTGGCAATATGCAGCTAAAGTAACTATATGGTGCTCATTTAGATGGGATCTGCTTTATCTGTTGTAATCTTTAGTAAGAATACTTGATTGTAGCATGATTCACATAATTGCCACTGATGAATTCAGACACACAGTATGCCACACAGCATTCTGTGAACCACTGCTACCCCTTGAGGACTAATTATGTATCAGTTGTATTACATGGTAAGTCCATCCATATCCTGGCTGTTAGCTCTTACCCTACGTTAGCATCAGAAAAATCTTTTACTGGGCTTAATGCTCAGATTTTGAAATGTATATATTTCACTCACACAAAGTAAGCAACATTTTAAGTGTGTAAAAATGTAGTTTGTTTGCTGTTAACACAAGTATATCTTTTCAATCTCTTATTATTTTCTAGAAGAAGTTTGTTTTAAGACAAAACAAAACTTTTATGACAGCTGTTTTATAATAGCCCTTTGCATGAAAGAAACCAATAAACTTAGGGATATAAAGTTTTATTTGAAACTTCATTGAGTGATACTTAAGAAAACTATGCTTCCCAAACTATTGAGATCATTACAATCAAAACAATAGAACATTTTGAGGCTTTTTCCCCCCTCAGGTCCATATTAAACAGTCGTTTATGCCAACAGCCCAGTGATAGAACAAATGATGTTTCCGCTTGGGCAAGCTTTGTTTCATCAGGATCAGTAACCTTATCAGCAGTTGACCCAGAACTATAATGTATGTCTCTGAATAGATAGCATATGTCACATGGACAGACTTGCTTCATAAGCAAGGTTGTCTAATGAAGATTTTATAAATAAGGAAAAGTTTGCAGCAAGAAATGTCTTCTTCTATAATGGCAATTTTTCTTCAACACATTTCATTGCTCATGGCTCATCTCTTGCATGTGTTCTTATAAAAGACAAAGGAGTAAACGTACGTATAAATGCATCCATACACACCCACACACGCATCGTTTACCCGTCAGTACTTCTGAAATATAACATATGTATGTAAAGAATGTAAAATTGAGATTATCTTATTGCTTTAAAGTTCATAAGTGACACATAAAACTAGTAATGTCCAAAAGACTAGAAAACCCATGAGTATGACAAACCAACAGTCATATATTATTGCTTCTTAAAAGTTGGGATAGGGCAGAAGTGTTTCTCTTAATACACAGTGTCTTGGCTCAGAAATGATCTTGTTGAATTGTTAGCTTTTACTATCTTATAATTCAAATTAGGATTCTTATACTAATCTGCTTTAATTTTAGAAGACATAATAGATGGTGAAGACAGAGCCTCTTCATATGCCGTGTACATTTTGACATGTAACATTTCTTTTCTTTGACCTTTGACAGGTTAGGGCTTGACCCAAAACTATTGGCTAAAATCCTAAACATGAGTTCTGGACGGTGTTGGTCAAGTGACACTTATAATCCCGTCCCTGGGGTGATGGATGGAGTTCCCTCAGCTAATAACTATCAGGGTGGATTTGGAACAACCCTCATGGCTAAGGTATGGAAATGGTAAATGTAAAGACTAACCAAGAAGAGGAAAAATGCTTCGTGACCTAATTTTTTTTCTCTCTCCTTGCATCTCACTTTCTCTTTCCTAACCCCAACTTAATAAAGCAGTCCTTACGCCTATGTTAGAAGGCAACTTAATAAAGCAGTCCTCATGTCTATGTTAGAAGGCAACTTAATAAAGCAGTCCTTATGTCTATGTTAGAAGGCAACTTAATAAAGCAGTCCTTATGTCTATGTTAGAAGGCACAATTACTGGAATAGTGACTTTCCCTTTCTTACTAGAGTGAACAAAAACTTAGCATAGGTAAAACTTATTATCTTGTTTATTTTATTCCTTGGCTTTTGGATTAAAAGAGTTTGTGCGCTATGTGTCAGTGGCTCATACTTGTAATCCTAGCTACTCAGGAGGCTGAGATCTAAGGGTCTTGGTTCAATACCAGCCTGGGCAGGAAAGTCCATGAAACTCTTATCTTCAATTAATCACAGAAAAAGCCAGAAACGGCACTGACTCAAGTGACAAGAATGCTAACCTTGAGCAAAAGAAGCTCAATGACTATGCCTGGGTCCAAAGTTCAAGCCCCAGGGCTCAAGTTTGTTTATGGTATGAGCTGTAACATTTTACTTTTCATCATAAATTTATATTAATTTAATAACTTTACCAATGCCTTAGTGTAAGAGCAGTAAGAATGAACAGATTGTTAATGCATGGCATTATATATGCACATCACAAGAGAAAGGGATCTTTGCATTATTTCTGAGTACATCTTTCCTGCTTTAAGAGTATATATGATTTATGTGTAAATTAAGTCATTTGAAAAGCAAGTTGATGGCTTACTTTCATTTGTGATATCAGCTGTAGGATATTCTCTTAGACTAGTAAATTTTGAGATTTCTGCATAGAGCTCCTCCCTGCCCCCGGTTGATTTTTTTTTTTGGGGGGGGGGCGGTCGTGGGGCCTGAACTCTGGGCCTGGGCGCTGTCCCTCAGCTCTTCAGCTCAAGGCTAGCTCTCTACCACATGAGCCATAGCGCCATTTCTGGCTTTTTTCTTTTTGCTTATGTGGTATTGAGGAATCGAACCCAGGGCCTCATGCATGCAAGGCAAGCACTGTACCGCTGAGCCACCTTCCCAGCCCTGATTTTTTTTTTGATTACAAAGTAATAATACATCACTTGGATAGCCTAGTTGGCTCACTTTACCTCATTCTTCATGGCATACTTCCATTCTCATTTTGAATATACCTTGGATTCATCCAGTTACCTTTTCCACTTAAAGCACTACCTGGGCTGCACCTCGTTTACATAGGCCACAAGCCTCCTTAGCTAGGCACCTTGCCTTTTGTTCTCATCTTCTCCAGTGCATTTTCCACACTGGAACAGGAATAGACTTTAAAATATGTAACAATCTGATTATGTCACTTTTCCTATTGAATTCCTTCCTTTCCAGTTACCAGCAGATTGAAATCTGTCCATAGTTTGTCTAACTTGCTCTGGATTATTTGGTCTTTGCTTCTTTCCCCAAACCCACTTTTGTTTTTCCACTCTTCTCTTTCTACTTCAGTCATATTGAACTCATTTCTGCCTCTTGTTCTCTCACTCACAAACCTTCCCATTGGCTATTGCCTCTGTCAGGATCATTCTTTCTTGCCTGCTACCTCTCTGTTGCCCGTACTTTTACCCAGATAACACCTACTCATCTTTCAGATCTGTGATCAGCCACCTCTTCCTCTGGAAAGCTTCACCTAGCACCCAGGACTGTGCCTCCCTGGCTCCCCTGATGGTACTGTTTTTATCAGAGTCCATAAATGACTGCCCTGTGTCTTTCTTCCTCAGTCAACAGTTTGTGCAGGCTGAGGTGAACATGCTCATCATTGAATCCCAGCTTCTGGCTCATTGTCAGCATACTTCAAATATTTATTGGAAGGTGTAATATTTGAAACTCTTTCCTGTTTTGACATTTTATTTTCCTTCATGTTTTTTTTTAATTTATAGCAGGTTTACAGACTTAACACCAATTAGAAAAGTCATTCCCCTGTGTAATAACACAACTCTTGTAATTGTGGAGACACATAGCGATCAAGGTTTTGCCAGGCACTGTGGCTCTCACCTGTAATCTTGGCTAGGATTGGGGTTTAAGGCCAGCCTTAGTAAAAAGTTCTCCAGATTTCATCTCAACAAATCAAAAGCTAGGCATAGTGCCTCACAACCATCATTCCCACAATGAGGGGAACATAAATAAGAAGATTTCCATCAGGCCAGCCTGACCAGAAATGTGAAACCCTGTATGAAAAGTAACTATAGCCAGGTGCCTGTGATCCTCGTTACTCAGGAGGTTGAGATCTGAGGATTCCAGTTCAAAGCCAGCCAGGGTGGGAAAGTCCATGAGACTCTTATCTCCAATAAATCACGCAGAAAACCAGAAGTGGTGCTGCTGTGGCTCAAGTGGTAGAGCACCAGCCTTGAGCTGAAGAACTGAGGGACAGTGCCCAAGCCCAGAGTTGAAGCCCCACAACTGACAAAAAAAATTAAATAACTAAAGCGAAAAGGGCTGGTGCATGTCTCTCATGCTAGAGTGTCTGGCTAGCAAGAATTGATACACTAAGTACAAACCCTAGGACTGAAAAAAAAAAGAAGAAGAAATTAAAGTTTGTTTAGAGCAGTTTTGCAGCTGTATGAAAGCACTTGTAAAATATCTTAACGTTAAGGGACCAGCTCAGTCAGTGGTAGATTTCTTGTCTAGCATGCATGAAATCCTGGTTTTGATCACCAAGATCAAAAGAAAAAAAGAAAGGGAAATATGTGAGTATGTATATGTTCAAAGGTGTATATGTTTATGCATATGAACTTAATGCATGTAAGAATTTTTTTGTCACACTCTCAAAATTGACAAAGTACTTCCTAAAGTATTATAAGTGCTGTTCCAAAGTAAGTCTTTACCACCAGTCTCAATGTGTTCCTCCTGCCCTTGCTTGATTTAGGATCTGGGATTGGCACAAGACTCTGCAACCAGCACAAAGACCCCCATCTTTCTGGGCAGTGTGGCCCATCAGATCTACAGGATGATGTGTGCAAAGGGCTACTCAAAGAAAGACTTCTCAGCGGTGTTCCAGTTTCTTCGGGAGGAGGAGAGCCTCTGAGTGAGCCTTTTGGCCTTGGACACTGATGGGAACCAAAACTGTCTTGGAGCTTCCTTCTAGCTCATTCCACAAGCAAATGAGTTTAATCAAAGGTCATCTGTCAGCTTTCGATTGTCTACGTTACAGTAATCACTATGATTTTTAACTGCTTCTTCTTTTCATCTGTTTAGCAAACATACTATCTAAATTTTTTTTCCCTGCAAGTCACCGATAGTTTCTGCTACCTAGCTGAATTGACCTTTTTAAAAAGTTTGATCCCTGAGCATCTTCAATTAAATTGTTGGATACTTCAATCAGGAGTGGAGTCACTTTGCAAATAGAACCAAACATTTTGTCAACAGGATGAAACCCATGCTAAAGGAAAGAAATTGATGTACTGAGAGGAATTAAAGAAAGTATTGTGAATTTCTATATGTATCCTTGGGACGTTTGTCCTGTTAACCAAGTGATATGCTTGCCTTCCTCAGGCTACTGATTTATCTTCCAGGTTGGCAATAAAGCAAAAGAGCTATTAGCACATGTTTGTATAACTTGGACTGCATCACAGTATCTTAGCGCTTCCCTCTTGTTACCACTTCAGGTGTTTCCACAGACATGTTTCTATATTTTTTGCTTCCTTGTACATTATTAATACATATTTTTGACTTCAAAAGAATAACATATTTAGGCTGTTTCAGAGCCAATGATGATACTTCCTTTAGATAATTATTACATTATTCTAAATATAACCTACCTTATTTTGAATTCAAATAAATTTCTATGCTGATAATATTTTCTTAGAGTTTTTGTTGCTATATATGTGATATGTATGGTGTGTGTGTGTTTGTGTGTGTGTGTATCTCAAAGCAGTATTACAGACTAATTGGGAAAGGATAGAGAGAAAGAGGCAGGTGGGAGATCAAAGGAACAGTTCAGAGTTGACCAGTGGCAAGCTGACATCCTGCTGCCTTGCTTAAATGTGTAGTGGGCATTTGAATTTTTCTAGGTTGTAGAAATTATGGAATTAAGCCTACATTCAGTATAGCATGCCTTAATATGAAGCATCGTTGCCACTCTTCCACCTCCAGCCCAGGAAACATGCCAAGTAATGTCTAGGCCTAGACAATCAAACTGGCAAAAATATTATGTATTACTTTTATCATTTTTCTGATGATAAAAAAAATTCCAGGCACTATTATAAGTACTAGGGATATAGTATAAGCCAGGCAGAGCTTTTGCTCTTAAAGAATACAAACTCTGGTGTGCTATGTGTAAGCAAGAAATTAATGTATATGTCTGGTAATAATAAGGACCTACAAGAGCAATAAAGCAGAATAATGAGCAAGGGTGATTGTTGGGAGATAAGAGAAGGTCTCTCATATAGTAATATTGGAGCAGAGAAGGAAGTCAGAGCAAGCCGTGCAAGTCTGAGGAAGGAGCACCCCAGACATAGGGCATGAAGGACAGGTTCTGAGTAGGACAGTGCTGGGGGTGAGGAGTGACGGGAGGTGAAGGGAGCCTAACCATGGGGCCTTGAAGGCTAGGGCAAGCCATTGGATTTTATTCTAGGTGAAACAAACAGTATATAATTATCTTTTGCTAAGTAACAACCCACCCAAGTTACTGTTCAAGTTGGCTGTTTTATTCCCCTGGAGCTAAATGTCTCATCTGGCACAGCTTCAGTCGTTAGGGACGTGTCTCCTTGGTCTCTCATCCTCTGGGATACTAGCCCATCCATTTATGACTAGTGCTCTATCACTTGAGCCATACCTCCACTCTGGCTTTTTGCTGGTTAATTGGAGGTAAGAGTCTCCTAGACATTCCTGCCTGTGCTGTCTTCAAACCTCAATCCTCAGATCTCAGCCTCTTGAGTAGCTAGGATTATGAATGTGAGCCACTGATATCTGGCTGTAATTGTTTTTTCAGTTTTCGTTTTTTTGGTGGGCCTGGGCACTGCCCCTGAGCTGCTTTTACTTAAGGCTAATGCTATATCACTTGAGCCACAGTTCCACTCTGGCTTTTTTGGTAGTTTATTGGCGATAAGAGCATTATGGACTTTCCTTCTTGGGTTGACTTTGAACTATGATTCTCAGATCTTAGCCTCCTGAGCAGCTAGGATTACCTGGGTGAGCCACCGGGCTTGACTTTTTAGTCTTTTAAATGGCTTTATTGAGGGATAATTTACTCTCAATAAAATTTTCTCCTTTTACATAATTAAGTGGCTTTTAGTAAATTGAGAGTTCTACAACCACTGCTACAATGTAGTATTAGAATGTTTGCATCACCCTCCTAAAACCCCTGGGGTCCATTTGCAGTCACTCACATTCCCCTCACCCATACCAAGCAGACATCAATAGCTAATCTTTTCGTCTCTAGATGCACCATTGCTTCTTGGCTACCAGGCTGTCTGTGCTTCAAGAGGTCTTTATCTGAGATGGAGTTCCCATCCAATTGTTTCCTGCTTGAAATTTCTTTAGCCAATAGGAAACTGTTTTGTTTTTTTTTTTTTTTTTTGGTCTGGTCATGGGGCCTGAACTCTGGGCCTGGGCGCTGTCCCTCAGCTCTTCAGCTCAAGGCTAGCGCTCTACCACTTGAGCCACAGCGCCACTTCCGGCTTTTTTCTTTTTGCTTATGTGGTGCTGAGGAATCGAACCCAGGGCCTCAGGCATGCAAGGCAAGCACTCTACCACTGAGCCACCTTCCCAGCCCCAGGAAACTGTTAAACACAGTGCTCAGGTTCCTTTGTGCCCTGGCTTTTGTTTTCTTCCACAGGACTGAGGGAAAATAGTGCCCACAGTATTTTCTGTTTCCCAAATCTTCTGTGTTCCCATACCCCAGTGCCTTAGCACATGCCATGTTCTTCACCTGAGGTGCACTTTCCCTGTCCTCTGACAGCCCGGTCAGGTAAAGCCTTCCTCAGCAACTTCAGGCTATCATTTCCCCTGCTTTTGTAGCTGCTTGTTGAATTCTCTCGTTATAGGACTTACCTGTTATATGCTCTTCTAGACTAAGATGCCTTCTGTGGGGGCACAGAATGTGTGATATCAGCTTAGAGTACCTGTATCGAGTTTAACGCCTGACCTGAAGAGCTCAGTGTTTGAACATTTGAATGAGTAGAAGTTACAGCAGTGCATTTATCTTAGGTGAACTACTAACTGCATAAACTTTTTTTCTCTTAAATATTATTGCCTAGTAGGCCAAGTTCACTTTACTTTGCAGTTGGTTACAAATAGCTTTCTGTTGCTCAAAAAGTCTTTCATAGCTGTGCACTGGTAGCTCATGCCTGTAATCCTAGTTACTCAGACCACTGAGGATCAAGGATTTTTTGGTTTAGGGTTTTTATTTCTTTTATTGGTTGTAGGGCTTGAACTCAGGATGCTATCCCTGTGCTTTTTTGCTCAAGAATAGTGCTCTACCACTTGAGTCACAGCTCCAATTTCAGCTTTTTTGGTGGCGAGAGACAAGAGTCTCACAAACCAGCCCAGGATGGCTTCGAACTGAGAACCTTAGATCTCAGCATCCTGAGTAACTAGGATTACAGGTATGAGCCACCAGCACCTGGTGGATCAAGGTTTGAAGCCAGTCAGGGCAGAAAAATCCATGAAACTTGTAACTCTAATTAACCACCAAGGAAGTAGCGGTATAGCTCAAGTGGTAGAGTGCCAGCCTTGAACAAAAAAGCCAAGTTTTTGATGTTGGTATAATTTGTGGAGGGGAAGGGAAAAAAACAAATTGTTTAACTAGGGATACAGGTGGACCCATTGCAACAATGAGATGTACAAGTTGTTATGTCGAAAAACGAACTTAACAACTTTGGGGGGGGGGGGGAGGATGGGGTGGGGGAAGGAGAGGATGGGAGGGGATGGGAAGGGGAAACGAGGAGGCAAAAATGCTTGATAAGAAATGTACTTGTTATTTTGCCCATGTAATTGTAACTCCTCTGTACGGTATTCTCACAATTTAAAAAAAAAAAAAAGACCTCTGATGAAAAAAAAAACAAAAAGGCCAAGTAAAAGCATGAAGCCTTCAGTTCAAGCCCTGGCACTGTCATACACACACACACACACACACACACACACACACACACAGCTCTGGCACTGTCATACACACACACACACACACAGCTCAGAATGTAGTTCTTTTCCAAAGTTGTTGGTTTTTTATTGTTTGTTTGTTTTGGCTTGAACTTTGGGGCCTGGGTGCTGTCCTCAGCTCTTCAGCTCAAGGCTAGCATTCTGGCACTTGAGCCACAGTGCTATATCCGGTTTTTTGAGTGGTTTATTGGAGATAAGAGTCTCATGGACTTTCCTGCTCTGGCTGGCTTTGGATCGTGATCCTCAGATCTCAGCCTCCTGTGTAGCTAGGATTACACGCATGAGCCACCCTGGCACCTGGCTACAACCCAACTACAAAGTTGTTTTAGTCAAAAGTTTAGCTTACCCTGTTAAAATGAATTAAATGTTCTGGAGGATAGATAAACTAGGAAATAGGAGGGGCCTGTCCAAGGCTAGCTGTTGAAAAGGAGGCAGCGGTGCGGGGGAGGGGAGCGGTGGCCGGAGAATGGGTTAAGTGGTAGGCCATTTGCCTAGCAAACTTTAGATTGAGGAGAAGGAGGAAGAGGAGGATTGATAGGAAAGAAGGTATGCGGGCAATGTGCATTATTTTTGGTAGTAAGCTTAATCCAGCCCATACTTTTACTACCTTGCATGCAGATGAAACTTGCACTCATTCCCCTTGTGGAGCACAGCAGTTCCAAATGTAATCCTTGAAGACATGCTATGTAGACCTTGAGGTTTAAGGTGCATCTCAACACCAAGTTTGTCTTAACTTGAGGGGTGGAGAGGCTTTTTGTTATCTGCCACTACTATGATATAAGTCAGTTGCAGCAGAGTCTAAATTTAAGTGAACACTAAGTAGACTAGCTCTCCTACTTGCTTTTCTCATTGCACAGATTTTGATTTCTGCTTGTTTTCTAAGCCATCAGAAATGCATATGCTCAATTCTCATTGTATGTGGGAAAAAGGGAATCTGAGCAGAGAATGAGGCCACTTGAACCATGTGCATAAATTCTACCCCGGCTGCTGTCAGAAGGCTGCTACTCAGGAAAACAGCCAGTTACTACCAGCCTCAGCTGCAGTAACTGCACCCTTGAGCATTCTCAAATGGCCAGCCAATAGGGAGTCATCTGCCCGAGTGGGGTTTTTAGCCATCTTTCAGTTCAATTGAAGAGGAAGCTTAAGGACATCATAGGGATTTGTAAAGTTCCATGCAAGGTGTCAGGCCCATAAACCAGCATGTCTTATACCATGCACACGTGGAATCTTCTCTCAGCAGTAGATTGAAGATGACCTTTTACTATTTAATTGTATTCACCATTTAATAATTCAAAACTACAGAAAAGGATGAAGTCTTCTTCATTCAAAGTAGAATTCGACTCTTTTAGAAAGTTAACAGGAAAATACAGCAAAGAAGTACTTAGTAACCAAACTGCAGTGCTTTTGAATGCCTTATTTTTAAGGATTATCCTAGAGCTGAGGGACCTGAGACCTGAGTTCTAGTCCTGGATCAGTGCTGAGCTGTGCAGTAATGTGGATCTTTTCCTTCTTTTCACAATTAGCATCTTGCTCTGATCTCAAGGTTTATCTTAGCTCTGAAATTCTAATTCTCCTTAGTTAAGGGCTTAAGAAAACATGAGGCATGTTTTTCTGACAGTTTTTGGACTTGGTCTTGTTAGGTATTATTTATTGCTCATATGGCCATCTCATTTATTAAGGTATTTTTATAGCCCAGAATAGATTCAGAGATCAATACATTCTTATTAATGATAGTCCGTCATGCCTGGTAAAGTTAGATGGCAAGAGAGCTCATCTAGCATGAGCCACTTGAATAAACCTGACACAAGCTTAGCTACAAGCTGCATTTTGGCAGGCCTTGCTGTAAAATAATGACATTGGCAGAAGGGGAGCTTCTGGAAACCTTCCTCACAGCCAGACTCATAAAATCAAAGGGCAGGTTTGGGGTGTGTTTCTCCGCCTTGGCTGTATATGCAAATCCTATGACTTTTTGAGTGTAGCATTTTATCTTCAAAAGGACAAAATTTGGCATTTTCCATAGTCATTAAAAATGATAAATGCTTAAAATGCTTTAGTTTGGATTATTGGAGGTTTGAACAAATATTGTTTCAATACTACGCAATATTTCAAAAGTAGGAAACTTAAGACTGAAGTTGCCAAATCAGAAAATTAAAAAATATTTCACTATTTTCCCTTTAATCATATGAAATTGGACATAATTGTTGTGTATATTCCTTGTATAAAATGAATGGTTTGGGTTTTTTGGAAGTGAAATACTCCTCCTGACTTCATTAAGAGATAGCCTTATGCCCTGAAAGAGTTAATTTGCTTCCAGATACAGCTTTTCAGTCTGATGAGCAGAATTCAGATGATATCAAGTTCACTGCTCTTTTAGATTTGTTATATGCCTCTTGAATTTCATTTTTATTTTATTTATGGATAAAATTTGAAGAATTATTTGGTACTGTTATCTAAGTCCCCTTCTAGAAATTGCTTCTTACATTCTCATCTCAAAGATCTCAAGATCGAAATGTAGCTTTTATCCTCTCTCTCTCTCTCTCTCTCTCTGTCTCCCCCACCCCTTAATGACCTTAACCCTGACCCTATGTCTGCTCTCTATAAGTGCCCAACATGATTCATTCTCCTTGCTTGGTTTAGTTTAGTTCCTTTAATGAGCTAAGATGACCATGGAGATCTGATAGCTTATTTGTGCTAATGTAAGTATGCTCTACTAGTTGTCTTAACTCATTTATTTTGCTTTTATTTTTGCCTAGCAATGACCCTTTGTCTTAGAGCTAAAACATCCATATTTTAGACCAAGAGGTGCAAACAGTTCGGGTAAATAAGAGAGGCAGGAGACAATCTGATCCACTAAGATGAAAAATAAAGGAACTTGCCAGGTAAGAAGAGTCTGCGTATATTCTGCACAGCTGTAGTGTTAGAGATACAATATAAATGTTCACCAACATCTTTTAGTTTGCAGTTACAGCCTAATGCATTTCTGCTCAGACCATTTTCCTCTTGTGAGTTCTAAGACTCATCCTAGCCCCAGTAATTTTTTTTTCTTCTGTTTGTGATGTTGTGGGTAAATGTCTTCATTTCTCCAGCTTCTGGAACATAATTTTTGATCCTGTTTGTATGTGTAGGAATGCTTTTCTAGTTTGGTTTGGAATTAATGTGCATAGTATCTGGAGCTTAAGTTTTTTCTTCAAAGTTGCAATGACATAACTGGCCCATCAAGGACACTTAGAAGGTGATCAGCAGAAAGAAACTCTTTTTTTTTGGGGGGGTCCGGTCGTGGGGCCTGAACTCTGGGCCTGGGCGCTATCCCTCAGCTCTTCAGCTCAAGGCTAGCGCTCTACCACTTGAGCCACAGCGCCACTTCCGGCTTTTTTCTGTTTGCTTATGTGGTGCTGAGGAATCGAACCCAGGGTCTTGAGCATGCAAGGCAAGCGCTCTACCACTGAGCCACCTTCCCAGTCCCAGAAAGAAACTCTTAAAGAGAAGATTTATGATAGGTTTCAGTCCCCTGTTGTCCCACTTGCCACTCTGAGCCCAATTCATTTTGGATTGGTAGATGTCTGTCCATGGGTCTGACAAATGTGTTTTGATCCTTGTGAATTTATGCTCGCTTCAGGGTCAAAAAAAAAAAAACCCAACTACTGAAAATGGGTGACTTTGATGGCTTAGTCCCCCTGATTATGGCCTCTTTTGGCCATCCCATTTGATTTCTAGCTGTGCCATCTAAGGACATTAAACGCTGTCCCTTCTGAGGCTAGGTGTTCCCTGCATGGCACTGTACTCACATGCGGTTTAGTCTGGCTTCTTTTATAGGTCACTGACACCCTGAAGCTCATCTACCTGGGCCACCACAAATCTTAAAAGATGCAATTTTCTTGGCAGCTTCATCATCCTTAGATTTAGATGGCTTGGAAGGTGAGAGCAAAAGACGGGGTTCTAATCTCAGTATAGGACCAGGAAGAGGTGGGGACAGCACCTATGTTCTCACACAAGAAAACCACTGCTTCAGGACTGTGAAGAAATGGACAGTGAGTGCCGGTAGACATGCAATAGACTTTTTTGTCTTTTAAAATCATCTGCTTGTTCTGTTTGGAAATATGTGCCCTCATCTACAGTACAGCTTTATGTAATTAATCCTTATTAGAAGAAACGAAATTAAAACTTCAAGATGGGTGCCAGTGGCATATGCCTGTAATCCTAGCTACCCAGGAGACTAAGATCAGAGGATCATGGTTCATAGTCAGCCCAGGAAGGAAAGTCCATGAAACTAAACTACCAAAAAATTCAAAAGGGAGCAGTGCCTTAATTGGTAGAGTACTAGCCTTCAGCACAAGAAACTCAGGAACAGTCCCCAGCCCTGTGTTCAAGCCCCAGGACCCACACAAAACAAAAACAAACAAAAAAACCTTTCAAGAAAATTCTTCCCTGACAGGTAAAGAGTTGTCAAATCACCAGCTCTTCAGAGTTGGGGAATCTTTTCTGGTGTTAGCCCTATTATGCCAGATGGTTTCCTTTTTTAAAAAATTTATAAATGAATTCTGCATGGTCAGGTATTGTCATCCTTGCAGAGAATTTTCTTTGCCTAATGTCTTATCTGATGAGCCATTCTGTGTATTATATGCTGCATAATCTCCACAAATGTATACTATGGCCTATAAAACTGCCATACTGTTTTCAGAAACTAGTAATTCACAAAGTAAACCTGAGACAGTGCTGTTAATAAACACAAATTGCAAACAAGAAGGTAGTAAGTGGAAATAATGCACTCATTTAGGAGTAATAAAGCCTTTGATCTTACTTTGAAGGAAAGAGTCTATGTTTAAACTACCCATTCAGGGACAGCCAGATGCCCATAAAGAGCAGTGCTTTGCTTTGATAGAAAATCACTGAGGCCTGTCTAGCAGGTCTGGTTTGTAAACAGATTAGTTAAGGGCTCATCAGGATTGATTTGCATAGGATTCAAGGAACCCCACTTTCTTTTTCTTTTCTTTTTTTTTTTTTTTTACCTTAATGAGCAAAGCTGATTCCAGGATGGAAACAACACAATTCTCTTTTTTTGTTAGATAATGTTAGATAATGACTTTGTGGGAAAGGGAAAGAATATTTATATAAAACAAACCCTTGTTGTCCTTAGCTTATGAGAAAATGATGACCTAAAACTTGCTTTGCTCTTACTAAATGTTGAAGGAAACAGGTTATCAGTGCAACTTCAGGTTACAAACTGCAAACTTCAGGTTACTCTCCTGTTTGAGAATGAAAGGAAGATGAGTCTCAATTATAACAGAGAAAGTAAGGTGAAGTGTAGAGCAGACCACAAACACTTATCCACATGTTTATCCTTGGAGCCAAGTTGTATTCTAGGCCAGGGTCCTGCTAAGTTAAAAGCAGACAAAGTTTGTGTCCTTACAACCTACCTGCTTGAGCCTACTAGAGTTTGGAATGGTAAAGAAAGAAATTTGGCTAATTCAAGCATAAATATCTACCAGGTAGCAGCAATTTGCTTGAGAGATGGCCAATCAGTATTTCCAGAGGCAACAGTGAGACAATGTTTTATTGTTTTAGTTTAAGAACAACTGGCAATCCTCTTCCTATCTGTAACTAGAAAAATCTCTCCTTAATTTTTTTGGGGAAGAAAGAGTGAAAGGAAGCCAGGCATATGTGGCTCATGCCTGTAATTCTAGCTACTCAGAGGCTGAGATGCAAGGATCATGGTTTGAGGCCAGCCTGGAGGAAGAAACATCTGTGAGACCCTTATCTCCAATAAACCACTCTGAAAAAGCTAGAAGTGGCACTGTGGCTCAAGTGGTAGGGCGCTAGCCTTGAGCAAAAGAAGCTCAGGAATAGTGCCCAGGCTCAGAGTTCAAGCTCCAGGACTGGCAAAAAAAAAAACAAAAACAACTAAGGTTTAAAAAAAAAGTTTATTCTTACTACTAAATATGTAACAAATGGAGAAGCTCTGGCGAGATAAAGGGTAACTTTGTATGTGGGGGCGGGGGGGAGGACAATTTCTGCACAAAAGGAAGTGATGTAGGAGGAGGTGGACACTGGTCTGGCAAAGGTACAGAAAAAGCTGGGTGCTGCTGGCTCGTGCCTAGCTACAGGAGACTGAGATCTGAGGATCATGGTTCTAATTCAACCCTGGCAGAAAGTCTGTGAGACTCTTTATCTCCAGTTACCCACATAGAGATGTAGCTCAGCCCATAGCACTAGCCTTAAGCACAAAAACTCAGGGACAGCACCCAGAACTTGAGTTCAAACCCCACAACTGACAAAAAAAAAGCAGAAAAATTGCAGTGAAGTGCTGTGGACAGTGCTGTGCTGCATGGTCTGTCACCTTCTCATGGCAGCATCCTTTTTGATTAGAGAGGTTAGTATTGCAAATCGTGGTGCCACTAACTTGCTCAGTTAGGAACTTGGATTTAAATAACATTTGGCTTTTGTGTCCTGCCCTCTCAAGGCCAAGGGCCTCAGCTTGCCCTGCTTTCTAGACGTTGAGACCCAATCAGCACATTCCTATAAATGTCACCTTGGATACTTTCCACTCCAGAGAAAATGACACAATTCTGGGAAGTGTTAGAAGACAGGCTGGGGACACTCTCACAGTGACTCAAACAAAACCTCAGATCCTGTCCAGGTAATCCAGATGGATGGGGGTATAAAAAGAGGTCATGCCCTCTGCCACTGCAGATGGATTCCATTAGGTGAAGGGGGAAGAAGAGGTTGCTTCTCTGTGAACACAGAAAGCTAGGGAGAGTCCTCTAGTAAAATCTACTTAAGATGGAGTAACTGCCTGTCCCATCTCTAGGAAAAGTGGGTCA
Organism: Dipodomys ordii; assembly: GCF_000151885.1. Lineage (NCBI taxonomy): Eukaryota > Metazoa > Chordata > Mammalia > Rodentia > Heteromyidae > Dipodomys > Dipodomys ordii. Next base: position 6,922,479 of record NW_012267292.1, read on the forward strand.
GAGGAATTCTCTCTCAGGAAGAGAACATAGATGAGGCCTTTGGGGCCTGGCAGTCCCTGTGCTGGCACCTGCTTCCAACCCTCCTATTTCCTGATGGGGAGATCATCTCTAGCTTGCCTTTCCCAAAAGTGCCTCCACTGCCTATGGGCCTAGCTTGTCTCTTACAGGCAGGGCCCCTTCCCTGCTCTCTGAATGGGCACTCCAACCTACCTACCTTCTCAGAAGCCCTTTAGGCAATGTAGTAGCCCCTACATCTTTGCTCCAGGAAGGCCACTGACAGAGCTGATGTCTAAATGTGAGCTCCTTAAAGTCAGCGACCATAGGTGGCGTTTGTTGTTGTTGTTGTTGTTTGTTTGGGGTTTTTTCACAAACATCTAGTACAGTGCCTGATACATAGTTGCAGACTCACCAGATACTGCATTTTTTGAATGAACAAATAAATGTGACCCCCATTTGCTTATATAAACACTCCCAATGTTCTTGTATATAAGCATCCCTGATTTTACTAGTAATTCTCTTGACACTCTTCCTTGGGCTCACCAGGAACAGAGCCAATGACAAAGCTCCCATAAGTTCTGCTTCCTGTGGTTCTGGAGAGGAAAGGTTTGGAAGAGAAAGATACAATAGTGTAGCAGCTTTGCCCATACTTAAGAAGTCAAGTCTCAAAATTTGGAAGCTGTCATTCTGTTACAATAGGCCTTTAAAGTTAAGGGTCTACAGCCAATTCCAGAGAATCAGGGAAAGGCCCTCGAAACATCCAGTTATAAACACCCACTGGCACAACCTGACCTGCAGTAGATGCTCAATAAATGCTCTTGCTGTCAGTGATTACAGCTGAATATTGGCAAGCTGTCAGGTAGACTCTCTTCCTGGAGTCACAGCCTTTTATCCTGAAATGCTCTACACTATGCCCAGATTATACAGAGAATAGAACACAGCAGAGAATCAGGTGTTGCTCTGTCTTGTTTTCCTGGGTTTAGTTCTAAATCCTTCTTTTTTTTTTTTTTTTTTTTGGTGTGTGTCGATTGTGGAGCTTGAACTCTGGGCCTGGGCGCTATCCCTCAGCTCTTCAGCTCAAGACTAGCGCACTACCACTTGAGTCACAGCACCACTTCCGGTTTTCTTGTGGTTAATTGGAGATAAGAGTCTCACAGACTTTCCTGCCTGGGCTGGCTTTGAACTGTGATCCTCAGATCTCTGCCTCCGGAGTAGCCAGGATTATAGGCATGATCCACTGGCTCCCTGCTAAACCCTCCTATTTGTTCCAAACTTGTCATGAGGCCTTTGAAAATAATACATAGACTCATCCATTGCTGCCCCTGCTTGCTTCTTGCATTCTTTATGTGGAAACATTGAGTAAGTATTAAAAGTCAGGCCAGCCAGGTGCTGTTGGTTCATGCCTGTAATCCTAACTACTCAGGAGGCTAAGATCTGAGCATCACAGTTTGAAGCCAGCCTGGGCAGTAAAGTCCTTGAGACTCTTATCTCCAATTAACTAGAAGAGCCTGTGGCTCAGGTGACTGAGTGCCAGCTTTGAGCTTGATGAAGCAAAGGAAAGCACCTGAATTTGATGGCCAGCATCAAAATAAATAAATAGATAAGTAAAGTTGAACCATGAAAGGGTCAGACCTGAGTTTAATACTAGTTCTACACTATTTCCTAGTGCCTCCGGTGCTGACTCATTGTCTCTCAATGTTAGTTTTCTCATCTTAAAATAGGGGTGAAAACAGAAGGTAGCATCTGCCATATAGTGAGTGCTCACTAAAACCAATGGTGGTGTTACGAGCTGATGATAATCATAATCTGGCAATGAAAAGCAGACTTGATAAACACAAGACTTCAGGCAGCCATCTTCTACTAAAGATTTCTGGTCAGTTAGCAAAAGGGTCTTTGATTGAATCTGCTTTTAGGCCATTACAGGGAATAGGAAAGCCTGATCTCACTTCCTACATCTGCTAACTGAGTGTTTTCTAATGTCTGCAGTGACTCAGATCCTTTCCCAAGCTTAATCTTTCAACATGAACTTTGTTAGGCCCAGAAGCAGCTAGTGACCATTTTTGGCTCTGAAGGTGACAGTAAGGTGAGAAAAGTCACCATAGGATCCTGGGAACCCTGGAATGTTCCCTTCATCTGTTGGTTCATAAGTGTGGGCATGAAATGGTTAATGAATATTACCCATCCATGGCTTTCCTAGTTACTAGATTGGGAACATAAATGATTAGATATTAGCAACTAAACATGGCCCCAGAAGAATAGAACCACAGAAAGTAAAATAGAGCCAAGAGGCTCTAAAAGAGGGAGAGGGGAAGGAGAGATGATCAGAGAGAAAACTTCTATCATCTTGGGAAGGTATCTTGGAGACAAAGAAAGAATAGGGGCTTTGAAATATCACACTTCTATTTAAATGCTAGCATTGTGTGTAAACAGCACTTTATCTTTTGGGAGGATGGGAGGAAGAGTCTCTTGTAGCTCTTGCTGCCTCAAATTCACAATCCTCCAACCTCAGCCTCCTGAATGATAGCATTCCTCAGCACGTACCATCACACCAGATTTGAAACTTGGTTTCCTTATCTGGAAAATGGAAGAGAGCTGTTGGAAATGAGATGAGAGAAAATATATAGAGCATCTGATCTATAGGAGATACTGATGAAAAGTAAGCTCCATTTTCAAGTATTATGACTGATCATCTCCTTAAGAACCCTGAGTGTTGTGTGATGTGTGTCAATTTCAGAGTCAGAGAACACAATCAATGTAATGTCTCTAAAAGTATTTTATGATCCAGGAATGTGGCTTAATGGTAGAGAGCTTGCCTAGCAAGCATGAAGCCCCTAGGTTCAATTTCTCAGTACCATATACACAGAAAAAGCCAGAAGTTCTGTGGCCCAAGTGGTAGAATGCTAGCGTTGAGCAAAACAAGCTCAGTGACAGTGCCCAGGCCCTGAGTTCAAGCCCCTGAATTGACAAAATCAAAAGAACAAATAAAAAAGTATTTTATGTCCCAGATACCAATGGTCTGGCAATTGGCATAATTTTCATTGTCTTTTAGTTGTGTTTTATGACATTGTAAGTTTATTTTTTAAGATACCCTTCAGATTCCATTTCTCTCTCTCTATTGTATGTGTGTGTGTGAGAGAGAGAGAAAGAGAGAGGGAGAAGGAGAGGGAGAGGAAGAGTGACTTCTGGGGCATCAACTCAGGGCCTAGGTGCAGCCCCTGACTAGTTTTTGTTCAAGACTAGTGCTCTACTACTTGAGCCACATCTCCATTTCTGGCTTTTTTGGTGGTTAATTGGAGATCTGCCCAGGCTGGCTTCAAACCACCATCCTCTGATCTCAGCATCCTGAATAGCTAGGATTGCAGGCACAAGCCACGGGCACCTAGCTTAGATTCTGTTCTTGATTGATCAAGAAGTTGGTTGAGGACTGGGATATGTGTGGCTAAAGTGGTAGAGTACCTGCCTTGAAAGCAAAGACAAAAAAGAAAAAAGAAAAAAAAAGTAGAAGAGGTGGAAGTTGATTGACAGTGAAGAAGTACATGAGCAAGTATTTAGAAAAATTATTACAAAGGTAAAAGCAGGATAGTTGTGAGTTTGAGACCAGCCTGAGCTATATAGAAAGACTGGAGATGGAATTCAGTGGTAGATTGCTTGCTTAGCATGTACAAGACCCTAGGTCCAAAACCTAAGCACTGCCAAAAAGGAAACAGATTATATAAAATATGGTACTTCACCCTCTAAGAAACACATGCATAATACCAGAGTGAGATGTATTCACATCTTTTGCCTAACTCACACATGACTTGAACTCTACTCAAAGGACAGCTAACAAGGCTGGTCAACTTAAGGATGACATAGCAGGATGTGATAAAGCCTGGGTCTACCAGTGCCCCACAAAGATAACTACCAAGATAAAAGAAGAATAAGAAATTGCCCTGTAAGCTTAGGTCTTCCAGGTTTCATTCCCTTCTGTCTCAAGTAGCTGCTAAAGTAATTTACAGTTAGGAAAGCTGCAGTTACCTATGCCTTACCTGCAACAGTAAAATACATGGTGAGAACTCTCATTTATCATCAGTAGTGAATGCTAGCAAATTATACTGTACTAAAAGAGCCATTGCCCGAGGTTTAACCCAAAAGAGACCACTGAGGCAAAGTATTTATTAATCTTTTTCACTGAAAATGACTAGTGATTAGTCTACTAGATGTTTTAGAGCTTACATTTTTATATTATACTGTTTTGTGTGTATATATGCTGGTATTGTTTTAATGCAGGGCCGGGGTGCTGCGTTACTACTTAAGGCTGGCACGCTAACACTTTCTGGCTTTTTTGATCGTTAACTCAGGCTGGCTTTGAACCATGTTTCTCAGATCTCAGCCACGGAGTAGCTAGGTTTACACGTGTGAGGGTACCAACACCTGGCTATGCCTTTTTTTTTTTTTTTGTCGGTCGTGGGGCTTGAACTCTGGGCCTGGATACTGTCCCTAAGCTCTTTAGTTCAAGGCTAGCACTCCACCACTTGAGCCACAGTGCCACTTCCAGTTTTTCTGGTGGTTAATTGGAGATCACAGACTTTCTTGCCCAGGCTGGGTTCAAACCGTGATCCTTAGATCTCAGCCTCCTGAGTAGCTAGGATTTACAGGCATGAGCCACCAGTGCCCAGCTTACATTATTTTTTTAATATTACACTTTTGATTTCTTTAAATCAGATCCAAGGTTGACTTTGGGGTTTGTAGAGTTATGTGTCTTTTGTTTTCTCTTCATTTCCCATCTCATAGTTACCTCTGTCCCACAGGGGCTTCCCCTGTGTTTAAAGAGAATATATAGGTTGATCTGTCTTTGGAGCCACAACAGAAAACCTATGCTAGGGAAATGATGTTAACATCTGCACCAAGTCACTCAGTCAGGAGTCAGCCTTCTCATTTTAATAACAAAATATGCACCAAACATTTCAACAGCGTTTGTCAGCAGCAATGGGAAGGAGCATGTTTGGAAACTACACATTAGGAAGTGAATCGCTGAGCTTAAAATACCTGCCAGATTCAATCATATTATCAGCTAGTAAAATATAATAGTTTCTTTTTTCCTCACTCAAGGTTGGAACTCTGCTGCTTGAGCCACACTTCCACTAACTCCAGTAGTTTCTTGATAGAGGCACAGAAATGATTCTAGACCAATAGGATAAAAAAAAAAAGTCCTCTCGGGGCTGGGAATGTGGCTTATGGTAGAGTGCTTACCTAGCATGCATGAAGCCCTGGGTTAGATTCCTCAGTACCACATAAACAGGAAAAGCTGGAAATGGTGCTATGGCTCAAGTGGTAAAGTGCTTGCCTTGAGCACAGAGAGGCTCAAGGACAGTGCCCCGGCCCTGAGTTCAAGCTGCAGGACCGGCAAAATAAAATAAAATAAAAACCCTCTCTAGGTAAATTTATTAGTAACAGATAAGAATTCTGCTCTTAAAATCAAACAGAAGGGCACTGGTGGTTCATGCCTATAATTCTAGCTACTGGCTACTCAGGAGGCTGAGATATGAGGATTATGTTCAAAGCTATGTGCTGTGAGAGTCTTATCTCCAATTAACCAACAAAAAAACCAGAAACGGAACTGTGGCTCAAATGGTAGAATGCTAGCCTTGAACACAAAAGGTCAGAGACAGCCCCCAGGCCCTGAGTTCAAGCCCTAGTACACACACACACACACACACACACACACACACACATGCACACGCACACGCACATGCATTCATACATGATTGCCTTAAGACATTATAGGCCCTCAAATTTCAGGGAACCTTCAGTCTGAGCACTGACATCTATTCTCTTTCTAAATGTCCAAGAAAGGAAAAGAGCAAGGAGTTAGCACTTACTTTTCCTCTTGACTACCTGTCTTTTGAGCAGGTTGTATACTTTGGGTTTTTTGGGTGTAGCTTTTTGTCCAGTTGAGCCACAGGGATGTTTCTGTGCTATTCATTCAATTTCTCCTGTGGAATGGGGGTAATTAGACTGGCATCAGCTGGGAGCATGACAGAAGTGTAAGAAGCTCAGCCTACACCTGCCCTGTTCCTTATGGAGCTCAGATCTGAGCCAAGCTGATAGCTGAATACTTGGTGCTGCTAGACGATACCAGTGTTGGTTCTTGGCAGGTTTTTGCTTTGGAGGACTGTCTTGGGAGATGGAGTCCTAAATCAAGATGCTATGCAGCCCTAGGCGATTGGATCTGCTCCATTTTCCTCCCTCCCCTGACTACCTCCCTTGGGTTTCTGATGCCTCGCTCATAGCTCTGTCTTTCCCAGGGCCCATCATGGCTTCCTCCAACCTCTTTCTTCCTCGTAACCTCCTTTTAGCTTCAGCTCATGTTGATGCTTCATTTCTCAAAACAAAGTCTCAAGAACTACAGTCTGATTGACTTTAATCCGTGTTTTACTCCTGTCTATCCTACTGGCTATCTTAGAACTAGACCCTTAGATCTACTGGGGGATACATGCAAACCATCAAGATGAAAGCTCTCCTCAGAGAGGAGGCTGAGGACCTGTATGAGATCAGCTTCTCTCTCACCAGCCTTCAACCAGCTCATCACATCTTGTAGGTACCACAGCACAAAGCCTGAAATGCTCTTACCTGTTTCCTAAAGTAAGGGTTACTTTGAGCCCCCCAAAATACAAAGGTTTCTCTATTCAGTTAATGCAGGAAAGAAGGAGAGAGAAAGGTCCATTGAATACTGACTTTTCTTCTCTTTTTTTGGAGACATAGTTTTAACTGTGTAGCTTAGTCTGGCCTTGAACTCATGACCCTCCTCCCTTAGCCTCCTGAGTGCTTGGATTATAGACATGTGCTATACCACGGACAACCTTTGAATATTTGTCTTTAGTATTATTTTGTCAATACTGTGGTTTGCTCAGGCCTTTCACTTGCTCAGTTGGAGTTCTACCACTTGATTCATGTTCTAGTCGAACTCTTTGCTAGTCTTTTTTGGGGGAGTGGTATGTGTATGTTTTTTTTTTATTGTGTCAGTTCTAGAATTTGAACTCAGGGCCTGGGCATTGTCCTTGAACTCTTTTGATCAAGGCTAGTGTTCTACCACTTGAACCACACCTCCACTTCTGGCTTTTTTTAATGGTTAATCTAAGAGTCTCACAGACTTTCCTGTTGAGGCTGCCTTCAATCCTCAGATGCCAGCCTCCTAAGTAGCTAGGATTACAGACATGAGCCACTGATACCAGGCTTTGCTTGTTTTAGAGTCACACAGACTTTTTTATTGGGCTGGCTTTGTCAAACTTTAGTCCTCCAAAATCTCAGCCTCAGGACCTTTGAATATTAATTGTAAAGATAGGCTACAGATCAGTTAGAGACTTACAATAAGACACAAAATTACATATGTGGGAGCCTGGGGAGAGAAAGTCTAATTGGCTGAAATATTTTAGTTACTTTTTGACACTCTACTATTTGGGCCATATCTCCAGTTCAGCTTTTTGCCTGTTAATTGGTAATAAAGTCTCAAGGACTTTTCTGCCCAGGCTGGCTTCAAAGCATACTCCTTGGGATCTCAACTTCCTGAGCAGCTGAGATTACAGGGCATAACGTGGGTTACTCTTTAAAAGACAGAGCACCCCTTGTATCTCTCACAGATTCTTATAGCAGAGTTGGATTTATGATGACTGAAAGAAATTATTCGAGAAAAAATTTGTGTGTAAGCATTATTAGTGAAGAAGGGTGCCAGTGACTCACACCTGCAATTCTAGCTACTCAAGAGGCTGAGAGCTGAGGATGACAGTTTGAAGCCTGTCTAAGCAGAAAAGACCATGAGACTATTAGCTCCAATTAACCACCAAAAATCTGGAAATACAACTGTGGCTAAAGTGGTAGGGCACTAGCCTTGAGCAAAAAAGCTAAAAGACTGAGCCCAAGGGCTGGACCAAAAATGACCACCAACAATAACATAAAACATATTTGTTGCTGGTGGCTCACTGCAATCCTAGCTACTCAAGTGGCTGAGATCAGAGGATCGTGGTCCAAAGCCAGCCCAGGCAAGAAAGTCCATGAGACTCTTATTTCCAATTAACCACCAAAACACTGGAAGTGGAGCTGTACCTCAAAGTGGTAGAGTGCTAGCCTTGAGCAGAAAGCTCAGGGACAGTGCCCAGGTGCTGAGTTTAAGCCCCATGACCAATAAAAACAAAAACTTGTTAGTGACTATTTGGAATCATTTAAGATCTCCAGGGATTCAGCTCAGGATAGGGATCAGCCATTTGGGAACCAAAACTAAGCCCTATGACAAAATACAAATACAACTCACTCCATTGCTGTGAGGATGCCTATGGTGGTTTGTGCAGTGTCTCCCTCCTGCTCATTTCCCCGCATCCACTGTGTTATTCTGTCCTACCCCACAGAGGTTGTGAGGGGAGCAGGAAGAAGCATGCACTCTCCAGCCTGGGGCCTTCACTCATACTCTGTACCGTGGCTGCCATATCTCCCACAATTCCTTACCTGTACCACCCCTCTTGTGGCTCTGTAGAGCTTCCATCCCCAGAGGCAATGGCCCAGGTGCTCCTACTGCTTGCTGCCTTGGCTGCCTCCAGCCTCTGATCTCTATCTGCAGGAGCCTCCTTCACCAAGCCCAACCCATAGCCTCCTCTTCTTCATGATATCTGACTCCCACACACCATTCCTCTTTATTCTCCTCCACCATGCCTTTCCGGGATGGGGGTGGGGAAGGAACAGATGATGACCACTCACTGTAGAGTGACCTTTGGAAATCTCAACCCCCAAGTGTGGCATGGAAGAAGATCAGAAGGGCCTAGCAAGGCATGGAGAGCCTAGTCTCGGATTGCCCTCCGGATTTCCTGCCTGGTGTTGAACAAGTCACTTGTCTCTTTCAGCCTCTGCTTCACTATCTGTTTCAGTATCTATAAAATCAGTAAACAGGGGCTTGGTGTGAGGCTCAGCTGAGGTTCCTCAGAAGCACCCCTCCCTGAGTCTTTGCACTGGTGATTATAGTAAGTGCTCAGTAAAGGGCAAGCCCCTGGGCCACTTCTGGACAAGGATGCTGGGAAGCCCCAGGCTTAGCCGACGGTATTAAACTCCGTTGGCCACCAAAGCTTTTATAAGAGCTGCTAACAGACAAGAAAATCACTGGCTTTGAGTTTCCCTCCCTCCTCTAGTCCCCTTCTAGAGTAGGTGCTAATGAGCAGCAACATGGCCAAAAGGTGGGCAGCTGGGAGAGGTGGGGGGAGCGGCAGGGGAGGAGCTAGGCGGGCGCTTGGCTAGGTGATCAGCTGTGGAAAAGCAGGAGCCTAACTCGAGTCTAGCACCCAGCACTAGCCCTTGTTGGGACCAAGAGAAGGTCTGTGCCGGGTCCAAAGGGCAAAGGTCATACTGACTCCCCACATCTTTGGGGTCATATAACCAAGCATCTACCTCCACCCTGGTGTTGTAACAGCTGCTCTTCCTCTGGACAAATTTCTATTTTTACTGATCACCTCCTTGACAGAAATGTTAAGCCACACAATGTTCCTGGCAAGTGACAACCTAACAGAGTCATAAGCAGTGGATGGACTCAAGTGTCCCATTCTAGGCCAGTAGCCAGAGTAGGCAGGCAGGCAGGCAAAGGAGGGGGTGCTGCACTCTACTTAGGGGGAAAGGCAGAAACAGACCTCCTCTCACATGGGTTTTGCCTTCTCAGCCACCTAAGCAGCTAAGATTTTAAGAGTGAGCCACTGGTGCCTGGCAACAAGTCCTTTTTTTTTTTTTGGTCAGGGGGCTTGAACTCTGGGTCTGGGCACTGTCCTTCAGCTCTTTCAGCTCAAGGCTAGCACTCTACCACTTGAGTCACTCAGCCAACATGTCATTTTAATTTTAAAAATTTAAGAAAAAAACAAATCTTAATATTTGCCCAAGGGCCATGGCTTATATTTTTTTTAACAACAACTAATAGGGAAAGTTTGGTCATAATCTTTCAGGTGGGACAAAATGAGCACTTAAGAAAGATATTAACCATCCAAGAGGGGAAAAGAAGAAGAAGAAGAAAAAAAAGAGGTTAACACAAATTTTCAAGTGTGAGTGTACCATCCTTTCACAGGATTCTTTAACTGTGAGGTGTTTCTGGATCCTCTGGTTTTGTGCTTAGAACATACAGGTTCCACTGAAGGAGTGAATCACCTGAACAATGAGGTTGGAACCCCTGACGACTGGGCTTCTTGGATGTGAACATGAATTCAAGCTGTGAAATGGAATTTATTTCTTTGAAAAGCCAGAGCAAGATGCTGCAAGGCAATGGTTTGGGTGTGCATCGGTGTCATCTAGAAGGCTTACGAAATAAGTTGCTGGCTTCTATTAGATTATAAAGTACTTAGTGGTGAGAATGATTTTTCTGACATCTTTCTTCCTTGACGTTCTTAGCATGAGTTCCTGTAAGTAATAAGTGCCTAATGAGTATATAATCAATGAAGGAATGAATGGGTACTATAGTCTAACTTTTTTTTTTTTTGTCAGTTGTGGGGTTTGAACTCTGGGCCTAGGCCAGAGGTCAGCTCAAGGCGAGCACTCTACCACTTGAGCCACAGCAGCACTTCCTGTTTTCTGAGTGGTTTATTAGAGATAAGAGTCTCATGGACTTTCCTGCCTGGGCTGGCTTTGAACTGCGATCCTCAGATCTCAGCTTCCTGAGTAGCTAGGATTACAGGCGTGAGCCACTGATGCCCAGCTAGTCTGAATATTTATGTTCCCCCAATTATGTTAGTACCTAATTTCTGATGTGATAGTGGTGAACAGGGATGTTGCCCTGGATTTACCTCTACAGCACGTGGAGTCTCATATGTTTCAGAAAGAGAGAGGGCCCAAGATAGGGCTAAACCAGAGGCTTCCATGTCATACAGTTCTGGTTCTCTGAAAGTTCTATTGCAGTCATGAGTCAATCAGGTGTTGAAATGTCACTAATTCACATAGGCATTATAGAGCACAGAAAATCCATTGCCTAGTCTAGTGCTTCTTTGAAAAGCTAAAGCTCAGGATTGGGTGCTAGTGGTTCATGCCTGTAATCCTAGCTTCTCTGGAGGCTGAGATCTGAGGAACATGGTTCAAAACCCACCTGAGCAGGAAAGCCTGTGAGGCTCTTTATCTCTAATTAACCACACACACACACAAACACACAAAGCCAGAAGTAGAGCTGTGGCTCAAGTGATAGAGCATTAGCTTTGCCACTCAGAGCATTGACTCTATCAGCTCAGGGATTTACCCAGGCTCTGAGTTCAAGTTCCAGGACCAGCACGTTCCTCCCACACGCACACACACACCACCCCCACCAGAGGAACAAAACCTTGTCTCCTCCCTGGAACCTCTACAGTCCTAAGAGCTTTAGTTGGGGTATGCACAGTTACAGAATGCCACTCCCACAAATCAGCTCAAGCAGGAAAATAATACCTGTGATTGACTTGACCTTTGAAAAAGGAAACATTAGATCCTCTTCCTGGTAGCTGAGAAATTCAGTGCTAACAACAAAATCACGTGCGTCACTGACAAAAAGGAGGACCAGTAGTTTCAACTCTCACCGATGCCAGGGAGAAGAAGGCAAAAGCAGATTCAATTATGTGTCTTCGTTATTCACATGAAATATTAATAGCTTCATTAAAATATTAAGTACTTAATAAATATTGATATTAATTATTAATAACTGTGGGGATTTGGTGTGTGGTAGAACTGCAGGCCGTATATTTCCTTCTCCACAGCCCTGGTGTATTAGAATTAGAAAAGCAGACCTGACCGAATTTGGGCTTTTATTCCTTTGTGGGCTGCACTCAGATGTCAGGGACCTGATTTGCCAAGCAATACTATGGATCCCTTTCTGATGAGCAAAGTGGATGAACCACAGAAGAAAAAAAAATCTTTGAACTAAAACTATCCCAGGCACAACTCATTCTCTGCAGTCAGGGCTGGTAATGCTTTTGAGAATCAGGAATGGAGAGCAACCAATAATTATAAGAGGTAGGTAGTAACAAATTACAGAATAACATGGAGTAGAAAGTGTTATAGGAGCCCTTTAAAAGCTGAATTTCAAGCTGTGGTTTATGCCTATAATCCTAGCTACTTAGGAGGTTGAGATCTGAGGAACATGGTTGGAAGCCAGCCTGAACAGGAAAGTCTATGAGACTCTAAACTATACTGAAAAAGCTGAAAGTGGTGCTGTGGCTCAAGTGGTAGAGCACTAGCCTTGAGTAAAAAGAAGCTCAGGGATAGCACCCAAGCCTTGAGTTCAAGCCCCAAGATCAGCAAAAAGAAAAAAAAATCCTGAATTTCAGAATAGGTCACACATTTCCACTTTCAGTAGCAGTGGACTAGGAAATCTAAACCACTTACTTGGTGAGGATAATTAGAAAAAAAAATGGGGCAAAATAGCTTGGAAAAAATGGAAAATTCTTCCTGAATGCATTAGAGTTAATAAATCAGAAAAGAATTGACTTAAGAGTTGGGAGAAGATCGAATCACCAAGCAGTAGAAACCTGGCATATTTAGGAGCATTTTTGCCAGCTTTAGAAGAAATGGATGAAGCTGGACATCATGGCATTCATCTGTAATCCCAGCACTGGCAGGAAGAGGGAGAGTTGAAAGCCAGACCGGGCTATATAGTCTGAGACTCTGTCAACAAGAAAGGGAAGGAGGAGACAGAGGAGAAGGAAGAGGATGAGAAATAGTTTTGAAAGCCAGTTTCTTATGATCATTACCTAGAGATGAAATTTTTATTCTTGATTTGTGAAAATTTAATGCTATATTGTACTTGAAGAAAACTTGGTAGAAATAGGCATTGAAGTCTAAGGCTTCCCAAAGTGAGTAAAACCCAGCCTCAAACTTTCTCATTCCTGGATTTGGAATAAGGGGATCCTACATTGGTAATGTTCCTAGCTGTTTAGAAGCAAAGATTAATCTTTTCTGGGAGATCTTAATCTTTAATTACTCAATTAATTGCCATCTTCAGAACCAATTTGGGGCCCTCGAACAAATAAATTTTTCCAAATACACACTAATAAAACCAACAAAATAAATTTCCAAATAGCCATGAATAAAAATCAAAAGAAGTAACAGAGCCACAGGCAGACTTTAAAATGACTATGTTTAAAGCTGGGAACTGATGGTGTGGGCCTATAATCCTTGCTACTCAGAAGGCTGAGATCAGAAGATGATGTTTCAAATCCAGCCAGGGCAGGAAAGGCTGTGAGACTTTTATCTCCAATTATCGCCAATTAAAAAAAAAAGTAAAATTGTGGCTTGATTGGTAAAGTACTAGCCTTGAGCAAAAAAGCTAAGGGACAGTACTCAGGTCCTGAGTTCAAGTTCCAGGACCAGCATGGAAAAAATGTTCAATATCCGCCAAGGTACAAAAGACAACTTCAAAGTTTTTACCCTTTCGTATTTTTTATTAGTATTAGTTGTTCAAGGGGCTACCTCCAAGGTTTTTGGTAGAGAAAAATCAAATGGAATTCATAGAATTGAAAATGTTCAGCTACTAAAATTAAGAACTCATTAAGTGGGTTTCATTGAAGATTAGATACAGTTGAATAGAAAATTAATGAACTGCAAAATAGGTTATGGAAACATACTTGGAACTATCTTTTGGATGGTGGAAAAGACAGAGGAGAGACATGGAGTCCATGGAGACATGGACTTTAATTACACAATGTGTAATTGAAGAGATACTAGGTGAGAATGTTTATTATCTTTAGTTGTACAAAGCAGTTGCTATTTAACAAAGCAGTTTATGAATACAATGCATCTTGATCAATGTTACTGCTTTTAACATTCTTATCCATCCCTCCCCTACCTAACCCTTTCTCTTGCTCTTCTTAATTTTGTAGGATATACATTGAATTCATAAATTGATGCAAGGCATTGAGCTACATATTCAAGAGGCACTACAGACTCCAGCCAGAACTGATGAAAGAAAAGCCAGACTTAGTACATCAGAGTAAAACTATTCAAAGCATCTCCACAGTTGGCAGAAAATCACTACCCCCTTAGAATCTTATACTCAATAGAAATTCCTTTTAGAATTTAAATGTAAAATATGGCTGGGAATGTGGCTTAGTGGTAGAGTGCTTGCCTAGCATGCATGAAGCCCTGGGTATGATTCCCCAGTACCACATAAACAGAAAAAGTCAGAAGTGGTGCTGTGGATCAAGTGGTAGAGTGCTAGCTTTGAGCAAAAGAAGCTCAGGGGCAGTGCCCATGCCCTGAGTTCAAGCTCCAGGACTGCGAGAAGAAAGAAAGAAAGAAAGAAAGAAAGAAAGAAAGAAAGAAAGAAAGAAAGAAAGAAAGAAAGAAAGAAAGAAAGAAAGAAAGAAAGAAAGAAAAAGAAAGAAAGAAAGAAAGAAAGAAAGAAAGAAAGAAAGAAAGAAAGAAAGAAAGAAAGAAAGAAAGAAAGAAAGAAAGGGAAGAAAGAAAGAAAAGGAAGAAAGAAAGGAAGAAAAGAAAGAGCAGAATAAACACATTTTTAGCCAAAGGGAATAAATTTGTCACCAACAGACTTGCAATAAAAGGGAATACTAAAGTGTTCTTCCCATAGAAGGAAAGTGATTAATTATAAAAACTGAGATATAGAAAGGAGTTAACAGACTGGAAAGTAAAAGTATGTACAAAAATAGATAAATATCAAGTATGATCATTCTTTGTGAATTTATAATGTCTATTGAATTGAAGTGGATAGTAACAATATCACGTAGGGTCATAGGGGAAGGAGAAATTAAATTAGTGTCACATCATATTATGATAGGATATGGGAAAGTACAATATAACAGACTTTCATAAATCAAGAATGCGAACTTCCTCTCTGTGATGATGGTTATAGAAATAGTAAAGGAGTGCACAGCACTTGTTCTCATACTCATGTGTTCAAGATGCAACACACATCCCTCAAAAATGCTCACTGTGCCCTAAGCACATAGAGACATTTTAATTTTTTTCCATCCAACATACTTAAAAGGGATCATTTGGCATCAAAAGAGCTCTGTCGTCTAGTTTTATGACTTGCTTTTTCCTTTTATAGTTCTTCTGAAGTAGAGATAGAGGATTAAAAGTAAAATTTGCCATTAATTTGCAGTCTTTTTTTAAACTTAACAAGGTAATCTGAATATTGTTTCATCTTTCTCTGCTATCAAATAGTATTCTATCATATTTTAATGGCTGTAGAATAGCCCATTGTATAGCCACTTTATAATTTATTTAGCCATTTTCTTATTGTTGGACCTTTGGATTGTTTCCAATTTTTAGAAGTAATAAAAACTCCTAATGAGTTTGAATGAGGGGCCAGTAGGAGGGAGTGGATGAATGAAAAAGGAAATGGGAAGAACACAGTCAGAATACTTAATGCACCCATGTGAGAGCAATGGGAAATGTGAAATGAATTGGGGTGTGAGGGGCAAATGGGATGGAAGAGAATTTTAGCAGGGGGTAACTGGCCAAGCACTGGACATATACTTAGGAGAGGAATCCAAATATGCAACTTCTCTGAACAACTGAAGTACTGTTTATCAAATAAATACCAGGAAATAGAAACATATTTTTGGAGGGGGGGGTAAGGGGACACAGGAATGCTCTTGTATGGTTTTCAATATACACTAAGAAACAAACGATGTAACTTGTGGGTAGGGATGGGAGGTGGGGAAAGGAAGAGAACGAAGGAAGGGGTGACATTGTCTAAAAGCACTTGTGCTTATGACTTGACTTAAGGAATCGTAGACCCTTTATACAACCACTTAACAACAATTTTAAAAAAGAAACACTGGATACATAAATATACATGCTAAATTATAACATGCTCCCCTACACAGCTATTTAGAAAATAAAAGAATAACAACAACAAACCAAAACTCCTAAAGCACATTCACGTGGACATGTTTATTTCCTATGGATCTATTCCTAGAGTTATCATTGGTGGATCAAAGGGCCCACAAAAACATGACAGTTTTGGATTCATCCAAATTGTCCTCTGTTAAGACTCTTATCTAGTTGCTTTTCAATTGACCAGATTCACAGCACTGGTGATATCTAACACTGTGTGTATATTGTCTCTGTGTGTGACAGCTCGAAGCCATCTGTGTTGCTGTGGTTATACCTAGAGCACGAGGATTATCTTCAAAGGAATTCACAGAAAGAGAACAATCTGATGGGCTGATCTCTGTCAGGGAAAGCTTCATGCAGAGGCTGGGCTGGAGGAAGCCCTTGAAAGTGGTTAGTTCACCAACGGATCCAGAAATGGAAGGAACAGCTGTTATGAAGCAGATACCCGCCCACCTGCTCATAGGTGTGTGCCCCAAATGGCTGAATGGGAAAAGGTAGCAGGTACAGAGCTGTGCCAGGCTGTCTGGGGGGCTGACTGGGGACCAGACATCTAACACACACTGGACAGGATCAAAAGGGTACCAGCAGCCAGAGTGGGCTCTGATGGAAGGTAAAGCCTTGATGAAAGGGACGTGGTTATATTCTCACTGCTTCCCCACCTCCTCCATTCCCCAGAAATGAGAAGAACCTGGGTCTTTCCTGCTTTTTGTAATATTAGGAGAAAAGAACAGCCCTGCCTGCCAATTTGCTTGATAGTCTTAGAAGGATAATAAAACTTTCCTCCTCCCTCAGCAGAATGGAATTAGACTCACCTTGTTAACAGTTTGTACTGCTACCAATTAAAGAGGGGCGGGCGAGGGAGCTGCCGAAATGTTTCCCCCTTCCAGCTGCTTCCTTAAACCCAGCTAGTTTTCATTCCCCGGGGACCTAAACTAAATCAACCCACCAAATATTGAAAAGAAAAACAAACTGTTAATTAGAGGGATGGCAACGCATGCATTTCCTGTGTGTAGGAAAGGAAGGAGCAGCGTGGATGGCGGAGGGGAGTCCTTCAAAGGTGAGGAAGAAAGAAATTGAGGGCACCTTTCTTTCTCTCCAGAGATTTCAAAACAAAGATTTGCAAAGATTCCTGGCATACTGGGAACAGTGCTGGTGTCTTCTCAAATCAGGAGAGGAGGAAGGCAAGCATCCCCTACTGGCAGAAGCCTGAGCAGAGCTGTGTTCAAGGATAGCTCCTGTGTACCACTAGTCTGCTGTGGCACCGCTGCCCCTCAGTGGGGCAGATCACCTGGGACCATAATTCTGCTCCAGGGGAAGAGGGAGGAAAAGCTGTGTTTCTAGGGAACAGTGGAAGACAGAGACCCTTTCTGTCCCCTGGGCCAAGGCATTGTCCTTGTCAAAGATTGACCCCATTCCCTCTATGCAGCATTGCTTGGATTGTGGGAACAGGTTGATGTCTTAAAAATCAGGATATTGATCTGGGCGGTGGTGGCTCATGCCTCTAATCCTGGCTACTCAAGAGGATGAGATCTGAAGATCGTGGTTCTAAGCCAACCCCCCCTCCCTCCCGCCATAGGAAAGTTCATGAGACTCTTAAATCCAATGAATTACCAGAAAATTGAAAGTGGTGTCGTGGTTCAGAGTGAAAAAGAACGGTGCCTAGGCCCTGAGTTCAAGCCCCATAACCAACTTCCCCCCCTTCAAAAACAACTTACAGCATTGGGAATTTTGGCTTTGGGATATGGTATTGGTAGAATCACCAAGAGATCTATAGATCTGCCTCATTCTTGGTGCCATAATCTTACCAGTCCCCATTGGTGTTTTTTTGTTGTTGTTCCTTTTCTTTTGAAATTATAAACAGCCAGGTGTGGATGGCTCACAGATCTGTAAACCTAGCCACTCTAGAATTTGCGATTCACAGTTTGAAGCCAACTCTTTGAGACTCCATCTCCAACTAGCCAGAAAAAGTGTGGCTGGAAGTATGGCACATCTGCTCGGAGCAAAAAAGCCAAACAAGGGTGTAAGGCCCTGCGTTCAAGCCTTAGTATTGGCACATACACATATGAAATTAAAACACACTGCTCTCTCTCACCCAGCAATTCTTCTACTAGGTTTAAAAAAAATTTAGACTTTATTTTTAGTGCTGCTTTAGATTTATAGCAAAATTGAGCAAGAAGTACAGAATTCCTATATGCTCCTGCCCCATGCATGCAGATCTGGATCTCCTTGCTAACAGCCCCACCAGGGTGGCACTAGTTGCAATTAATAAGCCTGCCCTCACCCTTCATTGCCATCCAGAACACATAGGTTATATTGGAGAGCACTCACTGTAAATTGTACGGGTTTGGACAAATGTGGAATAACATGCATTCACCATTACAATGTTACCAGGGTGATTTTAATGCCCTGACACCTCTGTGCTTTGCCTTTCTTCCCTCCCCACCTCCCACTCTCACTACCTACCCTTCCTTATACAATCTCCCTAGTTTATCTTTTCCAGAATATCACATACTTACAAGGATACAATGGGTAGGAAATCTTCTATTTGATGATTGCATTTAAGTTACCTCCATGTCTAGTTTTGTTTTGATAGCACTTTTTCTTTTCTATTGTCTGGAGGTACTATGGTTTTGTTTATCAGCTTACCTACGAAATAACACCTTGGTTGTTTCCAAGTTTAAGCAATTATGAGTGAAACTTCTAAAAGTATCTGTGTGCAATTCATTTTTGGGAAGATACCATGGCACACAATTGCTAGATTGTATGGTAAGAGTATGTTTAATAGATTGGTGTGGTAGTGTAAGTCTGTAATCCCAGCACTTTGGAGGTTGAGGTAGAGGAATTAACAGACCAAGGTAGCCTGGGTTACACAGTGAAACCCTGTCTTAAATAAACTAAAAAAGTGTCCTTAGTTTCAGAGAAGCTGTCAAACTATCTTGTAAAGTGGCTGTGCCATGCTACAGTCCTACAACTAATGAACATGCATTCCTGTTGCTTCACGTCCTTGCCAGCATTTGGTGTTGTCAGTCTTTTGGATTTTGGACATTTTAATAGGTATATAGTGACATCTCCTTGCTGTTTTCTCTGATGATGTTTAGTATCTCTTCCTGTGCTTAGTTGATACCTGTATATCTTGTGTAGTGAAGTATTTTCTTAAGGCCTTTGACCCACTTTTTAATCATATATATATGATTAAATGTATGATTTATTTATATATATATGTAATTTCTTTTTTTATTGTGAAAATACCGTACAGAGGGGTTACAATTACATGGGCAAGATAACGAGTACATTACTTATCAAGCATTGTTGCCTCCTCTTTGTTTCCCCTTCCCATCCCTTCCCAAACTCCCCCCCTCCTCACATTCATTTTCTTAGTATTGAATTTTCTGCACTCATTGGATAACAATCCAAATATGCCTTTTTCAATATTTTCTCTCTATGTCTTGTTCATTCTCTTAACAGTGTCTCTTACAGAGCAGAAACATAATTTTAATGAAGTCCATTAAAATGCTTTCTTTTTTTGTTGGTCATGAGGCTTGAACTCTAGGCTGAAAGCTATCCCTCAGCTCTTCAGCTCAAGGCAAATGCTCTACCACTTGGGCCACAGCAGCACTTCTGCTTTTCTGGTGGTTTGTTGGAGATAAGAGTTTCATGGCCTTTCCTGGCCAGCCTGGCTTTGAACAGTGATCCTCAGATCTCAGCTTCCTGAGTAGCTAGGATTATAGGCGTGAGCCACCGGCTCCGGGCTAAAATTCTTTCTTGGATGAATCAAGTCCCTGAGTTGTATCTAAAAAGTCATTATCATACCCAGGGCATAGATAGTTTTTCCCCTGTTACTTGTTAGGAGTTTTATAGCTTATTTTTAAGATAGCTGTGCCCTGAACACAGGTAAGTATGTTGTACCCAAAGAAGTATGCGAAAAGATATTCTCTGCAGTTTATAGTTTGTTTCTTTCTGTGTTATGCCAGTATTGAAGCTTGAACTCAGGACCTCATGCTCTCCCTCAGTTTGGGACTCAAGGGTGGCATTCTACCACTTGAGCCACACCTCCTACCCTGATTTTTGCTGGTTAAATGGAGATGGAGTGTCAAAGACTTTTGCATCTGGATTGACTTCAAACAGCAATCATCAGATCTCAGC
The DNA here is from genome assembly GCF_000151885.1 of Dipodomys ordii. Lineage (NCBI taxonomy): Eukaryota > Metazoa > Chordata > Mammalia > Rodentia > Heteromyidae > Dipodomys > Dipodomys ordii. The sequence continues at coordinate 6,942,435 of NW_012267292.1, forward strand.
CTCTTAAGTAGCTAGGACTATAGGCTCTCAGCAGGGCTTTAAGTTTTAACTGGCAAGGATTTTGTCCACAAAGCTAAAAGGCACATTATTAAATTAGCATTTGAAAGTATGGGTTTTTGGTTTGTTTGTATTTGCCTGGGGGCTTGAACTCAGGGCCTAAGCTCTGTCCCTAAGCTTTTCTGCTCAAGGATAAAATTGTTCCACTTGAACCACAGCTCCACTCTCAGCTTTTAGGTTGTTAATTGGAGATAAGAGTCTCAGGAACTTTGCTCTTCAGGCTGGCTCTGAACCATGATTTTGCATAGGTAAGATTAGAGGTGTGAGCCACTGGTGCTAGTTGAAAGTATATGTTAAACAACTTTAAACTGTACTGAAGAAGTCCACGGGTATCGTGTAAATATGCTTATTTGCTACCTATAACAACCTAGTCACAATGTAAGTGTTACTCTTCCTCTGAAACCCTGTGAGTTGGTATCCTGATCCCTCATCTCTTAGTCAAGGAACTGCAGGTGCAAAGAAGTTTAAACAGTTCACCTGAGGTCATAGATTATATGCAGTCAGGATTGAACTTAAATTGTGTTTGTAGAGCCTCAGTCCTAACTCCATGCTGTCTGCCTACATGATGGACAGGATACACATGATGGACACAGAAACATGAACTGCTATGTGCATCCACAGTAGATATTCATCAGAGCTTCAGCTTACACTGACAGAAGTCAGCCTCGCTGATTCAAAAGAGAGACAAGACATATCAGCTTTACTCTTTCTAACTGCAGAGTTATGATTACTGTCATTGGATCAGGCCAGCCTAGTCCAGGAATCTGCAGGTCCTAGGCACTTTTATATGAGACTTATACTCAGTTTCACCCATCCTCTTCATCTCTTTCTGTGCCCCCTGAGGCTGTTTACCAGCTTTCTGCCCACTGGCTCTGGGTTAGTTTGGCCAGCAGGAGACACTGGCAGGAGACTAGATGTCAGGAAAGGATCAAGCCATTTCATCTACTGTTTCCCTCCCTGCTGGGCTATGGTCTACAATGTCTAAGTCTGGACATTTGCTTCTTGTTTTAAGTTACTACATCTCAGATACTGCTTATGTAAGTTACTCTGAGGACAGCATTTCCAAAAGGAAACTTCTCTACTGTGCTCTGCAAAATTCTAGCTCTGTCTACAAAAGACAGGTCTGTCTCTTGAGTGAATGAGTACATCCTTTCTGGGAGAACCAATGTTTTACTAAAGAAGCTGACAAGAAAGAGGCTGGTTCAAGATTATGCCTTTTCCCCAGCAATCCCACTCTTGGGTATTTATCCTACAGATTACAAACCAGGATACAGTAAAGCCACCAACACAACCATGTTCACTGTGGCACTATTCACTATAGCCAAGGTATGGAATCAGCCCACATGCCCATCAAGGGACAAATGGTTAAAAAATATGGCATATATCCACAATGAAATTTTTCTTATTCATTAGAAAGAAATAATAATAGGTCATTTTCAGGGAAATGGATGGACCTAGAACAAACCATAAGTGAGATAAGTCAAGCTCTGAGAGACAGATGGTTCATGATTTCTCTCATATGTGGAAACAATATCAAAATATAACTGAGCATGATAACCTATACAGGACTTTAGACCTTCACAGATAATCTGACTAAAGAGGATACACTTAGGGGAAGAACCCAAAGGCATAACTCCTCTGAACATTTTAAATACTACTTATTAAAATGAATTCCAGGAAATGTGAACACTAACATCTTGTTAGTGTTTGTTTTTTCTTTTTTTGTAATTTTAGGGGGAAAAGAGAAAGGGAACACAGAATTAGAGGGAAGAAGGGTGAGCAAATGCAGTCTTGTTGGATAGTAGAAACTATGTGGAAAATGAACTAAGTGGAAAATGAACAGGGATGGGAGAGGAAAACTGGGGGAAAGTGAAGGAAGGAGTGATATTGTCCAAAAAAGAAATGTACTCATTACCCAACTTATAAAATGGTTGCCCTTCTCTACAACACCTTAATATTAACAATGAAATTATGTTTTTTTGTTGTTGTTTTTTGTTTTGGTCCAGTTGTGGGCCCTGAACTCTGGGCCTGGGCACTGTCCCTCAGCAATTCAGCTCAAGGCTAGTGCCCTACCACTTGAGCCACAGCACCACTTCTGGCTTTTTTCTTTTTTCTTATGTGGTGCTGAGGAATCGAACCCAGGGCCTCAGGCATGCAAGGCAAGCGCTCTACCACTGAGCCAACTTCCCAGCCCCGAAATTATGTTTTTTAAAGTATGTCTTTTCCTATACTCCCAACCTTCTTTTACCCTTGTGTCCCCTTCCTTATCTTCACTTTGTATAGACACACAACAATTCTGTGCATATGGCTCCCTGGTAGAAATTTCTCTCCTTTAATCACTTCATCTGAGATTGCCTTTGTGTGTGTGTGTGTGTGAGTGTGTGTGTGTGTGTGTGTGTGAGTGTGTGTGTGTGTGTGTACATGTGTGCATGCTAGAACTGGGGCTTGAATTCACGGCCACAAAATCTCACTTGGCTTTTTCAGGCAAGGCTTGGGTAACCACTTGAGTAACACCTTCACTTTTGGCTTTTTTGTTGGTTAGTTGGAGATTAGAATCTCATGGACCTGGGTGTTGGTGGTTCATGCTGTACTCTAAATTACTCAGGAGGCTAAGATCTGAGAATCACAGTTCAAAGCCAGCTTGGGCAGAGAAGTCTGAGCAATTCTTATCCTCAATTAACCAGCAAAAAGCCACAAGTAGAGCTGTGGCTCAAGTTGTAGAATGTCATCCTTGAGCAAAAAAGTTAAGGGTAAGTGCCCAGGCCTTGAGTTCAAGCCTCAGTACCAGCACAAACAAATACAACAACAAAACAAACAACACAAAAATAATTGCAACAAAAATAGTTGCATAGACTTTTCTGCTTTGAACTATGATCCTCAAATCTCAGCCTCCTGAGTAGCTAAGATTGCAAGTATGAGCTACCAGCTCCTGGCTCAAATTACCTCAAAGATGGATGTAATAATGGCTCCCATCCCCCATACTCTTCTACAATGTGATCTTGAGACTTCTATTGAGAGATGAGGTTTTTGTCCTATCTATGCATCTGCCTTCCTTGGGTTGGGTTTAAGGAGTTCTGATTGCTTCTACCAATGATGTGCAGTGAGGTGACCTGGAGAATTAGGTCAGGAACGGTCATGCAATCCGGTCTAACTTTGAATCTCTCACTCTGCACAAGGTCCCTCTTTGGAGCTCTTCTTCTCAGAATTGAGTGGCCAGGCTGCGAGATGCCCATATGGGAAGGATGCGGCAGGCCCTGACCCCAATTGAACCAGTCTACTCTGTATCCCACCCCAGCACCAGACTAGGTACAAAACTCTTGAAGCTTCTAATTCCAAAACCTCTAGCCCCTTGCAGTCCAGATTGTCCCAGTTTAGGCCCCAGACGTGCTTGACCCAGACAACAATCTCTACTGGACCCTTGGACTCCCAACAGTACAAATGAGATGGTCATTGTTTTGCACCACTGTGAATTTTTCTATATCATAGCATCTTGTTCTTTCCTCTATAGCACTTACCATCATGTGCAATTATACGTGTGTTTATTATTTAATGATTAATACCCTAAGCAGACTTATAAACTCCACAAGAGCTGCACATCTTTGCATCCTACACCCAGGTTCAGGGCCTTGCACATCATAGGCACTCCATAAATGTCAGCTGAATTCATGGGTAGCCAATGTGGCTTTCTTCATAGGCAGACGATGTTTTTATTCTGTTGTCAGTGTGTCCTGTACACACTGTGGTCCTTGTTGTGTCTGGACCATAGTGTAGGTTTTTAGAACACTGCATGGCTCCTGATCCTGACTGCCCAGTAGAAACACCTGGGAAGCTTGTAGAACTTACTGAAGGATTTGCTTTCAAATCAATCAAATTCACATCTATAAGGACTGAAGCCCACGTGTGGTAGAGAAACACTGTCCTCTAGGATTTCTATGCCCAGCACTCTCTGACACCATGACGCGTTTCTGCTGTTGTCTCATGGTAGAGTTTTAACCTTAGGCTCTTGGTTTCAGTTACCTTTTGGCAGACACTTCAAACATTGCTACTAATAACCAGCTGGTAAGTTTTAGAAAACCAATCAAACTTAATTACATAACTAATGTTTCCACAGAGTATATTAAAGGACAACGTTAGCCTCTCCATAGTCTAGAACAGTGGTCCCCAATCCAACTCAAATAAACATAAAATCTAAATTAATAGAGTATGCGTGTGTTTCAAGGCAAGTCCTCCAACTTCTCCTTTCACATTTGGATCCTTCCTTTGAAAAACCACTCAAGCCACCACTAAACTACTTCCTTCCATTTTTCCAGCTCTTAGAATATTCCATAGGTCACAGTTCAAGTAACAACTACATACTTATCCACTGAATCTTCTGTTCATCCATCTATTCATTTGTCTATCCATACATTTGCCCATCCATCCACTTAAATGCTGTGTGCCATGCAACAGACTTTTCTACATGCCTGCAACCATATTACTCTTCAGATGGCACACCAAACAGCATAAAGTTTAGTCCCATGCCTAATTATCTAATGTAGTCAAACAAACAACCACATTTCCAATAATGAAGTGTTATTATGATCTTCACTTACAGAAAAGATCAGTATAGAACAGTGAGGATAATGGTTAGCCATTGATAGGAGAAATAAAGGTGGGATTAATAGGACCTTAAAAAGTGGGCATCTACTGGGTAGAAGACAAAGGAACAAGTAACAGATACGTGAGAAAAGTAGAGCTTAATAAAATTAGGAGAGCTGGGCATGGCAGCTCTCATCTGTAATCTTAGCCACTCAGGAGGTTGAGATCTGAAGATCAATGTTCAAAATCAGCCTAGGTAGAAAAGTCTGTAATAATGTTATTTTAATTAACCAGCAAAAATCCAAAGGTGGCGGTATGGCTCAAGTGGCAGAGCACCAACTTTGAGCAGGAAAGAAAAGCCAAGCAAGAGCAGGAAACCCTGAATTCAAACCCCAGGGCCAGCCACAAAAGAAATATGTAAATTAATAATTAGGATAAGCCCAACATTCCTGGATGCACTCAAATCAGGCAGTATATGAGGGTTTTTTGGGAGGAAGTTGGTTTTATCTGATTGTTTTCTAGAGATCAAGCCAAGGTCCTCCCTCATGCATGCTAGACATGCATATTACCACTGAGCTACACCCTCATCCCTGGGTGGTATTTTTAACTCTTCATTCTAAGCATGGCCTTGGGTCACAGAGGGCCCTCTCCTTATTTCCTAAATACAGTAGCATTTGTTAGTCACATTTATGCACAACCAATTTCATTTTCATAAATGTTATTGATTCCACATGTTCTTTATGGCCACTGATTTTATATGCCTTCTCACTATGCAGGTTTATTATTTTGCTTTGTACATATTGTGGTAATTGAATTGCTTACATTAATGGCACAATAAGGTTCTGTACACTTTGCGATGGGATGCTGCTGACTTAGCACACTTTGTCTCACTGAGTTGTTCTTATTAATTCTTCCACTGCCAACGAAGCTGCTTCTCTTGGGAATTGCCTGGGAGGTAGAAGTCCTTATCACTATCTCACTTTGCTATTACAAGCAGGCTGCAGAATTTTGAGTTGGCATCACTTTCCAGTAGATACAAATCAAGGATTATTTTAATGATCTATTGCTGCATGATGAACTCTCCCAAAACACAATGGCTTCAAATAACAGTCATGTATGGCATCTATAATCCTATGGGTTGACTGCACTCATCTGGATGGCTCGTCTGCTCTGTGTGGTGCTGGCTGGGGCTGAAGTCACCTAGACACCCCATTGGGCTAGAATGTATAAGCTGGCTCACCAACATGGCTGGCAGCTGGTGCTGGCAATCATCTAGAAGCCAAGCTGAGGGTGAGAATAGAGAACCTTAATTCTCCTCCGTGTGACCTGTCATACCTGGTATCTGGATTCCAGGACAAGCCTTCCCAGTGCATGAACTTGGAACCTGCAAATCTCTAAGAAGTTACACAGTGTCACTGCTGCTATATTTTATTAGATGAGACAAGTCACAGACAAGCCTGGATTCAAGTCAAAGGATAGATTATACCGCTCCGTGAGATGAGTCCATTAGAGACATTTTCCTCTGTAGAGACTGATTCTGTTCTGAGGAGACCTTGTACCACAGAACACACTTTCTGACATTGCCCACTTGTTTCACACATGGATTAATACACTGCATTTTTTTAGAAAATCACCTCAAACTCCCCCTGCTTTAAATCTCCTATTCCTGTAGGGAAGAATTAACTTTAAGGACTGAGCTGCTTGCTCACTGCTATTGGTGACTATTGGTAAATATAAGAGGCTCAAATTATATTTGTTTTGTTACCATTACATGTGTGGCTGAACAACATTATGTCCATTGTAGATTCTGGTGTATTTATTTTTTCTGGTTGTGGAGCTTGAACTCTGGGCCTGGGCACTGTCCCTGAGCTCTTCAGCTCAAGGCTAGCGCTCTACCACTTTGGCCGCAGCGCCACTAGGTCCATTGTATATTCTTCCTCCTCCTCTACTCCTCCTCCTCCTCCTTTCATCTTCTTTTCTTTTCCCTTTCCTTTCCTTCTTTTCTTTTCGCTTCATTTCTTTCTTTCTTTCTCCATTTTGTACCAGTATTGGAACTTAAACTCAAGGCTTCAATCTTGCTCTTTTGCTGAAGGCTAATGCTCTACTACTTGAACCACACCTCTTCTTCCAGCTTTTTGTTGGTTAATTACAGGTAAAAGTCTTGAAAATTTGTCTTCCTGGGCTGGTTTTGAACCACGAGTCTCGGATTTCACCTCCTCAGTAGCTAGGATTATAGGATGAGCCACTGGCGCCCAGCTAGAGTCTAATTATTTTTTAAGAGCTCTACTCAAAGCAGAAGGACATATTTAAATAGTTTCTTTTGAGAAGCTGGGCACAGTAGCTGTAATCTTAGCTGAGTTCAAAAAAGTCCAGTCCTATCCCCTGCCCCAAAGGATATAACAATAACAAGTGTGAATGACAAAAAATCAGAACACTCATGTTTCTCATGGAAATGTAAAATGGTGCAGCCACTTTAGAAAAGTTGGCAGATTCTCAAAATGTTAGGCATGGTAGGAAAGAAAGAAAAAAAAAAACAGAAAAATGCATAGCATGGCATTATTAATAATAGAAAAAAATGGAAGCAACCCAAATGCCATCGTATGATAAATACATGTATTTTATTTTGCCATAAAAAATGAGGTACTGATTTGCTACATGTGATGAACCTTGAAAAAGAAAGAAGCCAATCTCAGGAAGCTAACTCTTGTATAAGTTTGTTAATATGAAATGTTCAGCAAAAGTAAACTCTGAAGGACAAAATTTAGTACAGTGATTTTTTTTTTCTTCTTTTTTTGCCAGTCCTGGGGCTTGAACTCAGGGTCTGGGCACTGCCCCTGAGCTTCTTTTGCTCAAGACTAGCACTCTACCACTTGAGCCACAGCACCACTTCCGGCTTTTTCTGTTTATATGGTACTGAGGAATCAAACCCAGGGTTTCATGCATATTAGGCAAGCACTCTACCTCTAAGCCATATTCTCAGCCCTAGTACAGTGATTTCTGAAGAGACTGATTCTGCCTCTGTCCCTCATTGTCCCTTCTCTGAGTCTCTGTCTCTTCCCCTCCCCCACCCCCTTTCCCCTCTGTGTGTATAATTACTCATGTCCATTTAGCCAGCAAAAATTGGAAGTGGAGCTGTGGCTCAAGTGGTAGAGCTCTAGCCTTGAGTTGAAAAAAAAAAACACAAAGAGACAGCTTCCAGGCCCTGAGTTCAAGCACTAGTACCAACACACACACACACACACACACACACACACACACACACAGGGGGGAAGGGAGACAGAGACAGAGAGACAGAAAGAGACAGACAGAGAGCAAGAGAGAGCACCAGATCTTTTATTTTGTGCTATTGAGCAGTAAGGCAGGTACATTGATATTTTTTTACCTGTGGTTTCCTGTAGGAGCAGTAGCCACATCTCTGGGACTTGCTAAAGGAGCCAGTCATTGTTCAGTGCTACAAGGCCACCATAGAAGCAGAGAGGTGGTGTCTGGCTTCACCAGCTGTGGTGGCCTCATTTCCCCAGACTGATTTGTTACAGACAAGTTGGAAGTCTGTTTGACAGTTGAAGTCAGACCATTCTGATTTTTACGTAACCATAGTTAAACATTGTCTTGACAGGTTTCTTCTAATTTGAGAAAGGCAATAGTTTTATGGGATGGTAAACTGTTCCCTTGCAGCCATGATTCCTATTGTTCCTGTTGCATTTTTTCTTCTAATTGGCAGATTGATGGGCTCCAAAGAATTTGCTTAAAACCTATTTGCAGAGGAAAAAGGCCACACAGAGGGGCATGCTCTTTCTCTGGAAAGTCTCTTTCTAATCGAATGGATAAAGAGACTATTTTTACCCATAACTTACAAATTATTTCTGGCACGTTAATAGACCTTTTGCCTATTTAAATTTAATTTGTATAAAGGTAGTGAATGTGCTCATTTTAAATGTCAAATACTGCCACACAACTTATAAAGAAAAACAACAATCCACCTTATCCTGTACCCAAATCCCTGCTTCCCAAAGCAAAACTCCATCCTGATTTTCAGATGTTCCTCCTGTAATTTACTTTCTCACTTCTAAGTAACAACATCATAGTGCTACCTCTTTACATTCCACTGCCAGACATTATCTACTTACTCCCATGAAAGATCTCAGGCTCTTCACCACTCTAGCCACCCCAGCTCCACCCCTCTCCCCTCCCCCCCTCTCCCCCCAGCATCCTTGGAATTCTTCCCCCTCTTTCCCATGTATAATCCTTTGGGTTTTGTTTGTTGTTAATCTTGCCTTTTCCCTTTCTTTAAAAACAAACATTTTTTTAAAAATGTGTGTGCTAGTACTGGGGCTTAAACTCAGATCCCAATTCAAGTTAGCTTTTTTGCCTCACAGCCTTAAAACACACACACACACACACACACACACACACACACACGTTTTATTGTTATTGTAAAGATGATGTACAGAGGGGTTACAGTTATCTATGTCGGTAATGATACATTTCTTTTCTTTTTGAACAGTGTGATGGGGACAGGAGGGAAAAACTGGGAGAGAGCTGACTTTGAATTGAGATCTCAGCCTCCCCAGTAGCTAGGATTAGAGGTATGAGCTACCATCACTTGGCTTTAATTTTTTTTAAAAAAAGACTTGATATATTTGATATATATATATATATATATAGTTTTGTCTTTTTTATTTCATTTGTACTTTGATATCAGTATTTTCCTCATTTTTGTTACTATTTGAACTTTACTTTGGAAAAGCTTTCCTTCATATAACTTTGAGTACATTTTAATCTGTTTGTCTTTATATTACAATTAGCATAAATAAATTGTACAAAGGGACTTCATCGTGATATTTACATACATGTACTTTAAATCATATTCATATCCTCATCACCTTCTTCTTTCTCATTCCAAACCATTCTTCTAGTCAGTGCCAGTGACTTACGGCTGTAATCCTAGCTACTCATAAGGCTAAAATCTGAAGATTGTGGCTCAAAGCCAGACTGGGCAGAAAAGTCTGTGAGACTCTTATCTCCAATTAACTACCAAAAAGCTGGAAGTGGAGCCAAGTGGTAAAGCACTAGCCTTGAGCAAAAAAGCTCAAGGACAGTACTCAGATCCCAAGTTCCAGTGCCAGAACTGCATACATGCACAAAGAAAAAGAGAAAAAAGTATCCTGTTCTATTATTTTTAATATATTTTTATTGTAAAAGATATTGTACAGAGGGGTTACAGTTGCATGAGTAAGGTAATGAGTACATTTCCTATCAAGCATTGTTACCCCCTCTTTTTCCCCCCCTACCATCCCTTCCCTCCCTACCTCCCCAACTCTTCCCTCTTTCCCCAAGTTGTAAAGTTTGTTTTCAAGGTAGTGTCTTGTGCATCTCATTGTTACAATGGATCAATCTGTATCCTTGTTTCAGCATTTTGTTATTTACCTTCCTCTCCCCAAATTAGAAAGAATGTGTATACAAGATGGAGGGCACTTGAATCAAATACAGTGAAAACAGAGGTTAAACCATTGGGGAAGAACATAAAAAAGAAACAAAAAAAATCACAAAGTACATCAAAAACAACAGCGACATTCTTGTGTCCCTATCTTGGGGTTCATTTTGCTTAGCATTATCTTATATGGTAATATGAACATCGCTTTTTACCTTTTCTGCTTGTCTGGTATGATTATCCTAGATGTATACTAGTTATTTCAAATAACTAATAATCAACATGTTTTGAGGGTCTAATGTTGTGCATATTAATGAAAACACATAATAATTGTTTTTTTGAGTTGGCTTATCTTAACATCATGATCTCCAGCTCCATTTATTTTCCTATAAACAATGATTTCCTTCTTCTTTATTGTTGAATAATACTCCATTGTATATATGTACCATGTTTTCTTTATTCAGTCACAGGTTTTGGGGCACCTAATAGGTTGTTCTCTGCCTTCTTGGTTGATTAGCCAGTTGATGGTTTGATATTCCACTGAGATTTGTTTATCTGGTGTCAGATTTTGTTAAGATTGTTAAGTGTAGGATTAGAGTTTAATCATGGTGAGACACTGCTATGTTAACACTAGTCTATCAGTTGAAAAAAATTGAGGTTGTTAGGAATGAAGGGATGGAGAAGAATAGTTTTTCAGAGAGATTATGGGTAGAAGAAGTTTAATGTTAAAGAGGAGTTAAGTGAGGAAGAAATGGAAGATAAGGAATGATTGCAAAGGAGACAGGTAATGGAGAGAGACCTTGTCATCTATACCACTGACAAAAACCAAGTTGAGAGTCAATGCATCAGATACCCAAACACTCATATTGATCAAGAAAATGTGGTATATATGCGCAGTGGAATTCTACTCATCCATCAGAAAGAATGCTATTGTACCATTCATAAAGAAATAAAAAAAACATGGAAAAAATTGTATTCAATGAAGTAAGCCAGACCCAAAGAAACACAGGTTGCATGGTTTCTGTCATTTATGGTAGCTAAAATGTGCCTATAAATCTACAGGTAAACAAACACACTGGATGGTTTTAAAAAATATACTGGAGAGAAACACAAAGGTGTAATACCTATGTGCATCTGATCATATGAAATAGTATTTATCTAAATGAAGTCCAGAAAATGGAAACAAGAGGTCTTTTTGTTTGTTGCTGTTTTTGTTAACTTTTACTTTTGTCTTGTTTGTCCTCTTATCTGTCTTTGGGAGGGTAAGGGGAGGCACAGAAGTGAAGGGACAAAAGGTGAACAAATGCAGTCGTGGTATTCACTAGACACTGTGTTGAAAATGAATTATACCACTTGTGGGTGGGCATGGAAGGGAAAAACTGGGAGAGAGAGAGAGGGAATGGGTGACCTTGTTCTAAAAGAAATGTACATGGGAAACCAATGCAACAGCTATGCTCACAAGACAATATGTTAGAAATGATTTGTACAACTTGAGGGGAGGGTTGGGGGAAGGGAAAATGGGAGAAAAATGAGGCAGGGGACAAGAAGTTTAAGAAATGTCCTCACTACCTTACTTATGTAACTGTAACCCCTATGTACATTACCTTGACAAAATTTTTTAAAAATTAAAAAGAAATGAACTCCTTATCTAACTTATATAACCACAACTCTTTACAATAACAACAAAAAATCATTTTTTGAAAAAGAGAGATCTTAAGAACTTGACTCAGGAAGACTTGCAAATCCAAAATCTACAAGGTGGATTGGCAAGCTAGAGACCTAGAGAAGAGTTTACATGGCTGTTTGAGTCTGCTATTGTTTGGTAAATCCTCCACCCTGTGTGCCTAAATTTCAAAAGAAAAACATCTGAGACTCTTTTTTTCTCCTAGCTTTTAATATTACTCTGTGTGAACCCATAATGCCTTGCTGTATATTTCTAAGCCATTCTAGACACCGCACCTGGCTCTACCTCACTGCCTATCTACCTACTGTCTATCTATATGTCTCCTTGAAAACTGTGATGCTTCAGATCCAGCCCTACACCATTCTGAGACCAAACTTATTTCCCACAAAATACAACATCTTCCTCAGTAGCATCTCCTCGTCTGTCTCAGGCTTGAATCTCAGGAGCTTCCTCTCTGCAGTTCTTACCTTTCATCCAAGCAGCTGTCGACAGCCAGTTCATTCTTTCTCAGAATCTGGCTCATTGCTCCTCCACATTTACTATTCTGTCAATGGATCTGCTCAGGAACTGCAATGAGATTCAGTGCAGTACTACAGTCACTAAGATTTTTGTTTGATTGGGTTTTTTGGTTGTAGGATTTGAACTCAGGACCTGGGTACTGTCCCTGATCTCTTTTGTTCAAGGCTAGTGCTCTGCCACTTTGAGCCACAGCTCCATTTCTGGCTTTTGAGTGGTTAATTAGAGATAAGAGTCTCGCAGGAACTTTTCTGCCAGGGCTGACTTCCAACAGAGATCCTCAGATCTCAGCCTCCTGAGTAGCTAGGATTATAGGCATGAGCCACTGGTGCGTGGCCACAGTCATTGTGGCCAAGAAACTGTGAGCCAGAAACATATGTGGCACCTTGAATTAGAGCTGTGTCTGAGCATCATCCTATTTCCACTGTTGCAGTTTAAGCTCCCTGAGAAGCAGGATTATTGATGGGTGCTCTTGGATCATCACTGGAGGAAGGGAGGACTGGAAGCAGGACTGGTGGAGGGAGACATGCAAATGGGATGTGGTCTCCAGGACTACTGCAAGTGATGCTAACTTGGGTTCTGAAGCAGTTTTTTTCAGAATCGTTCCCCATTGGAATATCATCATCAACACCCTCTTTACACCTCCATAAGCACCTAAGGAATGCAGGCGCCCAGGAGAGGAGGTAACTTTTGCTGAAGCAGCTCCCTGGGGGTGAAGTAATTCCTAAAGGCTTTTGGCTGGTGGTGGTTCCCACAGTGAAGAGCTGCCCTTCATTGCAATGAGACCAGCGTCCCACATATGGGTTTCTCAGTAGTTGGCTGACTGAGTAAAGAATTAAGGAAGACTGAGGTGATCACTCTTCAGTTTATAATGTACTTACCACTCAGGCTGTGTTGGATATTAGATATAAAAGGACACAATCACAGGCCCCTGCCTGAAGGTAATCTTGCAAGTTGGTAAGGGCACCAAAAAAGTAAGCAAATACTGCAAAATAATGAGAATTATAAAACAAATTTATGGAGCAAAATGCATTTTCAAAGCAGTGTTGGGACATGATAAAGTGCTAATTAAAAATAGAATACATACTGTTTAAACAGATTTATTTAAGCATCCATTTTCCAGAACATCTTTGTTAAATCAGAGCTTGGAAATTTTAATTTGTAAGTGTTCTAAGCTAGTGTGTGTGTGTGTGTGTGTGTGTGTGTGTGTGTGTGTGTGTGTTGGTTGGTTGGTTGGTTCTGGGACTGAACTCAGGCATGAGGCACAGCCCCTGAGCTTTTTTGGTCAAGGCTAGCACTCTACCACTGCAGCTACAGTGCCACTTTCCAGCTTTTTGATGGTTAATTGGAGCTAAGAGACTCACAGGCTTTCCTGCCTAAGCTGGCTTTGAACCTTGATCCTCAGATTTCAGCCTCCTGAGCAGGTAGGATTATAGATATAAACTACCAGTGCCCCAGAAGCACCTGGCTTTTATGCCTTTTTTTAAGTTACCAGTTCCCTAGAATCTCTGAATACGTGGGACTTTTTTCAGCCAATATTTATCCTTGTCTTCTTTCTGTAGCTTTTGGGGAAGTTCCAGAGTATATAAAAACGTAAAATATATGCATGGACTAAATATTGGAAAGAAATTTATCAACATATTGATCATGCCTAGCAACCCAAGTTCATTATGTACATTTTAAGACTTTACAAGATCCAAAACCCCTTTAGATGAAAGCCCTGGAGAAACTAGGAATCCATGGAACATTCCTCAATATAATAAAGGCTGTGTATGACAAACCTACAGTTAATGGTAAAAAGTTAAAAACCATTTCCTCTAAAATCAGGAATGAGGGAAGGATGTCCACTCTGGAATTCCTAGCCAGAGAAATGAGGCAAGAGACAAACATAAAGGGGATCCAAATAGGGAAAGAAGTAAAACTCCCGCTTTGCAGATGACATGATTCTGTATTTAAAGAACCCCATAGACTCCTCTCCCAAATTACTTGAGCTGATCCAAAACTTTGGCAAAGTAGCAAGGTATAAAATTAACCCACAAAACCCAGTAGTTTTCCTATATGCCAGCAAGAAGAAGACCAAGGCTGTCTGGGAAGGTGGCTCATAGGTAGAGCGCTTGCCTTGCATGCCTGAGGCCCTGGGTTCGATTCCTCAGCACCACATAAGCAAAAAGAGAAAAGCCGGAAGTGGCACTGTGGCTCAAGTGGTAGAGTGCTAGCCTTGAGCTGAAGAGCTGAGGGACAGCGTCCAGGCCCAGAGTTCAGGCCCCACAACCAGACAAAAAAAAAAAAATGTAATAACACTAGTGGTGCTGTGGCTCAAGAGGTAGAGCACTCTCCTTGAGCTAAAGAGTGCAGGGACAGCACCCAGGCCCAGAGTTCAAGCCCCACGACCGACCAAAAAAAAAAAAAGACCGAGGCTGAAATCAGAAAACAACTCCTTTTGTAATAGCCTCAGGAAAAAAAAAACACTTAGGAATTAACTTAAGCAAAGAGGTGAAAGACCTCTATGATGAAAACTTTAAAAACCTGAAAAAGGAAATTAAAGCAGATTTAAGGAAATGGAAAAGCCTCCCATACTCCTGGATTGGGAGGATTAACATTGTGAAAATGGCAGTAGCTCAAAGCAATCTACAAATTCAATGCAATACCTAATTCATCAATATCCCAACAATATTCTTTAATGAACTAGAAAAAAGCAATCTAAAATCATATGGAATAATAGAAGACCCCAAATCCCCAAACAATCCTTAGTGGAAAAAACAATGCTGGAGGAATATCAATACCAAACTTCAAACTCTATTATAAAGCAGTAATTATAAAAACAATTGGTACTGGCATATGAACAGGCTTGAGGACCAATGGAATAGAATTGAAGATGCAGAAATGATTCCACAGACCTATGGCCACCTAATCTTTGATAAGAGAGCCCAAATTACCAGATGGAAGAAAGTCAGCCTCCTCAACAAATGGTGCTGGCAGAATTGGCTATTCACATGTAGACAACTCAAGTTAGATTTTTATATATCACCCTGCACCAGAATCAACTCCAAATGGATCAAAGACCTTGAGGTAAGAGCAGATACCCTGAAAATATTACAGGAAGGGATAAGGGATACACTAGGGCTTCTAGGCATGGGTCAAAACTTCCTAAATAAAGATCCAGAAAGGCTAGGTAAATGGGTTAGCATTAAATTTCAGAGCTTCTGCATGGCAAAGGACATATCTAGCAAGATAAATAGAAAGCCCACCGATTGGGAGAAGATCTTCATTATCTATACAACAGATAGGGGTCTCATATAAAAAATATACCTAGAGCTCAAAAATTAAACTCCCCAATAACAAATCCTCAAAGAAACAACTTCCCAATAATAAGTTGGCTAAAAAATTAAAAAGAGACTTCTTTGGAGAGGAAATAGCCATTAGACACATGAAGACATGTTCAACATCTCTGGCCATAAAAGAAATGGGAATCAAAACAACATTGAGATTTCACCTCACCCCAGTTAGAATGGCCATTATCAAGAAAACTAATAATAGTAGCTGCTGGGGGGAGATGTGGCCAAAAAGGAATGTTACTACACTGTTGGGGGGGATGTAAACTGGTTTAACCACTCTGGAAAGCAGTATGGAGGTTCCTCAAAAGCCTACACATAGAATTCTTCTATGATCCATCAATCCCACTCCTGGGCAATTACCCAAATGATCACAAACAAGGCCACACTAAAGCTACCAGCACAACTGTGTTTTTTGCAGCATTATTTACCATATCTAAGATATGGAACCAACCCAGATACCCCTCAGTAGATGAATGGATCAAGAAAATATGATATATATACACAACAGAATTCTATGCTTCCATGAGAAAGAATGACATTGCCCCATTTTTAAGGAAAAGGAAAGACTGGGAAAAATTATATTAAGTGAACTAAGCCAGACTCAAAGAAACATGGTTCCATGGTTTCCCTCATTTGTAATAATTAGTATATATCTAGGATAGCCCTAGCAGAGAATCACAATAGCTCAATAGCTGTGTACATAAGAACATACAAAATGATGCTAATCAAAATGAACTCCAAGATATGAAAAGAAAAGATTCTTTTCAATGTACTGTGTGAAGTTATTTCTTTTTTATTTCATTTTTTCCCCTTTGGTTTATCTCCTGTTGTCAGTGTTTTGATTTTGGTACTCTACGTCTTGTATATGTGTTTATTTGATTTAGGTAAGGGAAGGGGAATAATAAAACGGTGAAACAAAGGACAAGGGGTGAACCAATGCAACAGCGATACTCACAAGACAGTGTGTTGGAAATGAACTGTACCTCTTGGGGAGACGGAGAGCAGGGGGGAGAGAAAGTAAGAGAAAACGAGGGAGGGGGTAGCAATGTTCAACAAGGAATGTACTCATTACCTTACTTACGTCACTGTAATCCCTCTGTACATCACCCTGACAATAAAACAAACAAAATAAAAAAGTAACAAGAGGGGCTGGGAAGGTGGCTCAGTGGTAGAGCGCTTGCCTTGCATGCCTGAGACCCTGGGTTCGATTCCTTAGCACCACGTAAGCAAAAAGAAAAAAGCCGGAAGTGGCGCTGTGGATCAAGTGGTAGAGCACTAGCCTTGAGCTGAAGAGCTGAGGGACAGCGCCCAGGCCCAGAGTTCAGGCCCCACAACTGGATCAAAAAAACAAACAAAAAACAAACAACAACAACAAAAAAGTTAACAAGATACCTGCATAAAAAGAATATTATTTGGATTTAGATTTGGCTATTCATGTACTGTCAGTTGGCTTGCCCCTGCCTTATGTGTTGTAAATTAATACATGTATTACCATTTGTCCCTCTGTAATGACAAGTTGGGTACAAACAGTTCTACATGTAGTTATAGGATTTTTAATGAAAATGACTGTTATTAATTAGTGGTTTTAAAATAAAGAAACAAATATTCAGCTGAAAAAAACAACAACAAAAAATGTGTTAATGAATAAGTGGTGGTGTGTAGATAAAAATTTTGATAAAAAGTTTCTTGCTTGAGAAGTTGTCCGGCCTTGGCAATATGATGACTAGGCTCAGGCAGAGAAAGTAGTCTGTTCAATATGGGAGAAATGATATGTACACACACACACACACACACACACACACACCGTAAGACTCCAGAATCTACATGAACAAAAAGAAGAGAAGAAATAGCTCTCTTTGTGCACTTTAAAAGATTTGCAGGTAGTCCTTATCCAAAGATCTGAACTCTCCACAGGTCATTAACAATGCTAACTGGCAGCAGCCTGGGAATCCATTAAAAACACATGTCCAGGGCAGGCTGCTAAAGGAAAGAGCTGTGCTGAGCACATAACCTGTCATTCCAGAGGCGTCCCTCCATTGGTCACATGTGCCCGCTGGGAGGGGCTGGCCTTGCAGAGAAGCCCTTGGTTTCTGCTGAAACCCAGGCTACCATGGATAGCACCTGCTCTGTTCCTGTCCCTGCCTCATTTTCCCTGTGTGAGTGAAGGCCTGTAGAGCTGTGGGCTGCTGATTTTTTCCCCCTGACCCTTTCTTCCCCCAAGCACCCAGCACTGTATGGCTGCTTAGGTGAACTCAACATCTCCATCCTCACGGATGCCTCTACCTCTTCCACATGTTTCCATTCTACCAACCTGGATGGTCTCTGAAGCAGAGAAGAGGGAGTTTACCTGCTCAAAACTTGAATAGACTGGGCAGTGGTGGCTCATGGCTGTAATCCTGGCCACTGGGGAGGCTGTGATCTGAGGGTCAAGATTCAAAGCTATCCTAAGGCAGGTGAGTCTGTAAGACTCTTATCTCCAATAAACTTCCAAGAAGCCAGAAATAGATCTGTGGTAGACCACTAGCCTTATGCAGAAAAGCTCAGAGATGGTGCCTAGGCCTTACGTTTAAGCCCCAGGACTGGCACACACACACACACACACACACACACACACACACAAATCCAGAAGTGGAGGTGTGCCTCAAGTGGTAGAATGCCAGCCTTGAGTGAAATATCTAAGTGACAGCACCCGGGCTCTTAGTTCAAGCCCTAGTACTAGCAAACAAACAACAAATGAAATATTGAATGATCCCCAACTATCTGTGGAAGAGTCTACACTTGCCTATTATTTTTTTCATATATATTTTTATTGTAAAAATACTGTACAGAAGGGTTACAGTTACATGAGTTGGGTAATGAGTACATTTCCTATCAAGCATTGTTACCTCCTCCTTTGTTTTTCCCCTACCATCCCTTCCCTCCCCCCTCCCCAACTCCTCCCTCTCCCTCTCCCAAAATTGTAAAGTTCGTTTTTAACATAGTGTCATATACATCTCATTGTTACCATGTGTCAACCTGTATCCTTATTTAAGTATTTTGTTATATCCCTTCCCCTCCCCAAAGTATAAAAATGTATATACAAGATGCAGGACACTGGAATCAAATAGAGTGAAAACAGGGGTTATACCATGGGGGAAGAACATACAAAAGAAACAAAAGAATTTGCCCATTATTTTTACATTCATATCTCCCATGTTGGGGGCCATGGTCTCACCCAATCTTTTTTTTTTTTGGCAAAACCATTGGCAATGGTAATAGTTTAAAAAGATTCAGTCATTCATTCATTCATTCATTGTGTCAGTCCTGAGGCTTGAACTCAGGGCCTGGGTGCTGTCCTTGAGCTTTTTTGCTTAAGACTAGCACTCTGCCACTTGAGCCGCTTCAGGCTTTTTCTTTTCCAAATTCTTTTTTTTAATTTAATTTTATTTTATTTGTGAAGATACTGTACAGAGGGGTTACAATTACATGGGCAGGATAATGCGTACATTTCTTACCAAGCATTGCAGCCTCCTCCTTTTGTTTACCCTTCACATCCCTTCCCAGCCTCCCCCCTCCCCCCGGTCTCACCCAATCTTATTCTGCACACCCATCTCTGCAGTGTAGAATAAAGAATTCTAATATTTCTCTCAAAGTCTGTTTTAACAATTCAATCCTATAGACTCCTTCCTCTGCCTGAGTTTTTGTCTTCACCTCCAAAAGGAGACACAGGGGAAAACAAATCTCACTTTGGAAAGTCTGGAACATCTCTCCATATTTACAAAGAGAGGCCTGAGATCCCATAATGATAGACCAACAGACTATGCACAAGAAAGCCAGAGATTAGTCAGGTGCTGGTGGCTCATGCTCAGGGGGCTGAGATCTGAGGATCATGGTTTGAAGCCAGCCCAGGCAGAAAAATCCATGAGATTCTTATCTTCAATAAACTACTCAGCAAAAGCTGGATGTGGCCCTGCGTCTCAAGAGATAGAGCACTAGCCTTGAGCAAATAAAAGCTCAGGGACAGTTCCCAGTCCTGAGTTCAAGCCCCACGACCAGCAAAATATATAAAAATAAAAAATCTAGAGATTTTCTGGACTTCTTGGGACTTACACATTGAACATAGCAAGTAGCTCCATCTCACTGGACATGAGAAGGAACCCCCCTTTCCCTTTCTCAGATGCTGAGTTGGAACTTCAGCCTCAACATCCCTTCATACCACTGAAGCTATGTGTTAAAAATCATAAATCCACCATGTGTGAGCGCTTCGCTTTGAGAGAGAAAGGTAGAAAAGGCTGCTGTTGACTTCCAGAACTGCTGGGCAGAGGCCTGCATGGGGCTGCCGGTACCAAAGTCTGTTGTTTCTCAAAAGCTCTGCTAAGAATTGATTACCTATCTTCCTCTAGTCAGAAAGATTCAGTGCCTGGTAAGGGTGCCAGCTCTCTGGAAGAAAGGGAAGTGGCAACTGACAAAATACAGAGGCATCTCTTGTAATTCAGGCCCAGCTGGTCTTCATGAGGATTGCAGGTGTCAGCTGAGGGACCATCAGGATACAGACAGGTTTAAACTGGATAGAGGACAGATGGTGTGTGTGTGTGTGTGTGTGTGTGTGTGTGTGTGTGTGTGGTATGACTGGTACTGGGTCTTGAACCCAAGGCCTCATACTTTCACTTTTTTTTTTTTCTGCTTAAAGCTGATGCTCCACTACTTTAGCTACACCTCCATTTTGGGTTTTTTGTTGGTTAGTTGGAGATGAGAGTTTAATGGATTTTTCTGCCAAGATTGGCTTTGAACTATGATCCTTAGATCTCAGCCTTGCGTGCTAGGATTTTAAGCGTAAGCCACTGGCGCCCAGCTTCTAATGTTGTTTCAATGTGAAATAACGAGACTTAGAGATGGCTCATCCCTTGCAAACTTGTGAGTTTTGAAAAGAATTGCAATCCTCTTATTCCTGTTCTTGCCTAAGGGGCTTGGCCCAGGAGGACAGAAGCTGTATTCCCCTCGCTGTGAGCCTCCGTTGTTGCAAATTAATGTACTCTTGTCATCAAAACAGCCCTGGTGCACCTCTCACCTCTGCCAAATATAGTTACCTCATCCCATTACAGGCACTGCCAAGAGACAGTGGAGTTTTAAACCAGATCTTAGAAATTCTGGGCAATTAGCCACTCTCTTATAGGAAAAAAAAAAAAAGCCAGGGCAAGGCTGTAGTAAAACAAAACCTTGTTGTGACAGCTGTTGTTTCAAATAATATTTGCTCTATGCTCCTAAATGTCACCAATCTCCAGGCAGGCTGCAGTGAAGGAGAAGAGGTGGTGAACAGGAGGGAAAGGGGGAGCTCACCAGGTGATGGAGAACGAGCAGATTCTCAACTGAGAGTGGGTTCAGGGTTATGAGCTGAAGACTATCTTCACTTCTAAACTGAGCTAGGAACATGTAACCCTAAAGAGTTAGCTTCCAGGTTTATTTGAAGCACATTAAATGCATGATGTCTTGAAAGATGAAGTTGTATCTATATGCAAGTTACATCAATACAAAAATCTGTTGAACTGGTGGCTCCTGCCTGTAATCCTAACTATCCTGGAGGCTGAGATCTGAGGATTGTAGTTCAAAGCCAGCCCAGGCAGGAAAGTCCTTGAGACTCTTATCTCCAATTAACCACCCAAAAAGCTAGAAATTGAGCCGTAGCTCAAGTGATAGAGCACCAGGTTTGAATAAAAAAGCTTAAGGACAGTGTTCCTACCCTGAGTTCAAGCCCCAGTATTGGGGCACACACGCACGCATGCATGCACACACACACACACACACACACACGCATGCATGCATGCACACATACGCACACATTCTGTTGAGCTGAACACACAATTTTTTCCCCTACCGGATGTTTGTTACCCTGGCTAGATTTTTCAGTGTAGCAATTCAGTTGCTGTGTGAAAGAGATTAGTGGTCTAGAACAAACATTTCTTGGACCTCTTAAGAGAGTTGCATCTGGAAAGAATTTCCTTCCCAAACACTTGGCTCTAAAAAGTCTGCTTGAGAGAGAAAATGAATTCACTCTAAGTACATCAGCATGACTTGGGTTAGTAAATTCTCCACAGATCCGCTCAGAAAATGACTTTATCTTTAACTACTTGTGTTGAACAGTTCTACAGTGTAACTGTCTATTGACTTGGCTTCTGGTTTACACACAAAAAGAATTGGCAAATAAGTCCTTCATGGCTCAAAGCTCATGGGGTGTGAGCTTATGGGTCCTAGGTTAGTCTGCGATCTGTCCAGATGGCTCTGGGATGGTCTCCTCTATTCACAATCTTCCAGGCACTTCATTTTAGAAACAGTATTTTACCCAGAGCAGCAATGCATCCTGCTCAGAATTCTCCAACTCCTCCAACTCTCTTTGCTACTTCAACCTCTAACTTGACAAGTATATTCTTTAGATTCATGATATGAAACTTCATTTTACTTAAAAAGTATAACATAAGAAATAGGATTTTCTCTGTGTGTGTGTGTGTGTGTGTGTGTGTGTGTGTATGTGTGTGTGTGCGTGTGATTACTGAGGCTTGAACTCAGGGCCAGGGTGCTGTCCCTGAGCTTTTTTTGCTCAAAGCTGGTGATCTACCACTTGAGCCACACCTCATTTTCATCTTTTTGGTGAGTAACTGGACATAAGAATCTCATAGACTTCTCTGCCTGGGCTGGCTTCAAACTCCAATCCTTGGCTCTCAGTCTCCTGAGTAGCTAGTGAGCCATTGACATCCAGCAGAAATAGTAGTTTTAACTGTGATTCCAATGAGATGAACCAGATGAAATCATTCTTTGCCTAGTTCTTCTTGTCTACTTATTTAGGAGTCGTTCTAGAACTAGGCTTCATGGAAGTGTGGCATTAGGAGCCTTGATGCTAAAGCAAGATCTGTCAGAAGAGTGAATCAGGCTTAAATTGGGACATAATTAACTTAGAAAAATCTTTTAAATTTTATGAGATATTCATTAATCTTCAATGAGTCTTTTTTAAAAATGAACAACTGGCTGGGTGTTGTTGCTCATGTCTGTATTCTCAGCTATTCAAGAGGTAGAGATTGGGAGGATCAAGGTACTAAGCCAACCTGGGCAAAAGCTTTGCAGGACTGAATTTTAACCAATAAAACTGGGCATTGTTGGGCCTGGGTATCATACCAGCTACAGGGGAAGTGTAAATTGGAGAGTTGTGCCCAGGCAAAAAAAATGAAAGACCTTATTGGGAAATAACTGAAAAAGAAAATGTGTTAAGGGTGTGGTAGAGTACCTGCCTAACAAGTGCAAGACAACATGGTCAAGATTGAGGCAGAGGAGGAGAGGAGGTGGAGGAGGAAGAAAGAGGAGGAGAACGAGGAAGAGGAGGAGGAAAGGAAGCCACCAAGTGTGAAGACTTTTAGTCTTTTAATTTCTCTTTATACTGTCATTCTGTAATCAGAAGAGAAAGATACTTTGGAGAACCATAAGTGTTTTAAAAGTTAAAAAAAATCTAATAAATATAATTGCTATAGAGAACACCAAGTAATACATCAAACAATATGACTATGAAAATAGCTGGGTAACATCTCTAATCTAAAATCCTAGCTATCCAGGAGACTGAGATCCTGTGTACTATGGTTTGAGGTCAGCCCAGGTAGAAAGTTCACTGGACTCCATGTCCAAAATAACTAACAAAAATTAGGGGTGGACATGTGGCTCAAGTGATAGAATGCAAGTAGAGCAAGCATGATATCCTGAGTTCAAACCCCTGTACCAGAAAATAAATGAACAATAATAACCTGAAGATAAATATCAGTCTAAACATATTTATCAAATACACATTGGATTGTCAGTTGCAGTTTGCTTCTAACATGTGTATTCTAAGTAATTCAAACATTTAACATCCAAGCAGTTACTAATTTACTCTGTAAAATTCTCACTGATCTAGGAACTTGTCTCCTTATGAATTGCAAGAAAAGCTCATTCTCTTCAAAACTGGATTCTGCTTGCAGAAATGACCTAAATCTTGTTGTTGCAAACCACAAGGATTGAGCAAGTCCAAATAACTCCCAGCTAATGCTAGTATGACATTTGGTTAGGGAAGATATCCCAAGAGAAATGTAAACTATTTGAAAACATCCTGTTACTGAAACTTGAATATTTAAAAAAATGACAAATGGACTAGAAGCCACAACTTAATTCTCAGCACGCATGAGCTTGGCTCTCGTGAACACATTTCCAGTAATACTATTTTTCATGTTCTCTTATATGGATATCATCCGTTCCATATGAGGAAAGATCAACTGACATTTATTACTCACTAAAGAACAGGTTGGAGGCAATCATCCCCTTCTCTCCTGGCCTGGGGTCAAGCTGGGTGAGTCACAAAGTCCTAGAACATTGGGGAGTGAGTCTCAGCCAATCTTCCTCCCAGGCTCACCCCTGGGGACCAATTGCAACCATCTGCTTCTGAGTGATTCCTCTGCCCCCCCCCCAAACTAAAGATTAAAATGGCTGAGTAGA
Source organism: Dipodomys ordii (assembly GCF_000151885.1). Classification (NCBI taxonomy): domain Eukaryota; kingdom Metazoa; phylum Chordata; class Mammalia; order Rodentia; family Heteromyidae; genus Dipodomys; species Dipodomys ordii. The sequence goes on from NW_012267292.1 coordinate 6,966,520, forward strand.
AGGACTGCAGGAAAACAGAGCAAAATGATCAGATCTGAAACCATGCTTGGAATTCATCATCCCCGAAACAGCTTCCAGCACACGTGGCTGCCATCTTAGAAGGTTTGAGTCAAGTGTGGAGGGAGTGTAGGCTGAGGTTTGTTTGTCTTGAGTTAGATCCATGGATCCTGGATCCAGAAGCATCAGGCACTGTGTAGCTGTTACAGCTAACATCCTCTCACTTACAGTGCAGCTCCATTTGGGAGAATTTGCACAACGGCCTTTTGGTCTGGGTGGTTTATTTATTAGCCGATATATTCTTTCAAGATCGTTTTAAGGCACTGGAAGTATAATGGGGAACCTGTGACGTATTAAGACCTAGTTATTGTCTTGGAAAAAATAGAATGATTAAGCAAACATTTAAGCATGCAGTGGGTAATCCATATGTACTGAGACTTTTTTTATATGTTTTCATATGTAGGGAGAGGCGATCAAGATGAGGAATTCATAACTAGAAAGTGACAAGAGGAGAGGATATTAGTGTTTACACCATTTAAAAGCCACAAGCACCTCTGACAATGAGCTCTTGTTACAAACCACAAGAGACAACCAACTTTTGCCTTATAAAATGTAAAATGATAGGATGTCTACACAAGAAAAATACTAGATACTAAGTCTTAAATGTTCTTGTACTGGAAGATGAAAACTATAAAGTTCTTTCTCCTTTTCCTGTTTTTTTTTAAATAAACAAAATCAAGGAAGTGAGAAATTGTGAGGAAAAATGATTTGGGACCCAGGCCACTCGCAGATAGAGGGCAAGCAGCTGCCTCAAAGTGATAGAAAGGTTTCCAGTGTTTTCTCCTTTGAAGATAGTAAGTATACTGGGGGCAGGGGCTGTCTGAGTGTCTGCACCTGGCTGTTGTAATCTCCTCCTCCACAGCACTGGACTGGCTACAGAGCAATCTCTTTGGGAATGGGATAGAATGGAATGGGGTGAAATAGAATGGAATGAAATGGAATGGGTCATTGGACAGGACAGGATGGGATGGTACTGAATGGAATGCATTGTTATTAACTCAGTTTCTTTTGCTGGCCTTGTTCTCTAAGTCATGTTTTCTGAGAATTATTGTTTAGATAAGAGTCTTCATGAATGGGATTATTTGTGTGTATTAGGACAAAATAAAGAAAGTCAGACAAAATGGCGTGGGCACCATGATCTCACTAACCCCTAGCTGTTCAGTGCGGAAAAAGACATAGCTTAAGCTCCTCCCACCCTTCGCATAGTGATCTTTCTGCTTCTGCTACCTCTCAACGCAAACTCCTTTGCAACATCGTGCTTTGCATTTATTCCATTGCTATTAAAATAAAATACTGGCACGTGCAACAAAATGGAAATTTTAAATAACGATTAAATAAACTATGAGATAACCCTATTACAGATTTCTATCAAGAATATAATTATTTGCATCGATAATGTCACCCAATGAGCATTTATTAATGTAGATGGCAAAGAAAAAAATGTTAGCATGATTTTGTAGTAAATGCAAATATACATGCACACACATGTGCAAACATGTAAACTCCTCTAGAATGTCTGGAAGGAGATTCACAAACATGATTATGAATGGAGGGATTGTATGTATGTATGTATGTATGTATGTCAGTTGTGGGGCTTGAACTCTGGGCCTGGGCACTATCCCTCAGCTCTTCAGCTCAAGGCTAGTGCTCTACCTCTTGAGCTGCAGCACCACTTCCAATTTTCTGAGTGGTTTATTGAAGATGAGTCTCATGAACTTTCCTGCCCAGGCTGGCTTTGAACTGCGATCCTCAGATCTCAACCTCCTAAGTAGCTAGGATTACAAGTGTGAGCCACTGGCACCTGGCTTGGATTTTATTTTTATTTTCAGGTTAATATGTTTTCTAATGTTTTATCGATCAATGTAAGTTTCTTGGGTTATAAAAATAGGAAAGTTAAGCCAGGTGTCAGTGGCTCATGTATGCACTCCTAGCTACTCAGGAGGTTGAGGTCTGAGGATCTCTGAAGCCAGCTCAGACAGGAAAGTGCATTAGACTCTTATCTCCTGTTAACCACCAAAAAGCCAGAAATGGTGCTGTGGCTCAAAGTAGTAGAATGCTAGCTTTGAACACAAAAATTTAAGCCCCAGGACCAGTTTAAAAAAAGAGGGGGGGTCTTTAACTGAGCATCACTATCTCACAATACTGTGAAATTTGGGAAATTATGTAACCACTTAATCACAATAAAAAATTTGAAAAAAAGGAGGGGGAGATATCAAGAACTGAGCTTCAAATCACCCTCATTGTTCCTCACTGTAATTGAACTTTTCTCTGGAGGAGGTTCTGTGCTCGTCAAGGGTCTGTGTTCATCATTCTTCCACTCATGGCTGCCAAGGCTCCTCTCTGACTTCTCAGCGGGACTGTGGCTTTCTATTTCCAGAAATCACTCCCTAATTTGCACTAGCTCCGACTCTGCTCAGAGCTTCCCCAATGTTGCCTCTCCCTCAATTCTGTGCCAGCTCCAATTAGATCCTTCCAGTTCCTCCCTGTGTCATAGAGCTGGCAGTGCTACTGTCAGACTCTCATGGGGCTGTGGTTCTAGGTATGGCTTAGGCCCTTGCATGAAGATCCAAAGGCAGAGCCATGCAGAGGCCTCTTCCTGCAGTGATGCTGCCCAGCATATGCGCATGGATACAGCAGTCTCTGCAGCAGCTGGACTCAACCACTTCATGGTTGTGGGAACAGCCAGCTCAGTGGCAACTCAGTTTCTGGCAGCTTCCTGACCTCTGAATCACTGTGGTGGGACTTTGCAGTCAATCATTAGCCTGGATGCCTCCTGACCTATTTCTCCAGTCCTTCGAATGGCTTTGTAGACATTCACTGCCCTGTGGTGCATCAGTCTTTGCTTGATGTGCCTAGAGTGTTCCCCCCGCCCCACTTACTCTTCCTGCACAGAACCCTGGGAGATATATCATATGCACCCAATATCTAAGGCCTGACTCAGGGCCCATCATTTTTTAAAAAATAAACCTCATAGAATTTCCTGTGAACCTAACCAATGATGACCTCACCTCACTAGTGGTAACAGGCTAGGAAGACCCCTGTTGCAGGGCTGGAGAACAAGGAAAGGCCTAGGCTTTTATTTCTTTTATTTTCCTTCTATTATCTATTCTTCTCCTCTCCTTCCCTTTCCTCTCTTTTTCCTATTTCTTCTCTCTCTCTCTTTCTCTTCCCCCTCTCCTCTCTCTCTCTCTTTCTCTTTTTATAGTGGCACTGGGGTCCTGGGTGTCATCTCTTAGCACTTTTTTTGCTAAAGGCTAACATTTGAGTCACACCTCCACTTCTGGCTGTTTGGTGATTAGAGTTAAGAGTCTTACAAACTTTCCTGCCCAGGTTAGCTTTGAACTACCATTCCCAAATCTCAACCTTCTGAGTAGCTAGAGTTACAGATGTGAGCCACCAACACCCAGATTTTATTCTTTTTTGGGGGGGGGGCTGAAATCTGGGCCTGGGTGCTGTCCCTCAGCTCTTCAGCTCAAGGCTAGAGCTCTACCACTTGAGCCACAGCACCACTTCCGGCTTTTTTCTTTTTTGCTTATGTGTTGCTGAGGAATCAAACCCAGGGCCTCATGCATGCAAGGCAAGCGCTCTACCACTGAGCCACCTTCCCAGCCCCTGATTTTATTCTTTTCTATCTGGGATTTTATGCTTGAGTATCCCTGAATAGTGTTCCAAAGATGCAAGTGTACTGTACCCTCAACAAACTTCTCTTAGGACAGGAATCTTCTTACATAGAATCTACTATTAGAGATTCATGAGGATGTAAGTAAAAGGAAAAGTCTAGGAGTCATCCATGAGGCACAGGGCTAGCACATTTCACTGAGTCCTTTCCAGGCCCACCCTTCCTGGCTCGGGTAGGCCTGGCCCACTTCAGTGAGACGGTGTCACTGTCTCCTCTTCAGTGTCCCTTCCATTCTGGCTTCCACCCCACCCCACCCCCTACAATTTTCAAATGTGTGTTCATCCAAAGTGAAATTCTGAACTTTCTGCAACTGCGTTGGTGACCTCTGTTATTTTGTAAAAAGGTTCTTCTAACAAAATGTTTCTGTGAGCCAGGTGCCAGTATTCATGTCTGCAATCCTAGCCACTCAGGAGGCTGAGATCTGAGGATCAGAGTTCAAAATCAGCTGGGGCAGAAAACTCAGTGAGAGTCTTATCTCGGACAAATAAGCAAAAAACTGAAAGTGGGAGTGTGGTTCAAGTGGTAGAGCACCTGTGTAAAAAGCCAAGTAAAAATGAGAGGCCCTGAGTTTGAGCTGCAGTACTAGCACATACACAATAAATAAGAAGTTTACTCTGCTCTGTCTCATCCCAGTAAGGCTTTACAAGGAACAGTAAAAGAGAAATTCAAGTAGAAACATTATTTTTTATCCATCAAGTTGAGTACTTGATCTGACAAATAAGCAAAATAGAACATTACATATTCAAAAAATTCTTCATAAATATTTTTTCTAAATCTGGACTCAAATTACTTATTGCGCCTTATAAAAGTGGTAATTACCTCCCAATCTTCAAAGATAGTATTTTAAAGGAAGAATAATAATCATAATAATGATTCATGTTAGCACAACTCTCATCAAAAGCTTTCTAGTAATTTTTTTTCTTTTTGACAGTACCAGAGTTTGAACTCAGATCCTCATGCATACCAGGTGCTATAGCATTTGAACCACATTTCCAGCCCTTTTTGGCTTTAGTTGCTCTTCAGGTAGAGTCTCATGTTATTGTGCAGGGTGGCCTTGAACTGTGATTCTATAGAGCTGGGATGGCAGCCATGTATCATCATATTGGGCTTATTCATTGAGCTGGGAGTCTCACTAACATTTTTTCCTAAACTGGCCCAGAACCTCAATTCCCCCAATCTCTACTCCTTAGTAGCTGGGATTATAGGCAAGTACTGTTGCAGTATGATAACTTTTATGAATCCATGTAGGGATGGCAAAGGCATTTCTGATGACCATTGTCTTTGGAGTGAAGTACAGAAGTCTCTTAGAGACATAGCTGATGTCAGGTGATCATGATGTTGGGACACACTGAAAAATCTGCTCTCCAAGGAAACATAAAGGAGCATAAAAACCTCTCTGGGCAGTATTTCACAGGACCTGGGAGTATTTTGTCACATATCATTCATTTCTTCAAAGCATGAAGTCAATGGTGTGCATTAGAGTACTCTATCTTCACCCTGCCCTCTACTTGCCAGAGCTCTTGTTTGGAGGACTGCTTCCTTCCAAGGAGACATCTCATGCAAATTTGCATTTGGGTTTGGAATTTAGGTGGCAGACTCACACCAAATAACTGAGACAATGGGTACCCAGAGAATTGGGAGAATATAGAAAAATATAGCATTCTATTTTAATTGAATATAATTGCATTATTAATCAACATTTGCATACTACTTGGTAAAGCACTTATCTAATTCATGGCTACATTTGCAATTTAATTCACCCAGAATATTTCTATAAAGCATTTATATAGCACCTATTGGTTTATGATGCTAATATAGTAGATTCATGTGTCTGTTCAGGCTTAAATGAAAGAAGTTGAAAGCCAAGTCCATTATATTACCTTCTTTATATAGAATCTTTCATCGTGAAAGATTCCAAATTGCTTTACAAAGTACAGTGAGACCCTTTTACAATGAATTCCTGAAGGGACGGCTGTGGCATTTCATTGTCTGAGCCTTAAGTTCAGAATTAGAGGACTGACAGCAAGGGACAAATCTGAAAATCTTCCAGACCTTGGGAACTCAGATGGTGCTATTTGCCAAGGTGTCTACAATCTACACAAAAGAGAATGTTCAACTCTGCTATTGACCTAGTATTGATGAGGTTTTCATTCTTGCAATACAAAAAGAAACAGAAACAAAGAACATATTGAATAAAGCAAAGGAAAACCCACCTGAATGCAGTAAGTGGGAAGCAAAGCATCTCCAGGAAGCCTTCTGTCAAATGTTTGATTATGAACACATTTTCTCAGAAACTCAATTTCCCTTTTTTTAAAAAATTTGTTCAGTTGTATCATTCAGAAAAGTATGCACACTGCAATGTGACAACTCAATGGATTTTTGTTAAGAAACTTGTTTTCAAGGAAGGTAATCCATGTATCGTTACCAGGATCCTGGAGGTCTCCATATGCACCAGCTTAGTCATGTCCCAATGCTTTACAAAGAGGACTGTTGAACTCTATGCAAATAAAATTACACAGTATATACTCTTCTTTATTGGCTGTACCAGGATTTGAAATCAGGACCTTATGCCTGTTTGGCAGCTGCTCTACCACTGAGCTATACTCCTAGCTCTTTTGATGAGTTCATTTCTCAACTTTATGTCTGTAAGTTTATCCACATACTTGTATGTTGTATCACTACATTGACTGACTACTATTGAGTATCCATTGTATGAATGTGCTATAATTTTTCTAACTAATTCTAATTCTAAAGCCAAAGATAATTTAAAAAAAAACCTACAAACCAGAATATTTTGAACATGAATATGAAAGTCCTTGGCAAGATATTAGCAATACAGAAAAATGAGTATACTCTATGCTCTAGTGCAATTTATCCTGAGAATCCCAAGATACCTTACCATTCAAAAATCAATTAGGATAATTACAACATGCATAGAATAAGGACAAAGGTCACATGATCATCTCAAAATATGTGGAAAAATCATTTGATTTGATTAGGATAATGTACAACATGCATAGAATAAGGACAAAAGTCACATGACCATAACAATAGATACAGAGAAAAATCATTTGACAAAATTCAAAACACCTCCACTGATAAAACACTCAACAAACTAGGCAAAGAGATAGCTTCCACAATCTGATTTTTAAAAAAATCTATGAAAATTTCCCAGCTAATTTCAAAACTATTGATAAAAATGAGACTGAATGTTTCTCCCTTAGAATCAAGACCAAGAAAAAGACATCTTCTCTTGTTATTTCTCTTTTTCTTTGTATTAAAAATTCTACCCAGGGAAATTTGACAGAAAATAAAATTTAAAAATATGCATACTGGAGATAAAGAAGTAAAGCTACCTTTATTTGCAGATTACATGATCTCATGTATAGGAAGTCCCAAGAAATCTACTTAAGAAATAGAAATAATAAATGAGTTCAGCAAGGTTGCAGAATACAAGATCAATACACAAAAATCAATTATAGCAATAAACAAAAATTATATTAAGGAAACAATTCTGTTTATTATAAAGGCAAAAAAATAATAAAATAGTAATAGATTTAACAAAATAGGTCTAAAGCTTATACTCTGAAAACGATAAAAACACTCAGGAAGAAATTAAAGAAGAGCTAAATAAAAGGAAAGACATTCTATGTTGATGGTTTGGAAGATACAATAGTATGAAGAAGGCCACATTCCCTTGAATGAGCTGCAGATTCAACACAATCTCTCAATCCCAGCTGACTTTCTTGCTGAAATTGATAAACTGATTCTCAGAATAGCTAAAACAATCTTGAGATTGAAGAGCAAAGTTGGAGAACCCATTTCAATTTCAAAGCTTACTATAAAGTTATAGCAAGAGAACAGAAGACTGTCCACATACTTGTGGACACAGATATATAGATCTGTGAATAGAATCAAGAAACAAGAAATGGGCCTTTGCGTCTATTGCTAGTTGAGTTTTGACAAGCATGCCAAAACGATTTCATAAGGAAAAGAATGGTCCCTTAAACATGTGGTGCCAGGACAACTGGAGATCCACTTGCAAAAGTTAGGTTGAACCCACATCTCACAGCATGTATAAAAATCAACTCAAAGTGGGTCAAAGAACTAAATATAAAAGCAAAAAGAAGCTGGGTACTGGTGGCTCACACCTGTATCCCAGTTGCTCAGGAGGCTGAGATCTGAGGATCACGATTCAAACCCAGCCCAGGAAGGAAAGTCTGTGAAACTCTTATCTCTAATAACGACTCAGAAAACCAGAAGTGATGCTTTGGCTCAAGTGGTAGAGCGCTAGCCTTGAGCTGAAGAGCTGAGGGGCAGCGTTCAGGCCCAGAGTTCAGGCCCCACAACTGGAAAAAACAAAAGCAAAAAGATTATTAAAAAGAAACCATATGGAAAAACCTTTATGACCTTGGTATCAGGATACAGGGTTTTTTGTTTTTAGTCTCACATTGCTAGCAGGAGTCACAACTCCTGACCTTTTTGTACTGGTCATTTTGAGATAGGTTCTTGCTTTTTGACCTGCCCCTGCCTGAACTGCTATCCTCCTATTTTATGCCTCCCACCGTGGCTGAGATGACAAGCATGTGCCACTGTGCTCACCTTCAGTTGAGAAGGAGTCTCATATAAATTTGCCTGCACAGAATCTGGAACCATGATTCTCCTGATGTTAGCCTCTTATGAGATGATGAGCATTGTACCATTGTGCCCAACTATTGTTAAAAAGTGGGTAATTCCCATAAACTTTTTGCCTGGCCTTTTAGTACAATCTTTCCAATTTCAATTTCTCAAGCAGCTAGCATTCTAGGCATGGAACAACATGCCCAGCTCAGCTTTCTTTTTTGTTTGTATGCCAGTCCTGAGGCTTGAGTTCGGGGCCAGGTACCATCCCTGAGCTTTTCTGCTCAAGGTTAGTGCTCTACCACTTGAGCCACAAGTCTATTTCCAGCTTTTTTGTGTGTGGTTAATTGGAAATAATTGTCTCATGGACTTCCCTTCCTGGGATGGCTTTGAACCATAATACTCAGCCTCTTGTGTAGCTAGGATTACAGGCAAGAGGATCTGGTCCCTTGTTTCTTTTTTTTTTTGTGGGGGGGTCCTGTCGTGGGTCCTGAGCTCAGGGCCTGGGTGCTGTCCCTCAGCTCTTCAGCTCAAGGCTAGCACTCTACCACTTGAGCCACAGCGCCACTTCCAGCTTTTTTCTTTTTGCTTATGTGGTGCTGAGGAACGAACCCAGGGCCTCAGGCATGCAAGGCAAGCGCTCTACCACTGAGCCACCTTCCCAGCCCCTCCCCTGTTTCTTATATCTGACATCAAATCAACTGATAAAAGGGAAAGGAGATAATCCAGCATCATCAAAACAAAAACCTTTGCACTCGGGTGCCAGTGGCTCACGCCTCTAATCCTAGCTACTCAGGAGGCTGAGATCTGAGGATCATGATTCAAGGCCAGCTTGGGCAAGAAAGTCCATGAGACTCTTATCTCCCCCCAAACCACTAGAAAACCGGAAGTGGTGCTGTGGTTCAAGCGGTAGCACGCTCGCCTTGAGCTGAAGAGCACAGGGACAGCACCCAAGCCCAGAGTTCAAGCCCCGCAACCAAAAAAACGTATACTTCAGGTGAGCCTCCTCCCTTTCCCACCTTCAGGAGTCTGATGGGCTCAAGCATGTTATTCATATTCCACTCCTCTGACCAGCAGCTGCTGGGACCTCAGCTGGTCTAATTAGAGTAAATCTCAAGAGCTTGGCTTGGCATGCTCTCATGTATTGTATGAGAATGATGAGGTAAGTGATACACATCGCAACTAGAATCTGCTCTAAAGAGCACTCAAGGAAGCACTGTTAGCTGCAGCCAAAGCTACATCCCACAGTGCAGAGAAGTGGAAAGAAAATGAGTCAAGAGAATGAGGTTGAGCTTCTACATCATGGAATCCTGAAGCTCTCCCCTTTGGTTGTCTAGGACTAGGAAATATTTGTATTTGTATGTATTCCATTGCTGTTACAAAATACTTGAGGCTGGGCACTTACTATCAGAAAAGAAGTTTATTTGGGTCACAGTTTAGGATGATAACACCAGACTCTGGTGGTCCTCCTGGTGATGATGGTGATTGTGTATATGGAAGAGATTGCATGGTAAGTCAAGCAGCCAGGGAGAGATTTGGGGGTCTGTCTTGCTTGTACTTCACTTTCTTGAAAGCAACTAGCTTATTGGAAAAGATCAGCATCAGCCCTCTCCGAGGGCAAGACTCCCAATGACTTTGCTTTGAACCCAATTCTCCAAGATTCTACTCTGTCCCCATATTGCTATACTGAAGACCAACTTTCCCAGACATAAACTCTTGGGGGGAAAAAGCTCAAACCAGATCTAAAGCTTAGTAATACTCTGTTCATTGTGGCCCAAGTCTTACCTGGGAACCTAATAGAAAGCAATTCCTTGAAAGTAAAAGAAGGAAGGAAGGAAAGAGAAAGAAACAAAGAAAGAAGGAAAAAAAGTATCTCATCTTCCACTATAGATTTACTGAGTCTTAATGTGCATTTGAATAACATCTCCAGCTAATAAATATGCACTTCAAAGTTTAAGAAGCACCACCTAATATGCTGCAAGCCCAATGATATGAGTTTTCTTCAACTCTACTTAACAAGTCCTAATTCTCCCAGCTCCCTCTGGTGACTCTAGGCTTCTCTGATTCAATGCTCCTGACTTTTTTTTCCTTTCAGTTTGACTACAATGAAATTTCCCCCGCTGTCTCCTTTCTGCCTACCATTGTCCATTTAGACAACCATCTGGAGATGTCTCGTTTTCTCTGCTGACCTCTTAATCTATTTCTTAAACAGCCTAAAGATATGTAAGTTGGACCAATTCCAAATGGTTTTTAGAGCGGCAAGAGGGAGTTTTATACTGACTGGCAAAAGACAACTTTACTATTTGTTTATGGCAAGGGTCAGAAGGTTAGCTCTCAGCGCACCAACCCACCTCTCTGCAAGTGCTTTCCTACTTAGGCCACCCAGAGATGCAGAGATTCTGAAATATTTGGGAGGCGGAGATTCATTGGTTAGCTTTATTGTTGTGTCTGACTTTAGAGGAAATGGCCACTCTGCATCCCTGGCTCAAAATGGTGACTGGACAGTCCAGTCCCATCCAATGTACTAGGGAGCCAGAACATTGTTCTGTTTTTCTTTTTGTTGTTGTTGTTGTTTATTGTGCCGGTCCTGGGGCTTGAACTCAGGGCCTGGACACTCTTCCTAAGCTTTTTTGTTCAAGGCTAACTCTCTACCACTTGAGCCACAGCTCCATTTTCAGCTTTTCGGTGGTTAACTGGAGATAAAGTGTCATGGACTTTCCTGCCTGGGCTGGCTTCAAATATGATCCTCAGATCTCAGCCTCTTCTTGAGTAGCTAGGATTACAGATGTGAGCCACCAGTGGCCAGCTGCTCCAGCTTTCAATGCAATCTCCCCTAATCTCCCTCCTTCCAAATGATTCAGTTAATAGAATGCTGTTCATCAGAAGAGCAAGATAGCACACATAAACGTGAAGGGATAGCTCCGTGCTGGTGGCTCACGCCTGTAATCCTAGCTACTCAGGAGGCTGAGATCTGAGGGTCATGGTTCAAAGCAAGCCTGGGCAGGAAAGTCCAGGAGACTCTTATCTCTAATTAGCCACCAGACAAATGGAAATGGGACTGTAGTTCAAGTGATAGAGCACTAGCTTTGAGCAAAAGAGCTTAGGGACAGCACCCAGGCCCTGAGATCAAGCTCCACAACCAAAAGAAAACATGGTGAAGGGATGGCACCTGAGGTCTTGCCTAGATCAGAAGAGCCCAGGGCAAAACCTATACTCCTTATGCAGCTCGGGACTCTGATCTTGTTGTGAATTGGCCATTGTTAGAAGTGGTCCTGTGGGGTTTGACATAAGCCCCTATTCATGAAATCAAATTTTTAAATTAAAAATCTAGAATAGAGCCTTGTGCTAGTGCCTGCCATCTTAGCTACCCAAGAGGCTGAGATCTGAGGATCATGGTTGAAAGCCAGCCTGGGCAGAAAAGTCCGTGAAACCTTTATCTCCAATTAACCACCAGAAAATCGAAAGTAGAACTGTGGCTCAAGGTGGTAGAGCACTACCCTTAAGCAGAAAAGCTCAGACAAAGTGTACAGGCCTTGAGTTCAAACCCCATAATGGACAAAAAACAAATCTAGATTAGAGCAGGGTGGTTGTGACTCAGGCCTGTAATCTTAGCTACTCAGGAGGCTGAGATTTATGGATCAAGATTCAAAGCCAGCCTAGGCAGGAAAGTCCTTGAGTCGTTATCTCTACTCAAGTGGCTCAAGTGGTAGGGAGCTAGCATTGGGGGGAAAAAGTAACCCCCCATCTAGATTAGAAATGTAATATTCTTGGCTTGAAAGGATTTTGTTGCTTTATTAAAAGTACTTTATATCACTTACCAAACAAAATTTACAGATGGTTACTTCCCCAATTCTAAGATGGGGACTCAATTAAATTGTGTTTATTTCAACCCTCTATTTGTGTAATAGAACCTGCAAGCAGAGCAGCCAGTGTATTGCTAGGGTTGTGGGGGAGGGAAGGCCCTGTTCACCAAGGCTATAAGAACACTGATAATGAAGCAGACTTCATTTCCCTTTGCAATTACAACTGTAACATAACTTCCCCAAACTCAAATTATTATTGAGTACTAGATAAGACAATTCTCAGTCCTACCGCAGTGAGTGACAGTCTCATTTTGGCTTAATTGTGTCGCAGTCAATTTCTTTTTTGTTGCCAATGTGGTTATGCTGAGGGGAGTGTGGCAGTCCTGTGTTGGCCTGGCTAGCAATCACCTGGTGCCGTTATCTGCTGGGACAGGCTAGGCTGGTGGTGTTCCTAAGAGCACCACTGTTCTGTGAATGGTCACAAAATATACCACATCCCATTGCCTGCTCCACCTGCCATCCATTATAAGTAGCAAGGACTCCATCTATGGTCCCCCTTACACTGTTATAAACAGATTGAAGGATTTTCTTTCACTGCAAACTGACCATTAAATTTAATCAATATTAGCATATGACATAGCTAGAAAAAATGGTTGGCCTTCACATACACTATAAAATGCTGTCAATTATCCTCCCACATTTTCTTTCTCTCTTTTTTAAAAAAGGCTATTACTGCAAAGACTAATGAGTATAGGCTAAAGGAGAGCAGCTGTTTAATTTTTGTTTTAATTTTAATATTCTGATCATACTGCTACTTTAAAATATCAGACTCAGAGCCGGGCACTGGTGGCTCAGACCTGTAATCCTAGCTACTCAGGAGCCTGGGATCTGAGGATCATGGTTCAAAGAATCATGGGCAGGAAAGTCCATGAGATTCTTATCTCCAATAAGCTACTCACAAAAGCCAGAAGTGGCACTGTGGCTCAAGTGGTAAAGCACTAGCCTTCAGCAAAAGAAGCTCAAGGACAGAGTCCAGGCCCAGTGTTCAAGCCTCAGGACTGGCAAAAACAAACAATATATCAATATATCAGACTCAACCAGATATAGAGCTATTTAAGTAAAAACATGTATGTATATATTATTTAAATAAAATCTAATCTCCAGTGTTGAGGTGTTCCTTGGATCCCAGCTGTATATTAGGTGATAGGGCAAGGGCCTCAGCCAGTCTTAGTGTCTTCATCTCTTTTACTATGCTCTGCCCTCATATGGGGTTGGGAGAATCAGAAAAGACATATATGAAGAATGCATAGGGCAGTGCCTGATGTGTCATAAACGCTTTCATTGTGTTTGCTACTAATATTATTGTATGTTTTCCACTTATCAAAAATTCATAAGACTGGAGGGTACCTTAAGTGATAGAGTGCCAGCTGTGATTTAAAACAAAACAAAACAAAACTCTTGCCAAGTTCAGTGTCTCATGTTTGTAATCCTAGCTGCTCACAAAATATAGGTAGGAAGATCGTGGTCTGAGGTTTTACTTCAGGCAAAAACTTGAGGCCCTATCTGAAAACTAACTAAAGCAAACAAGGAGTAGGCGTGTAAATCAAGTGCTAGGCCCTGGATTCAATCCCCAGTACCACAAACAACAACAACAACAATAACAAAACCACCTAACTAAACAAAACAAAAAAGCTACTTTTAAAACTGGGCACTGGAGGCTCATGCCTGTAAGCCTAACTACTCAGGAGTGTGAGATCTGAGGATCATGGTTCCAAACCCGCCTGAGCAAGAAAGTCTGAGACACTCTTATGTCCAATTAACCAGCAAAAAGCCAAGAAGAGAGCTGTGGCTCAAGTGGTAGAATCCCAGTCTTGAGTAAATTCAAGCCCTGAATTCATTCCAGTACCTGCACAAAATTAAACACACACACACACACACACACACACACACACAAACACAAACACCAAATTAAACAAAATCACAATTCTGTGAAATAGCACCATCATAGCTAGTCATATCACTCTCTGGATGGGTCTCTGGAAATACCACTAGGAAGCTCATTTTTGTTGTTGGATCTATTGGCTTATAAGACTATAAGCTCCTTATGGGCAGGGACCACCCAGCTGGCACCCATAGATGCTGTTTTGTTGGATCTAAATAGACAGTATATTTCCTTTCCCTCCAGTCCCTAGTATATAGTACTTAGTCTGATTCAAGAGAAATTTACAACCAAGAATTTCTCCTGTGCATCCCATGTTCTATTAGTGCTGTCTAACCACTGCAGGCAGTGATTCGCTGTCACTGAGACTGAGATTTAATTATGCAGAGTTTGACAGATCATTTGAAGCTTGTTAGTTGCTGAAGAAGCACATTTGTGATGTGAAAGGAAAAGAACGCTTTTGCATTTTGTCAAGTTTTGCATCCTAGCTGGAGTTTTAACTAAAAACTGTTAGAAGCCAAGCACCAAAGTCTTGCACCTGTAACCCTGGATACTCAGGAAGCTGAGATCTGAGGATATCAGATTTGAAGCCAGCCTACACAGAAAAGCCCATGATACTCTTATCTCCAATTAACCAGCAAAAGAAGCTCCAAGTGGAACTGTGAATTAAATAATACAGTATTTGCTTTGAGTGCAAAAGCTAAGGCACAGCGTCTAAGCTGAGTTCAAGCCCTGGTATCAGCAAATAAATAAATAAATAAATCCGAAAAAGAATTCAAATCTTAGACATTGACCCTGTTGATGTGGGAACTATCTCAGTCAGGTATGACAGCAAGACAGGCCAGGTGCCTCAGGGGAGACTTGCCCAGCTGCCTTATCAGTTTTAGATGCATAAATGACCCATTTCCATCAGCATTAAACTACCTACCACCTCATCTCTCTATCACCTCAATGGAGTGCTGAGTGGTGCTGACTTGCCCTCAGATCACCCATGCCACTGGCATGCATCCTGGGCCAGAGGACCTCCGAGGATGATATGGCCAGAGCTGTTTACATATGGTAAGGGAATCAGAGACTGTATGGTGTGAGTTTTTTGTTGACAGAGCCATCTTCCCAGTTGCCATACTACAATCAGATGCAGCAGACTGCTTTGTTCACCAAGTGTTTCAGGTCTGCAGCCTCTGCATGGTACGAAGCTTGTTAGAAATGCAGAATATTAGGACTAGATATGGTGGTGCATGCCTGTAATATCAGCTAGGAGGGAGGGAGAGAGATGGGAAGGTTTTAGTTCAGTGTCAGACCTGGAGTAGGAGGTAGGGAGTTACTGAGACCCTTGATCTTAAAGAACAAGATAGGATTGGTGGTTCTCCTCATAAGCAGGTCTGTACAGTTTGTGCTTGTATCTCCTGTGGCACATACACTTGGTGGGAGTTCAGTTGCATTGAATTGAAAGGTTTCTATGCAATGGCATATTTCTGGGACAATATTAGGGTTTTGGGAGAAGACAGATTGGCTGGACTATGGGAGAAAGGCTGGTGTTCACTGAACGTCTGTAGTATGTCAAATATTGTGGTAGGCATTACAAGGTCCAGAGTAGAATGCCTATTCTGCTAAAAGCATCACCAAAGAGCAACCAGAATTTCTCTTTGAACACAGTGTCAATCAGATCTTCTCATTAGTAGATGCCACAAATTCAACTACTGTTTTCTAAAAATAAGATATCCATGTATTATTTTTATTATTATTGTTGGTGGTGCTGGTATTGGGGCTTGAACTCAGGGCCATAACGCTGTCCCATAGGGTTTTTTGCTCTACACTTGAACCATGGCTCCATTTCCAGCTTTTTACTTACCTCTTACTTGAAGATAAGTGTTTCTTGGATTTGTCTGCTAGGGCTACTTCAAACATCAATCTTCAAATCTCAGTCTCTTGAATAGCTAAGATTACAGGTGTAAGCCACAGTGCCCGGCATGCACGTTATTTTCTCTTTAGTTGTTCTTCCTTTCCTTCTCTCTTTCTGCCCATATGAATGAATTTTTGGCCATTTTCCTATTGGCAGCAATGCCACATCTGAGTTGTATGAAAGTCTAAATCAGGACTTTATATAATGGCTCTTTACACTCTTAATGCTTCTCAGTTTTATAGTTCTGTTTAAGATTCTTCCTGCTCCCATTTTGTATTCTGTAGAATATTTGCAGGTGACATTTTTAGTTGGACTGATTTAGAGTGTTTTTTCTTTTTGTAACTGCTGCATCATCACAAAGATTATCACAATGACTGGAGACATTTTCTTGAAGATGTCCTTTCCTCTTCTTCCTTTTTCCTTCCACATCTTGGGATCCTGAAATCCGACACGGGAGTTGCACAGGTACATATTTTTGTTGAAAGTGTATCTGTTTTTAATCATTCACCAAGCTTTTTGGATTATCTACTCTGTGCTGAGTATTGTGAATATAATAAGGAAAGTATGAGCTTTACAAAACAAGAAGGTGGGCTGAGAAGGTGGCTCAGTGGTAGAGCGCTTGCCTTGCATGCATGAGGCCCTGGGTTTGATTCCTCAGCACCACATAAGCAGAAAAAAAAAGCCGGAAGTGGTGCTATGGCTCAAGTGGTAGCATGCTAGCCTTGAGCTGAAGAGCTGAGAGATATAGTGCCCAGGCCCAGAGTTCAGGCCCCATGACCAACCCCCCCCCCCAAAAAAATAAGGTAAGCTGGGTCTGATGGTAGATGCTTGTAATCCCAGCACTTGAGAGTCTGAGGCAGTAGGATCTCAAGTTCAAACAATAGCCTGAGTTCCATGTTCAAGATCAGCCTGGAATATTGAATGAGTCCAATAACAAACAAATTGATAAAGAAACAAAGCAAGAACTAGTAAAAACTGACTTCGATGTCTTTAGTTTTAAGAGCAGAGGGCCACTGAAGTTGAGGTATTTATGGAACACATTTTTAGAGCAATGTATCATAATTTAATTACTTTCCCTTTTAGTGGTATATTATATGGCCATTAAATTAAAAATATCAAATGCTAAAAATTAATGTCTTACCATATGCAACTATAATCCTGATATGTAAGTTTCATATGTTAAAAATATGGACAGAATAAATTCATTTAACTACAGCTCTCCCCTTGTCCTTGGACTTTTTCTCTCCTTCCTTCCTTTTCCTTCCTTCCTTCCTTCCTTCCTTCCTTCCTTCCATCCTTCTTCTCTCTTTCTCTCTCTGTCTTTCTCTCCTTCCTCTTCTTCATCTTGCTTATTTCTTTTGTGCTTGTACCCAAGTTTGAACTCAGGGTCTCTCTCTTGCTCAGTTTTTTTGTTCATGGCTGGCACTTTACCACTTGAACCACATCTTCAATCTGGCCTTTTGTGGTTAATTGGAGATAGAGTCTCTCAGACTTTTCTATTGTAGCTGGCTTTGGACCTCAATCCACAAATTTCAGCCTCTTGAGAAGCTAGGATTACAGGTCTAAGATACCAGCTCTCAGAAATAACTATAACATTTTTATGTAGGTTATATTTATCAATATTTTATACATTGTATCTTAAAATTTTTAAAAATCACATATTAACTCACAAATAATAGTCATAAATCTATTTTGCTTCAAACATAAACATTAAAAGATTACTCAGTTCTACAACAAAGAATTAATGAGAAGTATGGTATTAATTAATTTTCATTTTTGCAAATCTCTCGTAACTGAATAAATAAGACAGCTTAATTTCTTGATCTTCCTCTACATTTAATTGGTTATAATATGTTGTGTTGTTTGAAGTATATAAAGAAAACCCTGTCTTAAACAGATAATTGTAGATATATATTCTTGATACTACACCAAAACATGAGAACACTTTAAAAAATATTAGTTGCGGGCTGGGAAGGTGGCTCAGTGATAGAGTGCTTGCCTTTCATGCATGAGGCCCTGGGCTTGATTCCTCAACATCACATAAGCAGAAGAAGCCGAAGTGGTGCTGTGGCTTAAGTAGTAGGGTGCTAGCCTTGAGCTGAAGAGCTGAGGGACAGTGCCCAGGCCCAGGCCCCACCACATATATATATATATATATATATATATATATATATATATATATATATATTAGTTGCAATGTGAAATCTAAAAGCATTATTAATAACTTTTTATACTCAGTTACATTAAAATTTATAGGCATCTTTATCACTTTCAATAGTTCGTATATGGACCTATTTTGAAACTTCACATATTGGTCATTTGGAAAACATTATGTTCAACATTTGATTAGACTGTAGTAATTTCCTTTCTCATCCATCACACAAGTTCTCTTCTTCAAGACACCTGTCACACTTTCCCATCAAGAGGAACTTTGCATGCTCAAAGAGTTCACTTGAGGACAAAGGGAAATGGCAAACTTCTGCAAACCAGGAAGACAGTCCTAACCAGAAACCAATCCTGCTGATTTGAACTTTCAGCCCCAAGAACTAGCAGAAAATACATTTCTATTATTTAACCTCCAGTCTGTGGTTTTCTGTAATGGCAGCCTCACTAAAGGGACCGTTAAACAGAAGATGTGCGAACAGTCCTACTCACTCACCATGGGCCCACGCTAAATTACTTTAGGAGAGAGTAGAAGAATCACTTTACCAATTGGTTGGATTAGCTGTATCATTTAGGATACTTATTTATTTTGCCAGTACTAGGGCTTGAGCTCAGGGCCTGGGTTCTGTCTCTTAGCTTTTTCACTTGAGGCTGGCACTCTACCACTTGAGCTATAGTTCTACTTCCAATCTTTTGTTGGTTAATTGGAGATAAGAGTCTCATAGACTTATTTGTCTGGGCTGGCTTCAAACCAAAATCCTTAGCTCTCAGCCTTCGAAGTATCTAGGATTACAAGCATGAGCCAATGGCAACCAACTCATTTAGGAACTATTTATTCACAAGCAACGTGAATGTAAGATTTCCTTAAATTGAAAGAAAGGCAATCAAAAGTGTCTTGAACTGAAAGAATGAGAAGTCTTGGGGTGGGGTATCAGAGACTCGGAACCCATTTTCAGGCTTTGGAAGCAGACTTTAAGTTGTCTAGCAGAAAACTAGAGTATCTCTCTTCTAACCAAAGAATTGTTTCCCAGAGCTCTATACCCCATTCCCTCAGATTTCATTTGCCAGAACAAGGTCACCTGGCTAAGTCAATACTTATGGTCAGCAAGAGGACTGAAAGCACTGAGCAAGCTCAGCTCCTCTGGTAAGTGCTTACAAGGAAGAATAAAGGCTGTTGTTAGAACTGGTCATCGGTGGGTTACAATTGTAATTCTAGCGGTTCAGGGGGCTGAGGTCTGATAATCCTGGTTTGAAGCTAGTGGGAGCAGGAAAATCCGTGAGACTCATCTCCATTTAACCACCACAAAGCTGGAAGTGAAAGTGTAGCTCAAGTGGTAGAGTACCAGCCTTGAGCGCAAAAGCTAAGGGAAGGTACCCAGGCCATGAGTTCAAGCCCCAGTAACTACAAAAAAAAAAAAAAGTTGTGCACCATCCTCTGAGCCCTGGTGTGCATTTATATTCATCTTATAATAGGCTTCCAATTGTGTTAAAATAAAGTTTGCATTCTTGGCCCTTCCAGATGTTTGAGGCATGACTCAGGCATTTTCCAGGCACATGGCCAACTTTGAGTCCAGTTGACCTTGCCCCTTGTACAGCTGCTAGAAGAAAGAGGCAGTCTCCTGTCCACTTGTACCTTGGGCACGAAATTACAAATCTTACCATGCATCCTGTAAGTGAGGCTCTGCAAGTTCCACCCAGCCCTCTCAAATCTACCGTTTCTGTGTGCTTCTGAGACCATGAAGGCCTTTTAACTGCCAGAAGCTCAGTCCAGAGGCTCTTTCAGGAACTCTGGAGAGCGTTCTGCCTGGAATTAACCCAGCACTTTTTCAGCTAGTGACTGACAGGATTTGGTCTCTAAACACCCCAGTTCACTTGCCACTCTAGTGGACTAATTAGGAGGCCATATCCTGCCCCAGTCCCAGATTCCTCTCACGCGGACTCTGTGCCCTTCCTTGGCTGCCTTCCAGTCTGCTACTCCCCTACTGGTGTCCCCTGTTCCCCTCAAATCATTTAATTTGAATCTTTGCCTCTGGGGCTACTTGGGGTGGGGGTATGTGGGTTGGGAAGGACTCAAACTGAAATACAAACTATTCTGGATTTAAAGCCCTACACAGGAAAAACCACGATGGGAGGAAGTGGGACCAACCCTGGCCTGGGGGTGACTAGATCTCATGAGTGTTCAAGTCTCAACCAGTCTTGCGCTGTGTGTAGTATGTGTGTGTGTGTGTCTGCTAGTATTGGGGCTTGAACTTAGGGCCTAGCACTTTATCACAGCTCCACTTCCAGTTGTTTGGAAATGTCTCATGGACTTTCTTGCCTGGACTGGCTTCAAACTGCAATCTTCAGATCTCAGTCTCCTGAAGCTAAGATTACATGCATGAGCCACTAGCATCTGGCTTCCGATTTGTACTTTTCATGAAAGATCCATTAAGAGAACTGTCTCTTAAGACAGTCTCATGAACCAATCTTCCCTGTAGGAAGTCTGGAATCTATTTGGGAGTGATGGTAGTCGTAATCCCGAGAAATAAATAAAATGATAGCCAGCTATCATAATGGTAGGTCATGCCTATAATCTGTGAGACTCTTATCTCCAATTAACTATCAAAAAACACCAGAAGCACTAGCCTTGAGAAAAAAATCCACAGAGACAGTGCCCAGGTCCTGAGTTCAAGCACTAGAAGTATCACAAAAAAATGTTTTTAAGTATTTTTAAATAAAACGACACCCAGCATATGAGGGCAAATAAATAGATCATGAGCTGAATAAGCATGAAAACCGGAAGAGAAGCAATCAAACTTGGGAGTGGCCCACAACATTGTGAAGAACATGGACTCTGACTAGTGACTGACCTATAAAAAGATTCCAGAGTGTTCTGCTTGCTTTTGACTAATTAAGTGCAAGAAAAAAAAACCCTAAAGTCAATAATAGAATGTTGTAAATGCAGAAGGAAGAAAATCTTTTAAATCTTTTTATATGAGTTTGGTCCTATTTTCTGTTTTTACCCTTGATTTTCTGTGTCTTAGCATACTCAGCTCTTATTGTTAGGTCTTTTTTTTTATAGTTTTGCCCCTGTATATCCTCACTTTCTGAAGTATTTTGCAATATATTTACTTCTTTTTACCCCTCCTTCCCGCCTCTCTCCCTCCACCTTTACCTTCTTTCTTCTTTTTTTAAGTTGATTTTCTTCCCAACAGTGATAGGTTAAGTCAACATCATTTTTCGAGAAAAGCAAAGCTAGAGAGACCAGCAAGGTCATTGGCTCACGTCTTACAGGAAGCCACTGTGAACCCTTTCCTGCCCCTGCTTGTGGGCAGGGCACCTCTGGGCCAGATGCAAACAAGGTAATGCAAGGCCACAGAAATTCTTTAAAAAGAACTATACTAACAATATGGATCATTAAGATATCTCATGTAAGTAGCACAAATTATGATGCCCAGTCAATTTATTCCTTGAATTTGCCTCCCTTCTGTCGATTCCATCCTTAGGTCAAACTCTACCTCCTTTCAGAAGTTCTCCGCCACTATGTCAGTCTACTAGGATTTCTCTCTCCTCTGCATCCCAGGACTTTGGAACCTCATATGACATTGGGTAACTTGTATGCTCTCTGGCACACACACACACAAAAGTCCAACTCATTTAATAAGTAGATGACACCAGATACTTGTGGTTTATGGCTATAATCCTAGTTACTCAGGAGACTGAGATCTGAGGATCATAGTTCATAGTCAGCCCAGATTGAAAAATCCATGAGACTCCAATCTTCAATTAATTAGTATAAAGCAGAAATAGAGCTGTGGCTCAAGTGGTGGAACACCACAGCCTTGAGCCAAAAAGCTAAGGAACAGCAGCCAGGCCTTCAGTTAAAGTTTCAGTATCAGCACGTTTCCTCCCCCCGCCCCCGCCACACACACACACACACACACAAGTGGGTGAAAATTTGGACCAGTCTGTTATGTGTTTCAGTTTGGGTAATGAGATATAGGGGGCGGGGGGGGGGCGCTTCCAGGCACTGAATGGTAAGGAGTATTCATTCCACGGAGCACCAGCAGGAAGTTCTATTACTGTAGGTACAAAGGAGATGCAGGCCAGCAGAAGGCTGCACCCCTGGGCACAGCGGCCTTCTACAGGCTACACAGGCATGTTTGAAGAGCCCAGGGTATTCAACAGATGCAAACCTTTTTATATTTGGTTCTTAGGTTCACCTTTGGCAACTAATGGTTCATTCCTCCACAAGTGTTTGTTGAGCAGCTATCATATCCCAGCCCTTACACCAGGCACTGTTTATAGATGGGGGGCACTGAACACATCTACTGTCTTAGGACCAGTGGTCCAGGCATTCCTCAGTTTCTGGTTTGTGGCTGATGCTTTGCTTTCCACAGCTGTTCTGTAGTCTAGCAGTCATCATAGAGGGATTAATGTCGATGGGGATGCTCTGTCTGAACTCCGTTCATTCCTCCTGCATGGTTGGTAGACACTGTGGCATAGTGAAGAAAAGAAAATCATGCCTACATTTTGGTCCTCATTTTTCCTATCTGTATATATGACTGAGTATATTACAGAGTTAACAAAAGTTTGTACTTCCCACTTAGATCCTATATGGTCTTGGTGGTGGTGGTGGTGGTGGTATCCCAGTACTGGGGCTTCACACTCTTGCTTATTTATTTTTTTGCTAAAGGTTGAAGTTCTACCACTTGAACCACAGCTCTACCTCCAGTGTTTTACTGATTAATTGGAGATAAGAATCTCACAAACTTTTTTTCCCTGACTGATTTTGAATTTGATCCTCACATCACAGCCTCCTGAATAGGTAGGATTACCATTGTGAGCCAAAGCAACTAGCTTCCTCCTCTTCCTCTTTTTCCTCCTCTTCCTCCTCCTTCTTCTTCTTCCTCCTCCCTCTTCTTCCTCCTCCCTCTTCTTCCTCCTCCCTCTTCCTCCTCCTTCCTCCTCCTCCTTCCTCCTCCTCCTCCTCCTCCTCCTCCTCCTCCTCCTCTTCTTCTTCTTCTTCTTCTTCTTCTTCTTCTTCTTCTTCTTCTTCTTCTTCTTCTTCTTCTTCTTCTTCTTCTTCTTCTTCTTCTTCTTCTTCTTCTCCTTCACCATATCCTTCACCATTTCCTTCCCCTTCTCTTTCCCCTTCTCTTCTCCTTCCCCTTCCCCTTCTCTTTCTCCTTCTCTTCTTCCTCTTCCTCTTCTTCTTCTCATTGGAATTTGGACTTAGCACCTACTACTTGAGCCACACACCAACAGCAATGTTTGCTTTAATTATTTTCCAGACAGGGAGTTTTGCTTGTCTTGAGATTTTGCCCAAAGCTGCCCTCGGAACCTTTCTTTCCTACTTTCATCCCTTGCAGTACATAATTGGGACCACTGACATATGTACCAATGTCCAGCAAGTTGACTCAAATGGGATTTCTCTCTGTGTGTGTGTGTGTGTGTGCATGCACACCTGTGTGCTGGTACTGGGGCTCAAACTCAGGGTCTGGGCACTGACTCTTAACTTTTGCCACTCAAAGCTGGTGCTCTACCACTTAGCCACAGCTCTACTTCCAGCCTTTTGGTGGTTAATTGAGACAAGAATCTCACAGACTTTCCTGCCTGGGCTGGCTTTGAACAGTGATTGTCAGATCTCATCCTTTAGAGCACATGGGATTACAGGTATGAGCCATCAGGGCCCAGTTTCTCTTTCTGCTGAGCTGGCCTGGCCTTGAATGCTAATCCTCCTGACCTTCACCTCTCAAGTATCTGGGATACAGGGAGATGCAGGAGGCACTGCACCAAGCCCATTATCCTGTACAGTTTTGATTCAATAGTTTCTTAGTGAATTCTTGCTGCATCTCCCTTGGGGGTCTTGCACACAGAGTAAGATCAAGAAATCACTACACTCTGCACTCTCCCCACTGAACGCTTCATTATAACCCAACAGGAAAGAAGTTTAAACTAAACAAATGCTCACTTTCCTTTTCTTCCCTCACTCATCAGTCTCTGTCATCTTGATAGAGAAAATATGGCTGTTAATAGCCTGCAGTGGAACAAACATTTGCATAACTGTTACCTCAGAGCCCATAACTCTGTACTAATTGGCTGATGGTGCTTAAAATGATTAAGTGATTGTAATTTATATGATTAACCAATTAAACCATTCTCCAGTGATTGGCTCTGGGTAGGCCAGAGAAGTGTGCTTGTCTCTCAGCATGAAGGCCAACACTATCTAATGGAGGATGTTTTTTCAAGTGCAGCGTTGTTTCTCTGACTAGAGGATAAAATGGCTTATAGTGGAAAGATTAATTTTATCATGTTCAATGAATGGCTATTAAAAACTCAGTGTCTGACATTTAAAAAAATGGAGGCAGAGAAATAGTTCTTTAAGTATACCATGAAGCTCTATGTGGAGTCTTTTGAGGAACCTCCATACTACTTTCCAAAGTGGTTGAACAAGTTTACACTCCCACCAACAATGCAGTAGGGTTCCCTTTTGGCCACATCTCCTCCAGCATCTGTTGTTATTAGAGTTCTTGATGATAGTCATTCTAACTGGGGTGAGGTGGTACCTCAATGCTGTTTTGATTTGCATTTCTTTTATGGCTAGGAAGGTTGAGCATTTCTTCATGTGTCTACTGGCATCCTTCTTTCCTCTTCAGAGAAGTTTCTCTGTAACTCTTTAGTCCACTTATTTATTAGGCAGTTGTTTCTTTGAGGGTTTGTTGTTGGAGGATTTAATTTTTTGAGTTCCAGGTATATTTTAGATATGAGACCCTTTTCCGTTGTATGGCTAGTGAAGATCTTCTCCCAATCCATGGGCTTTCTATTGATCTTGCTAGCTATGTCCTTTGCCATGCAGAAGCTCTGCAACTTCATGCAATCCCATTTGTCCAATCTTTCTTTGATTTGTTGTGTTTCTGGGTCTCTTTTAAGAAAATTTCGGCCAGTGCCAAGGAGACCTAGGGTTTCTCCTAGTCCATCTTGTAATGTTTTCAGGGTGTCTGCTTTGACTCGAAGGTCTTTGATCCATTTGGAGTTGATTCTGGTGCAGGGTAATATATAAAGATCTAGCTTTAGTTTTCTACGAGTGATTAACCAATTTTGCCAGCACCCAGCAATCCCACTTTTGGGCATTTACCTGAATGATCATAAACAAGACCATACTAAGGCCACCAGCACAACTATGTTTATTGCAGCATTATTTACCATAGCTAAGATATGGAACCAACCCAGATCACCTCAGTAGATGAATGAATCAAAAAATGTGGTATATATACACAATGGAATTCTATGCCTCCATCAGAAAGAATGGCATTGCCCCATTTGTTAGGAAATGGAAAGACGTAGAAAAAAATATAATAAGTGAAGTAAGCCAGGCCCAAAGAAACATAGGCTCCATGGTTTCCCTTATTTGCAATAACTAGTATATGTTTGAAACAAGCAGAAATGGTCAGATAAGATGATGTTAGGTGAAATGAACCCCAAGATAAAGACACAAGTGTTTTTTTTTCTTGCTATTGTTTCTAACATATTTATAAAATGATTTTTTGTTGTATAACCCCTGTTTTCACTGTATTTGATGTTGGTATAATTTGGGGAAGGGAAGGGAAAAAAAACAAATTGTTTAAATAGGGATACAGTAAACCCAATGCAACAATGAGATGTACAAAATGCTATGTTGAAATAACGAACTTTACAACTTTGGGGGGTGGGAGTGTAGTGTGGAGATGGGAGGGCGGGGATGGTAGGGGTGAAACAAAGGAGGAGGCAACAATGCTTGATAAGAAATGTACTCATTTACTTTGCTCATGTAATTGTAACCCCTCTGTATGGTATTTTCACAATTTAAAAAAAACTTATTAAAAAAAAAAACCAGAATAACATGAAGAAGCCGGATGCTGGTGGCTCACACCTATAATCCTAGTTACTCAAGAGGCTGAGATGTGAGGATCGAGGTTCAAAAACAGCCCAGGCAGGAAATTCCCTGTGAAACTCTTGTGAGATTACCAGAAAACTGGAAGCAGTGCTGTGGCTTAAGTGGTAGAATGCTTGCCTCGAGCTGAAGACCCAGAGTTCATTCCCCACAAACAACAACAACAACAACAAAAGAATAACATGAAGACAGCTGGGCACCAGTGGCTCATGCCTGTAATCCTAGACATTCAGGAGACTAATATGTGAGAATTGCATTCCAAACAGAAAAGTCCAAGACTCTTATCTCCAATTCATCACTAAAAAGCCAGAAGTAGAGCTGTGGCTCAAATGGTAGAGAACCAGCCTTGAGCAAAAAAGCTAAGAGATAACTTTCAGACCCTGAGTTCAAATCCCTGTATACACACACACACACACACACACACACAGAGAGAGAGAGAGAGAGAGAGAGAGAGAGAGATAAAGTGGAACTGTTAGCATTATGCCCATCTTCAGCCCTCAGCTCCACCCATACCTGAGCTCCTCCCTGCCCTGGAGTCCCTGCCCTACAGCTGGCTACTCCTTCTCTCCACCCAGACCCACCTGAGCACCCACCTACCTCATTTCTGTCCCTGGAGACCCTGCTGCTACCTGGATAGGGACAGAAGCCATGTGCTCCCTCTCCTGGGAAAATATGGCTCCTCTAACAAACCTTATAATAATCTTTCTCCTGTGCCTGCCTGCCTCTGTGTGATCCCCCAGAATGGATGTGAAGGATTCTTTTGGGAACCAGGGTTGTTATTTGAAAATAACATTCCACTAACATGAAGAGATAAGGTTCTCAAGAACTTTCCTGTCTCATGGACTTTCTTGCCCAAATTGGCTTCAAACCTTGATGCTCAGATCTTAGCCTCCTGAACAGCTTGGGATTACAGGTGTGGGTCACCGGCTTCCAGCCTTTGTTATTATTCCATGGGCAATAAACTCCAAAGACATCCCTGGTGTTCAGTATGCTGCCTTGGTACAAAATAAGTATTCAAAAATATGGATGGATAATAAGGTAATCATAGTGAACACAGTGTGCTGTCCGTATGCCCACCTAGCATTGTTCTAAATGTTTCACCTCTCTCACCACTGGGTCTTTGCAAGGACTCCACTAAAGGTACTGATAACTTCTGTATTTTGAGGTTTGGGAACTAAGGTACGAAGTTAATTGTCCAAGTTCCTACAGGGAGAGGTGCATTTAATTGATCATGGCATTGTGGCACCTTTGTAACAAACAAGTAGGAAGGGATTTAGGCATTTCTCACCATCCAAAATAAAGTGGCATTTCCAAAGGAAGGAAGGAAGGAAGGAAGGAAGGAAGGGGAAGGAAGGAAGGAAGAAAGGAAGGAAGGAAGGAAGGAAGGAAGGAAGGAAGGAAGGAAGGAAGGAAAAAGAGAAATCTATGGTTCTTTCCATTTGTTGGGGGGAAAAACTGGCTTAATCTGCCTAGTGACACACTTCAGGGACATGGCAAATTTGGTGACTTTAATAAGGAAGGAAAAACTGGAATTCTCAGACCCAACCAGGGAGATAGTAAGGAAACAGAAACTGAATGTGTCCTTTGTTAATCTGTTAGGTAAACTGAAGTTCAAGGAGATTCAGACACTGGGAGATCTGAAGAGTCTAGCTGGTGACTAAACTGTTGGCTAGTCCATTTTCAAGTGAAAGACAGGCAAGGAATTGGCCTTCCTTTTCTGGGAGGTGCAGCCAAAGGCAACAACTTGTGAGAGTCTTTCCATTGGCTTCTTAAGGTTATTAAGTGTCAGCATCATAAAGATAGTGAATGTTTTATTTCCATTTAAAGAACAACATGCAGTCATGCCATGGATACTACCAAGGCTGAGAGGTGTTATACTGACTGCAATTAACATGGGTGTAATGTGAGCTGGAATTTTCCTACATGGATCCTGACACTTTATCAGGTCACCAGCCATAAGCTCTATCCACTTACATTTTCCAACTCCCATATCCTCTTTCGCTTATCCTTTTTTCCTGACCCAGGATTTATCATTTCCTTTCTGCCTGTCTTCCTTCCCATCCTCTCTCCCCTCTCACTTCTTGAATATGAATGGCTAATAATCCTACTTTAGTTTACTGGAATGACTATAGTCATTCCAAAGTGATGTGTTTACTCATGTTATAGAAGTTTAAAATTTTGTGGGAAGCTGGTGGCTCATTCCTAGAATCCTGGCTACTCAAGAGGCTAAGACCTGAACATCAGAGTTCAAAGCCAGCCTGGGCAGGAAAGTCCATGAGACTCTTAAGCAGCAAAAGGCTGGAAGTGGAACTGTGGCTCAAGTGGTAGGAAACCAGCTTTGAACATAAAAGCTAAAGAACATCATTCTAGGTCCTGAGTTCAAGCCCCAGTCTCTGCACCAAAAAAAAAATTCTAAATTATATTTTTATTATCTTTAAGTAAGTGTTCAGAAGAGATCACAATTTAAGGTGTCATGGTGGCTCATGCCTGTAATCTTAGCGACTCAGGAGGCTGAGCTCTGAGGATTGCAGTTTGAAGCCAGCTGAGACAGGAAAGTCCATGACTCTTATCTCCAGTAAGCTACTCAAAAAAGCCAGAAGTGGCAATGTGGCTCAAGTGGTAGAGTGCTAGCCTTGAGCAAAAGAAGCTCAGGGACAGAGTCCGGATCCTGAGTACAAGCCTCAGGCATGGCAAACAAGCAAACAAAGATGTCAATTTATGAGTACAATGCATCTTGATCCATGTTACCCTTTCTACCATTCTCCCTCATCCCTTTCAATAGAACGCACCCTATCCTTTTCCTAGTTTCATTGGATATGCATTGAATATGCATTCCTGCCCCTTCCTCTCTTCATTTCTTTAGTCCCCTCTCCTTTTCTTCCTCCATCCCACTTCGCAAGTACCTTCTGGTATTCATTCTGTTAAATAGTTAGTTGTTCTAAGGAATTACACCATTTGAATTCTCCCCTGTATATACACCACACTTCACTTGATGCATTTATGTACATGTGCATATGATCCTGTATATTTTTACTTGTATAATTTGTAAATTCTATTTAACTTACACATGTGAGAGAAAACATGTGTCCTTTGTCTCTTTGGGCCTGACTTATTTCACTTAACATAATTTTTTCCAGGTCAATCCATTTCTTTCTTATGAAAGTAAGTTTTACTGTGGGTTTGATGTTGCAATTGAAAATTTATGTACTTTCGTATAGGTTCTTTCTGCTATACTTGTGAGTTTTTCATATTCTTTTTTTTATTTTTTGGTCCGATTGTGGGGCCTGAACTCTGGGCCTGGACGCTGTCCCTCGGCTCTTCAGCTCAAGGCTAGCGCTCTACCACTTGAGCCAAAGTGCCACTTCCAGCATTTTTCTTTTTTGCTTATGTGGTGCTGAGGAATCGAACCCAGGGCCTCAGGCATACAAGGCAAGCGCTCTACCACTGAGCCACCTTCCCAGCCCCTCATATTCTTTTAAAATTATCTTTAAATAGTTATACAAAAGGATTTCAAACAGTGCCCAGGCCCAGAGTTCAAGCCCCATGACCGACTAAAAAAAAAAAAAAAGGATTTCAATTCAACATGTCAGTTGTTGAATACAATGAATCTTGATTAAGATGTTTGTGACTTTATATGTTTATTGTTATTATTAATTTGTGTCATACTAGGGTTTGAACTCAGGGCTTCATGCTTGCTAGGCAGTACTCTACCACTTGAGCCTCATCTCTAAACCATAACACTTTTTTAGGTTTTTAGTTTTTTTTCTTACTAAAAATATATTCATAAGAAAAATTTTACCAAATACAAATAGACAAAGAAAATAATCATTTTTGCATATTTCTCAATCTTTCTCTTTTGCCTTGAAATCTTCTTCTATGAACAAAAAAGAAGAAAAAGAAAAACATTTCTAAAGTTTGAGAGATGGTGTTCCATATACATGTATATGTAAAAAGCGCCTAACTTAGAGAAAACTGTTGTGATTCATTGAATTTGAAGAAATTTATCAAAATATCTATTATGTCCAATTATGGTTGGGTATCCATAGTATTAAATGCACCTTTTCCAAAGTTTCAGGGAGCTATTTTCTAACCATTGAGGAGAGAGAGAGAGAGACTCTGAAGCGGTTGGTTCGATTTGGCAGGTTTGTGCTATTCAGTTCATCTCTAAATCTTTACAAATCCAAGAATTTTCCTGAAGTCATCTTTCACTCTGAACTGGCCCATAGCTTTCTGCACAGGAAAGAATCTTGCTTTGGTTCAACATCAGTTCCTTTGAAACCAAGCATTGAAAGGGGGCAGAGTCCATCATTGATTTTCTGACAGGTTATAAAATATTAAAAGATGGGAAAGTTTTAAAACTAATTTTTAGGTATCTGTCTGAAGCCACATCCAGTTGGCCTGCAGAATCAATGAAACAACATTAGATAGAAATGCTGAACTCATGCTCTCCTGGTTAATCTATATTTCAAAGATGAGACTGAGCTCTTAAATGGCCTGCATGCAGACTGAGCTGATCCTTAGTTTAAACCTCCCATTTGGAAACTTGTTGGCAAAGCTTAACTATTTCAAGGAGATGAAAATCAGCATGCATCTCTGCAATATAGGCTAGGGAGGTAGGTGACACTCAGATAAGCCATAGAAGACAGATTGGCAAGTGGGGACCTTTGGGGTCTTTGTTGATTTAGCGGCAACTTCTTGGAATGGTTTTTGGCTTTTTTTTAAAAAATTGTCAGTCGTGGGGCTTGAACTCTGGGCGTGGGCACTGTCTGAGCTCTTCAGCTCCAGCCTAGTGCTGTACCACTAGAGCCACAGCACCACTTCCAGTTTTCTGAGTGCTTCATTGGAGATAAGAGTTTCACAGACGTTCCTGCCTGGACTGGCTTTGAACTGTGACTCTCAGATCTCAGCCTCCTAAGTAGTAGCTAAGATTACAGGTGTGAGCCACCAGCACCCGGCTGGTTTTTGCCTTTTTGTTCATACATTTTGCCTTTCAGGGAGTCCTGGGAGATAGCCATTATGATATCTGAATCATCTCAAAGGGTCAATGTCAATCCCTTGGGGCTGCCATAATTAAAAATCATAAATTGCTGATGTATCAATAGTAGAAATTTATTTTTTTATGGGCTTAGAGATGAAGCATTCAAGATCAAGACAGATTTTGAATCTAGTAAGGACCTGCTTTCTGGCGTATAAGCAGCCTCTTCTTGCTATGTCCTCACATAGAAGCAGGGGAGAACTCCGGCTTCTTCACCTTTACAAGAGCCCCATTTATGAGGCTCCATCTCATGACCAAATCACCACCTCAAAGCCACATCTCCAAAGGCCATCACATTGAGGGTTAGGATTCAACATAGGAATTTTGTAGGCACACAAACCTTCAGTCCATATGACATCCCATCTGAGGAGCACAGGAATTCAGGAAGTAGAAGACATGAATCAGGCAGGGGTGACCCCTTAGACTCCTGTCCTGTCTTCACCATGGCCTTCCCTTCCTTCCTTCCTTCCTTCCTTCCTTCCTTCCTTCCTTCCTTCCTTCCTTCCTTCCTTCCTTTCTTCCTTCCTTCCTTTCTTCCTTCCTTCCTTTCTTTCCTTCTTTCTTTTTCTTTCTCTCTCTCTCTCTTTCTTTCTCTTTCTCTCTCTTTCTTTCTTCCTTCCTTCCTTCCTTCCTTCTTTCCTTCTTTTCTTTTTCTTTCTTCCTCTGTGTGCTGATCTTGGGGCTTTAACTCAAAGCCTGCTGTTTCTTACCTTTTTCACTCAAGGCTAGCACTCTACCACTTGATCTGTAGCTCTACTTCCAGATTTTGGGGTGGTTAATTGGACTTTCACAGTTGTTCCTGGCTTCAAAATGAAATCTTTAGATCTTAGCCTCCTGAGCAGGCAGGATTACAGGTGTGAGACACCAGTGCATGACTCACTGTGGTCTCACTAGTGCCTTCCTCAAAGGACATCAAAGTAAAAAGTAATATTCTGGCCAGAAGTAAATCTGAACAAGAAATCATCTATTTCCAAAAACTGACTTCTTCTTCCTTCTGAGGCTGGGCTTCCCTGAGCTCCTTGTACCCAGCAGAAGTTTTAGCTCTCCCAAGGTTCTCCTGAAGCTTAGCCTTGAAGTTTCAAAATCACGGGCTTTCCCAAGCTTTAGACCATCTCTTGTCTACCACTTTGTGACTCCTTCCTTTCGTTCATGTGTCCTGGTATTTCCTCCCCCCCCCGCCCCCATATTGTAATCCTGGTATTTCCAAGAAGTGCTTACTTAGGTCTTCACTCAAGTATTCCTTCTAAGAGAGATTACTTTGGCTGTCATATTTGATTGAGTCCTTTCTCCTCTTCTGCATTCTTGCTTATGTGTGTTTCCACAGCCATGCTTATAGTTCCTCCTCGTGTATGTTGTATTCTCTCCCTCCTAGCGCATAATCCTTATTGAGTACCCGTGACAGAGCCTGGCACAAAGCAGATGCTCAAGAAATGTTTGTCCAATGACTGAGTCGTGAATGAAATAAACCGCAGGTCCCAAGTAGCTAGAGAGAGTTACAACGGTATGCTGTGTAAAATTTGCATTTTCCCCTGACTGGCAGACGGCGAATGTTCTGTAAGCAAGCAATATTTTGTATTGCCAAGAGCGGTCTTTTCCTTGACAGGAAGCAAGTCAGAGTGGCCTGCTCGGCTGCACATTATTACAGATGTGAAGGCTAGCTGTGCCCGCTGATTTGGCTGGCTCTCTCCACTTTCTTCCAGCCCCCTCCACTGGGAAGGTGGGCTGTCAATCCCGGCCTTTTCTTCTATGAGTCCAGAAGGCCCGGTCAGAGCTGCTAGGCTCATAATCAAATTTTAATGACTGTCTGCTTCCCTTCCTAGATGTTTATAGTCCTCTGCACTCTGATTAGGTTTTTGGTCCCATAAGATAGTTAAAAGCCTACAATTTGCGCTGGGTGTTTTATTTTTCTGAGTTAAGTGAGTGGGTAAATGTTCCTTTGATCTTCCCATGGTAGATGAGGGCTGTTTGTGTTTTTAAGGGCTTACCAATTATGGGAACTAGATGCAGGCTGAGTTTGAGGCTGGCCTTCTGGGTGGTTCTACAGTCCCTCAGAGGTTTTATTCTCTCTCCTCTTGTTTCCCCTACACCCCAGGTGCTGAATGGACAGAGGAAATATTAGCAGCAAGAAGCTCTGAGAAGAAAGAATGACTCAGGGTCAGATTTCCCAGCTAGTATGCCAAGAGGGGAGGTATTTCTCTCTGGAGGCTCCCCCTGCTTCTGTTGGAGGGGGAGGAGCTAGGAGGAGCTCCTAGCTGAAATTCATTTTGGAAAGGCTGATGGGGAAGAGAGTATCTCCATCATTCGCTGGGCTGTACTTGCTTCAGATCCAGTGGTTTCTGTCATTGCACGTAGTCTAGCAATTATGTGGGCATGAGAATGAGGAAGTGTGAGGCTGAGCCTAAGGGAGGGGCTGCAGAAATCCCACCCAGGGCCTCCAGGTCTCCCCACGTATGTGATCATTGAAACATAAATGCTATCCTGGCTGCTGACTTCCTTGTGGCACAAATACGTTATCCTGTAGTCCTCACAAGTTCAGTGGTACACAATAGAAGTTCTTTATTTTAATTAAGCTTATTGCAAGAGTAATCATCATTGCTGTTTGTATCAATCATCAGTAATAGTAATTTTTTCTGATTATGGCTGTAAGTGATGACAGTCTATGTTGACAATAAATGATAACACATGTAGCTTGAACTGATACTTCATTGGACATCAAGAGTTTGGAGGTTGGGTTGGAACAGTCCTGGGAAGGCTAGGTAAAGAACTATTTATCTGTGCAAAAAGCTAGGTCTATCCGATATTTGTTTTTGCTTCCCAAGTGCATATTGTTTGCAAAATTCATTCTTTAGCGGATGACAGCCATGGACTTGAAAATACATTTAGAAAGCAGTTATAGGCTTAGTTCAGGGCTGTCTGGCATCCCAGACATTTTTCCAACCTGTCCTGAGTGTGGACTCACCAAGTCTTTCCTGAAAATGAACATGGGAAATGAAATTGTTTCCATTATGAAGATGGCTTGAGGCTGTTTCATATTGCTAAGCAGAGGCCGAAGGGATGGGCTCAAAGTGGACAGCTCCACTTCCTTTACCATTGGGCTTTTCTGGCATCTGATGTAATGGAAAGTCCCAGCATTTACATAAGACTCCTCCAAACAGCACTACTCCGGTGCTTGTTACTCTTGTTACTGCATTTCTCTGGCTTCAAGCACTCCCTAGTCTCAGCCATTTGTGCTACAAATAATTTTAATTGAGCCAAGAACTTCCTGACATTTTAGAAATTACCTTCTATTTATAAGACTTTAAGAAGAATTCTTCCTTGCAGACCTGACCTCTTGTGATTTGGCCTCCCTCCCACCTACTCTGACTGTACATTTAGTTTTTTTTTTTTTGTTTGTTTTAATAATTTTCATTGAACCAAATTACTCTGATTCCTAATTTAATTTTGTGGTAACAAATAAAAAGCCAACTTGACATGCTCATAAAATTCCACACCAGCTATGAGATAACCAGCTCCTCTAGCTCACACTTTCTAGTTCACATCTGTTCATTGAAAGTCTGCTCTGCAGAGGTTGATAAGTGAATCTGGGGACAATTACTCACCAACCACCTTTGGGAGAAAGTCCAAAATCCATCCTTTGGGGGTCCTGGCAGCTTCCTACATAGTGAATATTCAAAGTTTTGTTACTGCTTTCTAACCTAGCCTTGGTGTGTTGAAGGAAACTTCACTTTGACATGAATAATGAAACTCTGTGTATATTTGTATAATGCTTTCACATTTACTGACTCTGATCTTTAAAACAACATATTCATGCGATTGGTGAATATTTATAGCTGGCCTACTATATGCCAGGCCATATTTTAGGTGCTTTGGATGTATCAGTGAGAAAAACAATCAGCCAGGTGCCAATGGCTCACACCTGTAATCCTACCTACTCAGGAGTCTGAGATCTGAGGATCGCAGTTCCAAGCCAGCCCTGGCAGGAAAGTCTGTGAAACTTATCTCTAATTAGCCACTAAAATCCCAGAAGTAGAGGTGCAGCTAAAGTGGTATATCTCTAGCCTTAAGCAAAAAAAGCCAAGCAAGAGCACAAGGCCTTGTTCAAACCCTAATACAGAAAGACAGACAGAAAGGAAAAAGAATGAAAGAAAGAAAGGAAGGAAGGAAGGAAGGAAGAGAGAGAGAAAGAGAAAAAGAGGAAGGAAGGAAGGAAAAGAAAGAAAGGAAAGTAAGGAAGGAAGGAAAGATGGAAGGAAGGAAGGAAAGAAGAAAAGAAAAGAAAAGAAAGGAAGGAAGAAAAGAATAGAGCAAGGGCACCAGTCCTCTGGATATTCGTACAACTTTCTGACAGTAAGGTGAAGCCTAATGAGGTGGAAGAGGAGGAGGAGATGGTGGAGGAAGAGAAAGAGGAGGAGGAGGAGGAGGAGGAGGAAGAGAGGAGGAGGAAAGGAAGAACATTGGCTTCTGGACAGGAGGGGCACACATTAGCTGCTTAGCTGATTAGGTAGCTCAAGGTTTGCTTCAAGCAGACCTTTCCATTGCTGTGTGTCTTTCTGAAAATAAATAACACTAGTGTTGTGTTGGAGCCCCATGACTCTGTGTGTGTGTGTGTGTGTGTGTGTGTGTGTGTGTGTGACAGCACTGCAGCTTGAACTCAGGTCTTAGGTGTTATCCCTTCACTTTTTCACTCAAGGTTGGCACTCAACCAGTTGAGCCACAGCTGCACTTCTGGCTTTTGGGTGGTAAATTAGAAATAAGGACCTCATGGACTTTTCTGCCCAAGCTGTGTAGTAGCTAGGATTACAGGTATGAACCACTGATGCCCAATTCTAGATTCTTACCAGATATGATTCGCCAATTTCCTATCTTTCTGTCTTTTTACTTCCTCAATAATGTCCTTTGATGCTCAAACAGTTTTTAATTTTGGTGAACTCCAACTTAACCAATTTTTTTTCTCTTGTTACTTTGTTTGTGTTCCATGACTCATTAACAGCAGTGTTAGCAGTAGCAGCAATAGAAGTAATAACAGTAAATGTGCAAAGATTAAATATTATAATAGTATAAACCTAGTCTTTAAATGTTGGGCAATAGAAGATTAGGAAGAAATATAAGTGGAATGTAAAAAGCTCATATTGTTAATCAGTGACTAGACTTCTGCCCTCATTTGCTGACTTTCTTGTTCTTGTCAATCATAGCTGACAATCCTTATGATAATAGTGACCAATTACCTCACTAGTCTATATTTTCAGCAACAGAAAAGGTTTCCAAAGTACTTTATTCAACTTTTCACAAAAATATAATTCCTTTCAATGTCAGAAAAGATTCTTTGCTGCTGTTGACAGTAAAAATGACTTATTTGCTAATTTTCAGACAGACAGATGAAACTTCTAGTAATTTAAAGATATGAAAAAAATGTAAAGGGGCAAAAATATAGAGCACAGGAAAAATAGCTACTGTCCAAATTGTAACAACTTGAAAAACAATTTTTCCCATATAGTGATTTCCACTGCACAGTTGTCTTTCTAGAATTCTTTTGGTCTGGCTTGTGTGTGTGTGTGTGTGTGCGCGCGTGCACATGTGCGCACACACACACACACACACACACACACGTGCATGCTAGTCCTAGGACTTGAATTTAAGGCTTAGATATTGTCCCTGACGTTCTTTTGCTCAAGGCTAGTGTTCTATCACTTAAACCACAACTCTACTTAGGGCTTTTTGCTGGTTAATTAGAGATAAGAGTCTCAAGGACTTTCTTGTCCAAGCTGGTTTCAAACCATGATCCTCATATCTCAGCCTCCTCACTAGCTTGAGCATGGGGTTTTTAAGCTGTTTTCTCAGCAATTTTGGTTTGTATCAAGGTCTAGGCCTATGTTTGTTTTAAGCAGTTCTGAAGGTGAGGCACCACTATGATAGTTGCATGTGGAGCAAACTGTGACCAGTGGCTATGTTTGGAGGGACAGTACAGAACTGCAGGGGGGGGGGGAGAGCCAAATGCTTTGTGACTTCTTTGGTGAACATGGAGTATCATCAAATTACAAACATGGGTACATCCATAAAAACACTAAAATGAGATATGAGTTGTTCAAGAAAACATTTATTTGTGTAGATGAATTTTTTATCACCTCAAAACATGTCACCAACTCAAGAATCCCCACATTGCTTTACAGGTCTCCCTCCATGGCTTCCACTCACTTTCCTTGTAACTCATTGACTTGACAAAACATCATCCCTGTGGGAATTGTGGCACTAGCTGACAAATCTGAAAGCCATTGTCCATTAGACAACAAATTTCACAAGAGCCAAGGGCTTTTTGTGTTTCATTGGTTCATTCATGAATAAATGTTTTCTGAGTTCCAAGTACTGTCCTATGGACAGAAATAAGGCACATAACAACAGGTATAAAAATCTCTGTCCTCCATTAACTTATAGTTAATGTTGTATACAGCTGTATACAGTTTAGTTGTATACTCTTAACAAAAACTTGTTAAGTAAATGAATTTGTTAATGAACTCTATTAAGTACTTATAGTCTGACTCAGAGATCATGCTAAGCATTGAACCTCTAAGCAGCAAGCCAGACTCAGTTCATCTCCTGATAAGGGAAAGATGAACCAAGCAAGTCAATGTACACATTGGATGGTTAGTTGTATAGAGCTGCCCATTGGCACACATTTCTCTTCCTGTATATAGAAATGTAGCTTCACACATAGGAAAGTCCTCAAGCCTGCTTTTAGTTGCCTGCTGCTTTCGTTCCTTGGATTTGTCATGGCAAATGAATCACAAAATTCCATTGACATCATGGGTGGTACTGGGTCAAACTTTCCCATTCCTTTGCCTAATTCTCTCACAAAGCTTGTCTAAGATGTCAGGCAATATATTAATTTTCCATTGCTGTCACAACAAATCACTCCAAGTTTGGTGACTTACAGATGCCAGTTTATTCTCTTTCAGCTCTGGAGGTCAGAAGTGCAATGTAGGTCTGGTGGAGCTAAAAATCAAGGTGTGAGTGGCACTTGGTTCCTTCTAGAAGATTTAAGAGAGCATGTCTTTGCTTTCCTTCAACTTTGAAAAACTGCTCACATTGTTTGTTACGTGGTCAGTCCTCCATTTTCAGCATCTCCTCTTCTGATTTAAGGACCCTGTGATTACACTGGGCTTACCTGGATAATCTTCCCATCTGAAAGTCAGCTGATAGCAACCATAATTCTATCTGTAAACTTAACTTCCTTTGCTATGTACCCTGACATAGTCACAGGGTCCTGAGATTAGATTTCCCATCTCTTGGGGTGAGAACATTCTTCTGCCTACTACAGACAGGTAGAAAGGAAACGTCACAAATTCAGTCACATTCCTATATTTTAAATTTTTATCTATCTTTTAGTTTTTTCCTCTTTGCACCCATACTTGGGCTTGAACCCAGGGCCTGGGCTTGTCTCTTAGCTTTTGTGCTTCAGGCTCTACCACTTGAGCCATATTTCCACTTCTGGCTTTTTACTGATTAATTGGAGATAAGAGTCTCTCAGCTTTCTCTCTGTAAGCTGGTTTCAAACTGCAATCTTCTTTTTTTTTGGGGGGGTCAGTTGTGGGGCTTGAACTCTGGGCTTAGGCGCTGTCCTTGCGAGATAAGAGTCTCACGGACTTTCCTGCCTGGGCTGGCTTTGAACCTCAATCCTCAGAGCTCAGTCTCCTGAGTAGCTAAGATTACAGTTGTCAGCCACTGGTACCTGGCCACATTCTCAACTTTTAGCAAAATAGTGAGCCTTCTAGGAAATACTGACTGGTTTATTCATGGTGGTGGTAAACAGAACAGAGAACGCCATGCCCCCAGACATGGTGAAACAGAGCATGCTTTTATTTGATGAGTCCCTTCCCCCTTCCAGCAGCGGTGTGGAGCAGTAAGCTCAGTACCTTCCCACAAGCCAGTGCAAAATAGTTTTGTAAAAAGGCCTTAATCACTTAGTGTAGGAATTCTTTTTCCTCTCATAACTTCTTAAGTGCAGCAAAGATTCCTTCTAGCAGCAATCTCATATATCTTAATACTCTTTCCTTTCACACAGCAATTTATGGAGTACTTTCTCATTCTGTCATTTGACTTTCATGAAACTGCTTGGGGAGGGGCAGTACAATCACCCCCCTTTAGCAGTTAGGAATCTGAACTTCATTGAGGACCATGTTAACTACCCAAGATTATCAAGCCAAGACTTGGATGCTGTCTTCTGACACAATGCTTATACTCTCTTCGCACCAGAATGTCCTCCCCAAGTTCTTCCCCTTGATTCAAGCTGTAGGAGTCCCTGGACAAGTTCCATCCTTACCACGAAATCATTACCATCTTTATACCTATAATGCTATCATCATCATCATCATCATCATCACCTCCTCTATGAATATCCTCTATGTTTTTTTTTTTGCTGAATTGAAAGTCTGGCCATTCCTTCTATGAATGTCCAATCAAATCAAGAGTCAAGGTGTTGTTTCCGGGCACGAGTAGCTCACGCCTATAATTCTAGTTACTCAGGAGGCTGAGATCTGAAACCAGCCTGGGCTTTAAGCTCTCCAGGCCCTGAGTTCAAGCCTCAGTAATGTCTATCTCATTCTCCTCCAAGAGAAAGAAAAAAAAAGGAGTCAAGGTGTTAAGACAAAGGAAGATGATTGTTAGCTAAGCTGGCTCAAGAAGAAGATCTATGTCCAAAGCCTTTCTTGCTGGGGAGCTGGGGAGTGAATGGAAGTGGCTTATGGAAGTGGTCCATGGATGCTCTTGGACCAGCGGGCATCTTCAAAGCAAGGGAACTGATGAACTAGCACATCCTGTCCTGTTCACTTAGGTATGAGGAAGTTTTCCCTTTCTGAAACTTTCCCAAACTAAGATGATTATGTATTTGAGCTATTCCTGCTACCAATTACTCCAAATTACACATTGGACAGGCAAGAGGTGAGAGCTGCTGGTCTTCATACTGAGTTGCCTATTTATTGTCAAACCAGAATACTCTGTCTC
This sequence comes from Dipodomys ordii, assembly GCF_000151885.1. Lineage (NCBI taxonomy): Eukaryota > Metazoa > Chordata > Mammalia > Rodentia > Heteromyidae > Dipodomys > Dipodomys ordii. Next base: position 7,006,625 of record NW_012267292.1, read on the forward strand.
TGCTATGAGCCACAAATTCCCAGGTAATGAACCTAAAGCATCCTCCTCAGCTACAAACCCCAACAGTGAACAAAAACATCCCTAATACTTGCTTTTAGTTTATCTGTGGAAATCTTCAGATGTCAATAATCACCTTGGACTCTGGTCCTGGGAGAAAGCCATGACAGTGGTACAGCCTCACTTTCTGATCCTAGCTATTAACATGCCAGGAAATCAGCCACAGTGACCTATGTCACTGTGAGTAATCCTTCACCTGTTCTCCTGAATGACAACCAGATGGCTAAGGAAAATCAGTGGGATCTCAAGATCACTAGTGCCCCAGCATTACCATGCACCCTTGACATGCCTCTTCATATCTATATTACAAAAACAAAGCATCCCAAAACTCAGGGACTTAAAACAACAACCATTTTATATACTTACCATTCTGAAATCCAAGCTATGTATGGGTTAGGAGGTCTGTAGGCTCACATGACTAAAATTGTTAAAAATGCTCTTGACATTATTATAAGAATGGTTATTGCTGATGGTTGTTTTTGCAGTGCTGAGGATTGAACTAAGGGTTTCATATTTGCTAGGTAAATTTGCTGCCACTTAACTAAGCACTGCTGGCTCAGGCTTGTAATTCTAGGTACTCAGGAAGCTGAGATCTGAGGATCATGATTTGAAGCCAAACAAGTCAAGTCCATGAGACTCTTATCTCCAATTTACCATCAAAAGCCACAAATGAAGGTGTGGCTCAAGTGATATAGCACTAGCTGTGAGCAAAAAAAAGCTGAGGGATGTGGGGGGAGGGGAGGGAAAGTAGGAGAAAAATGAGGAAAGGGGTAACAAGTTTGACAGAAATGTACTTATTACCCTACCTATGTAACTGTAAGCCCTCTGTATATTACCTTAACAATAAAAAAAAAAAAAGCTAAAGGATGCACTCAGTCTCTGGGTTTAGTCCCAATATCAAAACACACACACACACACACACACACACACACACACACACACACACACAGTGCCCCTGAACTACGCCCACAACTCATGAAAATAGTTTAGCCTTACATCCCATCCTAAAATGCTCATCCCCTTCAAGGGGAATATACTTAGGCTTGTTTTTGTGTGGACTTCTTTTGTTGTTGATGGTGGTGGTCATAGGCCTTGAACTCAGGGCATGGGCACTGTTCCTGAGTTGGTTTTTTTTTTGTTTGTTTGTTTGTTTTGCTCAAGGATAGTATTCTACCATTTTGAGCCACAGTTTCACTTCCAGTTTTGTGATGGTTAATTGGAAATAACAGTCTCATGGAACTTCCTTCCTGAGCTGTCTTCAAACTGCAATCCTCAAATCTTGGCTTCCTGGATAGCAAAGGTTTTAGGCATGTGCCACTGGTACCTGGCTGTGGAACACACTTTGACAACCACTGTCCTACCTGTTTCCTGCTCTCCATTTTCAAACTGGCTTGTCTGAAAGCACACACACTCACTAGTCATAGGGAAAATTTAAAGTCCCAAAGGTACTAGGAAACTTTTATATATGTCAAGTGACAATCAGGAGTAAGCTAGCGGCCAGCCCATTGTGGGGGCTGTAAATTCATTTTCCAGTCTCTGGAACTATTTGTTCTTTTCCTGGTGCTTCAACTTGTAGACTCCAGCAAGATGCTATGTCCAAAGCAGAGATCCTATAATCTTTTGTTTTGTTTCCACTTTCTTTATCAGAATTTAAAATTTTCACCATGCAGCTGGAACTTTGCTCCACAGTTTCTCTTCCATGACACGTACCATATTTTCAAAATGTTTTTCAGAAGCATCACCCTTCCATTTATTAAAGGGAGGAGGGACTGATTCATGCAGCTCTTATTAAAACCCACGGCAGTCACACTGCTTTGAAAATTTAGTGGTTAGCTAATATAAAAGTCATAAAAAGGTTTGGGGTTCTGGGGACTTCTATAAACATTGAATTTTAGGTTCCCTGAGATGCAATTTCTGAGCAATTTCTTTGATCTCTGGCTGCCCTGGTAAATCATTTATTGGGGGAGCCTTTTTAAACAGGATCCTCTCAACTCTCCCACAAGATGTATAAAATAATGTTCTCTGCCCACAGCCACCAACTCCCTGCACTTACTGTATCCGCTGATTACAAACTGATGGAGATGTTAGGAGTTTTTTTTTTTTTTATCAGTTCCTTTTATTCTCAGAAATTTGCAGAAAAGACCACGATAATGTGCCATATTGATGCAAACTACATTAGCCCCAGTTTTCAGAATGGGATGTGCTATATCAAAACCATTTCAGTAGCATTTGGGTTTGCAAAAGACTACGATATTTATAACTAGTAAAGTTTCAAGTTTTACTAAGTCAACTTCCCAGACAGCTGGGTCAGCCATTTTCTTAGTATATCTTTTCTCTTTTCCTCCCTCTGTTTCCCTGACATGCTCATTGGAAGGGTACTTGTACTATTCTGTCTGCCATGACTTTTAGGAACTGAAGATAGAGGGGAGGAGTCATCAGATGTTCATAGCTGCCACTTTGTCTGCCTGTTTCTCTTGCTGCCTCTCAGGCATGTGTATATACACAAGCACACACACACACACACACACTTGCATACACTTCGTATGTATGCTTGTCTTCAGAGAATGCAAAAGTAGCTTCACAGAACTTAAAAGGTTTGGGAACTTCTGGCTTATAAAATGTAAGAGCCACATCACTTACCAAGTGACTAACAATGTGGAAAGGAAGGTTTGTTGGGAAGAAGTCCCAGAGGTGTAGACACAGCCCATTGTCAAGTCTCTACTACTACTGTTATATTTATGACAAAAAGTTCCAGCTCTGTGATTAAGAAAAATGTTGACAAAGCTGCCCTGAATTACTCTCATGACTAATTTAAGTGACAATTTATATCTTGAGATTAGGGAAGAAAATCTATCCCCAAACTTGTAAATCTTGAAGTAAAAACCCTTCCTAAGCAAGACAAGTCATAAAGAAAGGATGGACAAATTTAATTATATAAAAAATTTTAGGTTATAATCTTAGCTACTTCAGAGGCTGAGGTCAGACCATTGTAGTTCACAGCCAAATGAGACACAAATGTCCAAGAGACCCCATTTCCAATATGACAGCAAAAAGTCATACTGGAGACATGGATCAAGTGGTATAGCATTGAATGCTGTGCGAGCTCAAGGCCCTGAGTTTAATCCCTAGTACCAGCATACAACTATAAAAAAGGCCAGAGCTAGGAATATGGCTCAGTGGTAGAATACTTACCTAGCATGCTCAAGTCTGTGGGTTGGATCTCCAGCACCGCTAATTTAATTAATTAATTTCTGCACAAAAAACTATGTACACTAACTTGGAAGGCAAATGACTAACTCAGGAAAATGTTTGCCACAAAAAAGAAAGAGCTAGTTTCTCTAAAATTTAAAAACTTCTTGGCGAGGGTGGGAGGGGAATTTAGTGAGGGGCAGGAGGGGGAGAATGAAGTTGTGGAGATGGGAGGGAAGGGATGGTAGGGAAAAAACAAAGGAGGAGGCAACAATGCTTGATAAGAAATGTACTCATTACTTTGCTCATGTGATTGTAACCCCTCTGTACAGTATTTTCACAATAAAAAACTTATTTAAAAAATTCTTACTAGGGCTGGAAAGGTGGCTCAGTGGTAGAATGCTTGCCTTGCATGCCTGAAGTCCTGGGTTCGATTCCTCAGCGCCACATAAACAAAAAGAAAAAAGCCGGAAGTGGTGCTGTGGCTCAAGCGGTAGAGTGCTAGCGTTGAGCTGAAGAGCTAAGGGACAGGGCCCAGGCCCAGAGTTCAGGCCCCACGACCGGACGCCTTCCCCCGAAAAAATCTTGCTAAACAATGGGGTAGGAAAATAGACAAGGCAGTTAATCCAACAGTGAATAGAAAATAGATACAATGGTAAATAAACACAGATTTAAAAATAAATACAAACTGAAGTAGTTATGGAATACTGCTATTTGCTGAATGTTTGAGTTACCAAAATTCCTCAGTTGAATCCCTAACCCCTGAGGGTATTTGGACATTGAACTTTGGGGTTACATGAAGTCAAAGATGGGACCCCATGATGGGATTAGTGCCCTTAGAAGAAGAAACATAGAGCAGAGAGAATGTGTCCCCCTCCCCATCCACCCTGCTCATACCTCGAAAGCATACCTGGAGAAGGGAGTTCCTGAAAACCTGGCCATGGATCTTCACTAAGGGCCTGACCATGCTGGCAACCTGATCTTGCCTTCAGGCTCTAGAATCAGGAAAAAATAAATTTCTGTTGTTTAAGCCATGTGGTCTATGGCATTTATATGGCAGCCATAGCAAACTATACATTTTCATCTCTTAGACTCTAAACTATTGAAAGTGTTTAATGACAACCAGTGTTGACAAATGTGAGATGAGATAAATGTCTTCCCACTCACTGATGACAGTCATTTCAGTAATCCACATGGCAATGTGTAATAGTGTCCAGAATATAATATATAGAATATAAAATATAAATATAGAATATATATGGAATATTTAAAAATTACCAGGCAGTGGTGACTCATGCCTGTAATCCTAGCTACTCAGGAGGCTGAAATCTGAGGATTGTGGTTCAAAGCCAGCCCAGGCAGGAAAGTCCATAGGACTCATCTCCAATTAACTATCAAAAAAGCCAAGTAGAGCTATGGTGTACTCTCTCTCTCTCTCTCTTCCTCCCTCCCTCCTTCCCTCCCTCTCTCTCTCTCATAATTTTTATAGTTGTTTGATTCATGGTTCCTACCTCCAAGAATTTATACTATGCATTTTTATATATATATATATATATATATATACTCAACAATATATGCATAGGATGATTAGTAACAGTTATGTAACAGACCAAAAACTGAAAAAAATCTACACCAGTAAGAAACTAAGAATTAGTTTGTCCTTCATGGGCTCCTCTCCAGCCTTTATATAAAAAAAAATGTTTGCTAAATTGAAAGGGTGAATATAAAGATGCTTTCTGTGTGATTAAGTTGATCTGTTTATTTGAAATTTTTTTATTTTTTTTTTGCAATAAGCCAGTGCGGGTAACTCACACCTGTGATCCTAACTACTCAGGAGGCTGAGGATTGAGGTTTGAAGACAGCCTGGGCAGAAAAGACAATGAGACTCAATCTCTGATTAACCACTGCCCACAACAACAACAAAAGCTAAAAGAACAGTTCAGTTGTGATTTTTTAAGTAGCAGAGAGCCAGCCTTGCAGAAAAAAAGCCAATTGAGAGCACAAGGTCCTGAGTTCAAGCTGCGTTACTGGTACAAAAGAAGAAGAGGAAAGAAAACAGGAGGAGGAGGAGGAGGAGGAGCAGGGGGAGGAGGAGGGGGGT
>NW_012267292.1:7013269-7027531 GCF_000151885.1 Dipodomys ordii
CATGGCTCAAGTGGTAGAGCGCTAGTCTTGAGCTGAAGAGCTGAGGGACAGCGCCCAGGCCCAGAGTTCAGGCCCCATGACCGACAAAAAAAAAAAAAAAAAGATGCACACAGAACAGTCAGGTTTAAAATGACCATCTCTAAACCAAATAGGCTACAGAAAACTAACCCTGATGACAGCTTGATCTCAGACTTCCAGCCTCTGGAATCTTGAGAAAATATGCTTCAGTTGTTCATGTTAACTAGCTGGTGGTATTGGCTCAAGCAAATAAATAGAGAGGTGCCTGGTTGTCTGGTAGGCACTGGATATATAATGGTGACAAAGGCAGATAAAGCCCTGCTCTCATGAAGATTATACTCTATCAGAGATAAAGAGTGAACATACACACTTATATATGAGTAATATACCTTCAAGAAATGGCAGGTGCTATGTAGGAAATGACAATTAGGATAGGAAAGAGTTACCTCCTTCTTATTCAGACCAGACAGTGGGAGAGCCAGGAAAGGTCTTCTCACAAATGACAAGACGGAGCCAACATGGGAATTCTGGGTCCAGGGCATTCTGGGCAGAAGATGCATGCTTCTTTTTGTCTGAGCAACAAAGAACATAGTATCTGGAAGACAATAGGGAGAGGAAAGAAGCAGAAGAGGATGCCAGGGACAAAGCAGGCCAGGTCACATACACATTTACAGACTGAGGAAATCTCAAGCTGGGGGCTGGGAAGGGGGCTCAGTGGTAGAGTGCTTGCCTTGCATGCATGAGGCCCTGGGGTCGATTTTGAAGCACACATAAGTAGAAAAAAAGCTGGTAGTGGTGCTGTGGCTCAAGAGGTAGAGTGCTAGCCTTGAGCTGAAGAGCTGAGGGACAGCACCCAGGCTCAGAGTTCAGGCCCAATACTGGCCAATAAATAAATAAATAGAAGTCTCAAGCTGAGTGCTGGTAGCTCGTACCTATAATTGTAGCTCCTCTGAACACTGAGATCTGAGGATTATAATTCAGTTAGCCCAAACAGGAATGTCTGTGAGATTCTGACCACCAAAATCTGGAAGTAGAGCTGTGGCTCAAGTGGTAGAATGTCAGCTTTAAGTGAATAAGAGCTGAGAGACAGCACCTGAGTTCAAACCCCATTACTGGTAGAAAAAAAAATTTCACTCTTCTAGAAAAATACCAAGTGCAAAGGCTGAGTTGGAAGCTGAGAAAAATGAATGTGATCTGGGAATGTGGTAGAGACAGAAAGAAGATAGATAGTAGACCCATATTTTGCATGTGTGGAAGGAGTCTGCAAGACTGACTTGTGGCTGAGATGCAGGGTAGGGGCAGGTTTAGTATTGCAAGGGATTAAATAGGTGCTAGGGCCAGGTGTCAGTGGCTCAGGCCTGTAATCCCAGCTACTCAGGAGGCTGAGATCTGAGGATTATGGTTCAAAACCAGCCTGGACAGGAAAGTCCATGAGATTCTTGTTTCCAATTAACCACCAAAAAGCTAGAAATGGAACTGTGGCCCCACTGGTAAAACATCAGCTTTGGGGGAAAAAAAACCACAAAAATTCAGTGACAGTGTCAAGGCCCTTAGTTCAAGCCCCCAAGACCAACATGTGTGTAACACGCATGCACACATACATGTAGCAGGTAGATGTTTTCAGTGTTGTTGCCATTTGCTGACTGGAATAGATATCAAGGGATTGGGATGTGGGAGGTTGTTGGGGGTAGAATTCAGAAGTATAAGACCTTGACTGAGGTACCACATCTGGGTGATTCTACACCCAGGTGAGAGAGTCAGGGAACATCTTTCTGTTAGGAGAGATGGAGAGTAGGAATGGCATTGTGAATCAGCCATGAGAATGGGCGGAGCTCAGAGCAAGGTGCCAAAGCAGAAAGCCTGGCTGGGATGAAGCCTTTATCCCAATGTAAGAGAATGAGAGTGAACTGAGAAAGAGTGATGGGAAGTGCCCATTACGAGAGTGCACAGGAAATGAGAGGTAATAACCACCCCCAGCTGCATTATTCACATGTGTGCATGGTAATAAGTGTATCTGAGAATGAATGGTGTATATAGTTATAGACTCCAATGCTTCCAGAGCTCTAAGCCCTTTTTAAAATTACATTTTACACATCAGTAAACTTGTAATTCAGGAACTGCTTTCTTAGGGTTATTTATATCCCTAGGTTGCAGAAGGATTTGTCAGGAAATAATATGAATGTTATTTATCTGACTGCTCAGCTTTATTGACTGCTACATTTCACATCCTTCAGTTCTTTTTGGCAGAGGAGTAAATAACACTGCTATTAACCTCTAACACTGGTATAAAAATAGACAGTTATTAAGGGGTAAATATTACTTTGACGATTATTGCCCCAGTCTGCTTTCTCTAGGAGAGGTAATAAATAAGGTCTCTTGTGGGGTCCACCAACTTCCCAATTTTGTTGAGGGAGCTGGCAGTTCTTGTGGTTGTGGCTATGACTGGGAGCCATCTGGAGTCCATAGAAAAGGTTCTGTGAAGTATTGTATAGTTGGGGAGGAAATCAAGGCAGCATGGAGGCCCTGCTGTGGCAGGTCAGAAGGGAATTACAGAGGGCTGGAAACTCTGCAAGGATTGAGACTGCTTGGGAGAGGTGAGCTGGAGAAACCTGCGGTGTGAATGTTCACCTGCGCGTGGAACCCATCTCTGGCCATAGACGCTCAGAGTTGGACAATGATCTTCCTTCAGAAATGAACAGTGCTCTTAATGTGCAGAGAGAGTCTTGGATTGGAAGTCAAGACCATTAAACTTAAGTCTGACCTTTCTTTGGGTTAAGATCATGGCACTGATTTGCCCTTCCATTTTCTTGGGCCATGCCTCTACTTCCCCTAGAATGCTGGAAAGACCTGCATACTCAAGCTGGCTCCTTGCTGTGACCGGAACAAAGGTCTCGGTAGCCCTGAGCCTCCCAACTCTTGCCAGGGCTGCTTGCTCGGGAGCAATCATGGCTCACTTTGTTTCCCCTCCAGGGCTCAATGCTCTTGGCTCCAAAGATGATTTGGGGCCTTGATGCAGTACTTTGATCGCAAATATAAAAACATGTTTTTATTTTCCCTCCTTGTAAAGCAGTTAACCAAGATCTTGTGATTAAGTGTAGTTGGAATGTTTCCTGCAGATGAGAGGCTTCGGACAGTAGACTAACTTCTGAAACATTGAATGCATTATAGGGTGGAACCCATTCTTTGCTGAAAGGTTTTTTTGGTTGTTTGTTGTTGTTGTTGTTTGTTTTTTGTTTTTTTAAGTATTTTTAGAAATAAGTTCTTTATTGTGAAAGTACTGTTCAGAGGGGTTACAGTTGCATGAGCAAGGTAATTATCAAGCATTGTTGCCTCCTCCTTTGTATTATAAGTAGAAAAGTCCAGTATTAAGTTTTCACACATGAGCAGTGTGGAAGTGGTGACTGGTCTTGAGGCATGTCTCTGCTTTCCTACATGGAAACTGCTAACACTGAATGTGGTATTGCCCACTTTGTCTCCGTGGAGAATCTTCACAGAATGTGAACACAATAATGTGGCATCTGCATTCTATTTAGAAAGCAAGAGTCATAATTACAAAACAGCAGAGACATATACATATACAAAAAGTTGCTCTATCATGTAATAGGTACATCTGGTATAGACGTCAGCAGAGTGATTTGGAAACCTGACCTCATTTAAAATTCCCTGGAATTTACTATTTTATACTATAGTAAGTTGCTAGACACTGGCAGTAATTTCTTGAAAGACAGTTAAAACCATTATGAGAACCATGCCAACTGTCTATTGGCTCACAAATAACAGCAACAATAATTGTGCATTTTGGCCAAGGAAAGATAACTGTGTACTTGAAAGTAACATAGCATGGCCAGGTGCCAGTGGCTCATGCCTGTAATCCTAGCTAATCAGGAGGCTGAGATCTGACGACTGTGGTTCAAAGCCAACTCAGGCAGGAAAGTCCGTGAGACTCTTACTCCAATTACCCACCAGAAAACTGGAAGTGGTACTGTGGCTCAAGTGGTAGAGTGCTCACCTTGAGTTAAAGAGCTCAGGGAAAGAGCTCAGGCCCAGAGTTCAAGCCCTATGACCAACCAAAAAAAAAAAAAGTAGTATAACATGTAAATACATCTTATTTTTGCATCTAGCCCACACATGTGATAGAGAAAAAAAACAGACATTGGAAAAATGATGGGAAGAGCACATGGAGAGATGGGTACAGTGGAAAGGGAGGGGCTTCCTATTCACTGACCTCTCCTGAAGAGGAATCCCATTTCCACCTCATACCCTCCCCCATCACTGCCCAGTCACATCAGGCCTGCTGGAGGGACACTCAGAAGACATCTCACCCCTGCACTAACACAATGTCAGGGAGTTGAGCCCTCCCTGCCTAGTTGCCTCTACTGGTCTGGAGGCTGTGGCTCGATGTCTCCTTACCAAGAACTCCTCCAGAGAAAGTCTCTCCAGACTCAACATGCTCCTTTTCCTCTCAGGCCTTCTGATAATCAGTTAATATTTTACTACCGTATGAGCATAAGACATACTGCTACTTTAGGAATCCTTTATTGTAAAGCACCTGTTATATATTTATTCTTTGGCCTACTGGGGATTGAACCCAGGACCTTACACATGTGAGTGCTCCACCACTGAGTGACATTTCCAGCTTAAAAAATAATAATAATTCTTTTGAGCCAGATTCTTGCTAAATTGTCTAGGCTGGCCTTGAACTTGCAATTCTACTGCCTCAGCTTCCCACATAGCTTGTTTTGCATCCATCTTTGACATGGTTACAAGACACCTCAGATGCCTCTTCCATGACCTTGTCATGTGACTGAGCACGCAATTCTAATATTTGAATTTCAAACTCAAGTAGAATTCTTTCTTCTCTCTGTATGTCTCCAGCTGTCTCTCTGTTAGTCCCTTCTTTATTCACTCTGCCAGAGGTTGAGTTAAATGGTCTGTTTATTTCCTTCCCAGTAGACTTGCTGTTTCCTGAGGAATGAAACAGTGTATAATCACCTCAATGTCATATCCAAACAAGGTGCTCAATAAATGTTTGCTGGGTACATGACAAATATCCAGATGTGCAAGTGAGTGTAGCTTGAGAGAAATACGTAACATCTTGGGTCCCACCACTGTCAGGTGAAGAAGGCACCATTGCTCTAGTACAGAACGGTCAGGTATCAGACAAACAACTCTCCCCAAGATCCCACCTACTTCTACCTTCTTCTTAACAAATACCTCCTACTTTTTGCCTGAGGGCACACACTCCACTCTTTGTAGTTCTACTTCTAGTGTTGCTTGGCTCCCACTCAGGTCCCAAAGTATTCCTGAATTCTACATATACTGTCACCTTATTTCTCAGATGAAAAGAATAGACAGAATTTCAAAAGAATTTGGCAGAAAAGAGTAGACATCCCACTAAACATTTAATCTTTCTTCATACATCGCTAAAGCAAGCACACATACAGGAAGCACCCGAATAAACCAAAATAAACACGCACATGTTAAATAGTATTTGTGGCTGCAAAAAATAAATTATATGGCCCAAATTTCATCTGACTTGACTAGGGAGAATGTGGTTATCAGTAAATAGGGAGTCATTATAAGGCAACATTGTGATTATGATCAAAACGATTTATTTTATGCAAATTTAACTTAGAGGTAAAGTTTGTTCTTGAATGTCATCAATAAAATTTATGGGAAAAGGAAAATTGGAAAGTGAACAGAAAAAGAGGGAGGGAATAGAGTTAGGAAGGAAAGAAGGACGGAAGAATTTAAATGGAAGATAAAGGAATTTGCTATTACTTTCAAGAAAGCCTTTTTTGCAGAGTAAAATTTGCCCAGTGAATTGCAAGGAAAAAAATTAGAAAATACTCTGAGGCTGAAAACTGTACATGAAATGATGAGCTGATTTCTCTAAATAGTGGTTATAAAATATAACCCAATGATGTTGTTTCCCCCCGAGAATATGTTTTTATTGGGCTGTGGAAGGGAGGATAGGAGAGCAGGGTCATCCTAACCTTCTGGCTTAACTGATGGAATTTCAAAACCAGAAAAAATACAATTTTGCAACAGGAGAAAATGGGAACTCTGAGGATGGTATTTTCCTTTAATGTCTTAACCTATCATTGATCTGTTGATGGTTTTTAATTATAAAAGTTATTAACTGCTGATAACAAATAGTTAATAACTGTTTTCCGTTCAAAATAGCACACTTTTCTCTACATCAAGTCTTTCTTTTCTTTTCTTTCTTTCCTTCTTCCTTCCTTTCTTCATTTTTTAAAAATTGATTTAACCCTCACACTAAACAAGGCTGAGTTCTCATGTGTCTTGTGTGTGTGTGTGTGTGTGTGTGTGTGTGTGTGTGTGTGTATGTTGGTATAGGGGCTTGAACTCATGGCCTGGGTATTGTCCTTTAGTTCTTTCCACTCAAGGCTAGTGTCTACCACTTGAGCCATACCTCTACTTGCAGCTATTTGCTAGTTAATTGGAGATAAGAGTATCACTGATTTTCTTGCCCAAGCTGGCTTTGTACTGTGGCCCTTAGATCTCAGCCTCCTTAGTAGCAAGGATCATGGGCATGAGCCATGCTTCCCATGTATATCCTCTTCATCATCAGAGGTGTTGGAGACTCAGGCTCTTCAAGAAAGTCTGGACATTCATGAATGAAAGTTATTGTCAAAGAAAAATCTATGGAACCATATACTAGTTGCATTTCTGTGGGGCAAGAATCCTTTATGAAGATGGCTTGTAGGACCACAATAAGTCAAAGGACATAGCTGATGCCCCTTTACCTCTGCTATGGGAGAGATTGAGTTGATCTTCCCCATCCCCCTTAAGACACCCTTCAAGTCCATTCTAAACAACAGGTCTTGTCAAACGCGATGCCATAATGTTTTCTTTCAGCTTCTGTCTTCCTGTATCAACCCTACATTACTGTCTCCTTCCTCCTCAGCCTTGAACCATCTCTTTATGTTCTGCCTCATTGGGCTGCTTTTAGCTTTTCAAGGGATCTACTCTCCCCTGTCTCAGGCCTCTCCTTCTGAAGCTCCTTCTGTGGAGGAGCTTCTGTGGCTGACTCTTATTTCTTTACCTCTACATTTACATGTAACTGTGTCAAGGGAACTTTTGTTCTCATAACCCCTAAATTAGGGCAGATGCTGTTCTTGTGTCTATATAAAGTGTCCTTCAAAAGGTTCATATGTTGATGGCTTGGTCCTCAGTTGATCTAATCACTGAGAAGAGATTGCATTATGAAATGCTAGCTTCATCAATAGGTTAATCCATTGATATATTATATTGAGTGGGTGAGGCCTAGTTAGAGGAAGGTCAAAAGAAGCCTAACTTTGAAGGTTATTCCTTACCCTGACCCCTTCTTGCCAGGCTGCCATGAGGTGTGCAGCCTCCTCTACTAGGAGCTCTGGTCATCAGATTGTTTTGTCTCACTTCAGTCCCAAAGCAATGCAGCCAGACAACCATAGAATGAAACCTTTGAAAGCTTGAGCTATAAGAAGTCTTTCCTCCTTTAAACTGTATGTCTCAGTTATTTGTCACAGTAATGAAAAAACTGACTAGCCCAAATGACCTAGTTCTATCCATATGAATCACCCTAAACTTCTTTCTCTGCATTTATGTACTTCAAATTAATGGAGTCGTAGATGAACTCATTGCAATGGTTTATTTCATGTATATTTTGCTCACCAGATAATAAGCTTCATAGGGGCAAAGCCTGTATATCTCTTGTTCAACACTGTAAACCTACAATAGCCCTGGCTACATAGTAGGAGCTCAGTAAATACTTGTTTTGTTGTTGCTGAATAACTGAGTAAAGTGGTACTTAATCTTAGTGTTAACCATCAGCAAAAGTCTCCCCCACACACAGGGAAGAGGTTCCTGTCTCTGGGTATTGAGAATGTTATCTATTAGACCCTGATATCATATGCTTAGGAAGAAAAAAAACACCAATTATAAAAAATGTTTTAAAGTTGGGTGCTGGTGGCTTATACCTGCAATCCTAGCCACACAAGAGGCTGAGATCTGAGTATTGCGGTTCAAAGCCAGCCTGGGCAGGAAAGTCTGTGAGACTCTGATCTCCAATTAATCCTCAAAAAGCTGGAAGTATTTGGTATATACACTATGTGGAAAATGAACTATGTAACTGATGGCCAGGAATGGGAAGAGGAAATGAGGAAAGCCAAGAAAGGGGTAACATTGTCCAAAAGAAGGAATTTAATCATCATCTGACTTATCAAATTGTAACTCTTCCGTACAACACGTTAATAAAAACAATAAAATTATATATATTTAAAAGGCAGTGGCAGTGGACCTGTGGCTACAGTGGTAAAGTGCTAGCTTTGAGCAAAAAACTCAAGGACAGCACCCAGGCCCTGAGTTCAAGCCCCAGGACCAACACTACACACACACACACACACATACATAGCACAAAGGATATAGGGAGCTTTAGAAAGCATCTTGAAAAAACAATAGTTTTCTGGAGGAAATTATGAAGAAGGGTTGGAGTGGAAAATTTCTAAGTGCAAAATGTCTGTATCTTGGAGGAGCTGAGTTCTCAGTAGCCCCAGGATGGGATCAGGTGAAGGAATTGGTGAGACAGGAACTCTGATCTGTGATCAAGGTGGGCCTTGTATGTCATCACAGCAAGTCTATCCATCCAGGTTAGCCCAGACAAAGCCCAGAGCCATATTCACATAATGGAGGAGAGGTGGAATTTTCTCATTCCAGAAATGAAGAGACATTCTTGGGAGATGAGACAGGGGAAAATGTGAATCATTATGATAACCTGACTTTAAAAAAAGAAAGAGGGGCTGGGAAGGTGGCTCAGTGATAGAGCGCTTGCCTTGCATGCTCGAGGCCCTGGGTTCGATTCCTCAGCACCACATAAGCAAAAAGAAAAAAGCCGGAAGTGGCGCTGTGGCTCAAGTGGTAGAGCACTAGCCTTGAGCTGAAGAGCTGAGGGACAGCGCCCAGGCCCAGAGTTCAAGCCCCATGACCGGACCAAAAAAAAAAAAATAAAATAAAAAAAGAAAGAGAGAAGAAAGCAAGCAAGCAAGCAAACAAGGAAGCAAGCAGGAAGGAAGGAAGGAAGGAAGCAAAGAAGGAAGCAAGGAAGGAAACAAGGAAGGAAGGAAGGAAGGGAAGGAAGGAAAGAAAGAGAGAGAAAGAAAGAAAGAGAGAAAGAAAAAAGAAAGAAAAAAAGAAAGAAAGGAAAGGAGAAAGAAAAGGAAAGGAAAGAAAGAAAGTGTGTGAGGGGGGTAGGGAGGAAGGAAGGAAGGAAGAAAGAAAATGAATATCATAATTTATACTGATTTACTTCACTAAAAGGCCAGTGGTGGCATAAATGTTAAGAGGCCATTTGTTTTTCCATATCACAAAATGTGAGCACTAAATTTGCAATCTGAATGCTTTATCGTACTTTAAAAATTCTGAATTCTTTAGGCTGTTCTTTTCTGCTCTAAAACAGCTACTTTACAGGCTCACATTAGAATATTTTATAACTCTTTTATCCCTCCTGAACATCTGTGAACTAGAAAGAATGTAGTATATTACAGAAACAATCCATTTAAAGAAAAACAATTAAAATGAAAACTACTTCCATTTCTGTGGCATAAAAAACTCTAATTCTCTCCCCTTTGCAATTTTATTACTACCCTGACATGATATAGTCACAGCTTCACTTACACACAATGTTAATTTCACTCATATTCTACTTAATCTTCAAAACATTGCAGAATAACATTTTTCTTTAGTAATTTATCATTTACTATGATAAGGCAATGTGTTTAGAAGATGTTAGAATTTTTTTTAAGTTTGCATTTATCTCAGTCCTGAAATGTGCTCTGAATACTATTAAAATATATCATTTATACACTTTCACATTTAACTATATTAACTATACCTTAACTAGACATTTATTAAGAGCAGCATATTTATTTCCTATTCACGACTTTTGAAATCTGTGGAGTCAGCTCTATGGAAATGAGCAATTTTTGCCAGCCTTACACTGTGTAATAGGTTAAACTGAGCAGAAACCCCCTGGCTCCATTGTAGTGGGGTACACAATTGCAAATCTTTTCTGAGCTTCCCTATGCAAGACTTAGCATTCTATTATTGACCGGGATATTCTCAGCTCTAGACAAATTCATGACAGTTCTCAATCATTCATTCATCATATAGAGATGAAAAGATAAACACATCTTACCTCAAGATCCTTCTTCCTTTGAGGTTAATAATGAAAGCATAAATTCCTGTTAATTTTACTTTTGCTCAAATCAACATATAGACATAGATTAACAAATTAAGGCTAATAATAATAAGATTATTATTAAAATTATGGTCCCTGCCTGCTCTTCTTTACTCTCAATCCTGTTTCCAAAGGCATAATTTTCAATCATGTCTTTCTGTTTTTTTTAATCCCATAACTGTATTTAAAAAATATTTTTATTGTTATTGTAAAGTGATGAACAGAGGGGTTACAGTTATATAAGGTCAGGTAATGAGTACATTTCTTTTGAACAGTATCACCTCTTCCCTCATTTTCTTCCAGTTTTTTCTTCCCAATCCCCCTGACAAGTTGTATTCAACATAGCGTCCAGTGAGTATTGCTGCTGCAATTCACCCTTTGTCCCACTATTTCTGTGCTTCTCTCCCCAAACAGATAATTTAGATACAAGACAAAGGGTACAGAAAACAAAAACATTAACAAAGGAGAAAAAAACAATAATATCAAAAGTCTCTTGCTTCCATTTCTTGGAGTCCATTTTGATAAACATCATTTTATGAACAAAAGTATTGAGCCTTTGTGATCTTCTCCTAAGAATACACTCCTTTGGTTTCACTGTGTGAATGTCTAGAGTCCATAATTCTAAATAATATGTTTTTACTATTTTGCAGTTTTAGATGATATCTATTGACTCCTAACCATGGAAAATATTGGTTACATTTTTATGTTATCCTCACATACCAAACATACACATATACAAATATAGATATGTTACACTGTTATATATTATGTATAATGAGTATAATGAACCTATTAAACTAACACACAAGCACACATACATCTCTATATGTTACACTGAAACAATGATGCCCTAATGGGCATTTGTTCCTTGCTAAGGAACAAATTAGAGTGGGTAATGGAAGCAATAAACAATATGGAGGAACCAGTAGGCAACAGAGACGGAAAACATCTACAAGGAAAACTAGCAGCAATCAGAAGGAGCAAAAGAAGAAAGAAGGAATGAACAGGAGAAGCTCCTGAGCTACTTACTTCCACAAGAACTCCTGAACATTGAAGTCATCGTTTTATTGTTTTTTAGTTTTAGAGAGAAAACTAAGATGCTGAAAATAATTAAATATGAATCAGAGAAGTTAAGAGGATCTTGGTTAATCACCTAACTCCCACACATATGTCAAAACACACAAAGAAGTGGAGACCAAGTTAAGTTGGACGAGATTAGCCCCATACTCTTTCCTAGCTCTTTGCAGCTGTCTTGTAGAAGGTTGGTTTTCATTCGCTGACCGTATGCCTAACCATGTTGCACAGTCTAGCACACCGTACTGATCAAGGGTACATGTGCTGAGGGAGGGAGAGAGAAATGGCAACTCTTTGCTTCTGCCTGCGGTTATTCCTAATTAGCCTGTCTTATGGAAAACTTCCCTAATTTATTGTTTTAGTATGCAGTGTAATATCAGAATGAACGTCTACAGTGTAACACCTGGGAATTGAAGGAAAGGTCTCATAAACAGAGGGCCCTCCAAGACACCAAGAGTTAGAAGGATCTGTTTCTTTATTTGCAGGAGCCAGGCACCTCCCTTATTCCCCACACAGATGGTCCCCAGAGTAGCAAAGTGCCCCTTGTGAGAGCAGCTCATACACAGAGCTGAGCAGCACCTCATTAGCCTGAAGTTTATTGCCTTACTTATTGATGATACCACTTCTTCTGTTAACTGGAAATCCATGTTTCTAAGAACTAAGGCGTTATTATATATGCTTAATATAGAGTTTTGAGAGCTGACACAGTTTCTAATTGAGTACAAATGAAGATATAGTATTAGTTAGTGCTCTGTTTGTGATTTGGTCCAGACTTCCATGCCTCTTTGACGACTTAGTAATGTCTAGTGGTCAAGGAAAAATGTACTCATGTACATACCAAACAGCAGATTCCTGCCCATAATCCTACTGAACTATTACACCAGCCTTCTAAAATAGTATTACACTTAGTTGACATCTGAAAGAATGAAGGCTTGGAATATTAAGTATATTTCCCAAGGGCTTGGACGTTCAGCTGCAAGCCAACATTCTCTCTGACTCTAGCACCCTCTCATTTATTTCTACTAGAGAGAAATCAGTCAGATTGAAAAAATAATCAGGGCCAAGCAGGTGGCTTTAGGATCAGAAGAAAGCCTTACTGATTCACTGTAGAGGCTGGTCCTTGGCAAGATCTGTACTGAGCCTTTCTTGGAAGTCTCTCTGTCCACATCTATCACTATACAATCCATACAGTGGTGTTTTAACAGACAGAGCCCTTACCTGTAATAATTTTCTTTGCATTCATATGCTCTAAGAAATGCCAATAAACTCAGTTGAGGTAATTTCTCACCCATAGCACACATATTTGTGCTGAAGTACTCTAGAGCTTATGAACACCAGAAGAACACCCAGCCAACTGCACAGAGCAGCCATTGCATGCAAAATGGACATTTGGAAAAGAAAACATTTGACCCTTTCATTGATTGAACTTTCCTGCAAAGTGCCCTTCAGGGACATAGAGCTGGTTGCCAGGAAACAGAAATGCTTTTCTGGAATCAATTCTTGCCATTCTAAAGTGACTCTGAGTATGTCACTTATTAGAATCTTGGTCCCTAACTTACAGTGTGTGGGTGGGTAAGGTGGGGGTATTCTCCCTCTCTGGATTCCTCAATCAAGGTCAAAATATTCAGAATGTACCTACAAAGTGTTATAGACATGTAAAGTGATGATTCTTCTAAATTGCACATTTTAATGAAGCTATTTTCAAATATCATGCCATTTAAAATGTACTGAGTGATAGCAATAGGATTTCCAAAAAGAAAATATTATCCATATTGGTTCTGTGAAAATGTGAGCTCACCCTTGTTAGATTGCAAATTGGGTGTGATGAATTTTGAGGGATCCTGGAGTCTTGGAACAAGCTTGAATAAAGCGATCCAAGTCCTGGCCCAGCACCTGTCACTACTAGCTCTGTGATGGAGAGTCAGTGGGGTCTGTTCCTTTACTTGCAAAGTGGGAACAAGAAGGGGGATGAGCTCTAATTCTTTAATCGTATGAGTTCTTCCAAACCCAACAGAACAGACCCTTGGCTGCAAGGATTTTATAGGCCAGCAAGGGAGGCAAAGAACAAATGAGTAAGCCAATGTATAAATAGCTGTTTACACATTGCAATAAGTGCCATGAAGAACTGATGTAATTGTAGTATTAGTGTGGAAAGGGGTAACATTCAAGGGTAAAAGGTGTGGAGAGAAGTCTGATTAATTTGCTTCATTTTCACAGCGGGGTTTTGAAACACATTGTTTGACGCTGACAAATTAAGAAGATGTATCAGTATTTTATTAAAAGTTATTGGTGCCAGGTGCTTGTGTCTCATGCCTGCAATCCTGGCTACTCCGGAGGCTGAGATATGATCTGAAAATCATGAGTCCAAGCCTCCTTGAGCAGGAAAAGTCTGAGGGACTCTTCAGTTAGCCACTAAAAAGCCAGGAGTGGAGCTGTGGGTCAAGTGGTAGAGTGCCAACTTTGAATGTAAAAGCTAAAGGGGGGGAGGGAGTGTAGTTGTGGAGGTGGAGTGAAAGGATGGTAGGGAAAAAACAAAGGAGGAGGCAACAATGCTTGATAGACAATGTACTCATTACCTTGCTCATGTAACTGTAACCCCTCTATACAGTATTTTTACAATAAAAAACTTATTTTAAAAAAAAAAGCTAAAGGACAATGCCTAATTCCTGAGTTCAAGCCACAGTACCAAGACACACACACACAAATTTACTGATGATCTAATTAGAATAACAAACACCAGAAGGCTAATCTTAAAAATTAGAAGGTAGCAGCAATCCCACTTTTGGGCATTTACCCAAATGTTTACAAACAAGACCACATTAAAGCTTCCAGCCTGACTATGTTTATTGCAGCATTATTTACCATAGCTAAGATATGGAACCAACCCAGATGCCCCTCAGTAGATGAATGGATCAAGAAAATGTGGTATATAT
>NW_012267292.1:7028286-7031618 GCF_000151885.1 Dipodomys ordii
GCTGTGGCTCAAGTGGTAGAGTGCTAGCCTTGAGCTGAAGAGCTGAGGGACAGCGCCCAGGCTCAGAGTTCAGGCCCCACGACCGGACCCAAAAAGAAAAAAAAAGCAATGTACTTATTGCCTGACTTATGTAACTGTAACCCCTCTGTATATCACCTTGACAATAAAAAAATTGAAGGTAAGTGCATTCAAGCAGCATAGAACATAGGAGAAAACCTAAGCTATGTAACAAAAGATTACAAAAGAAAAATAAAATATGTCACAAAATGATGATTAACAGTTATTAGCAAATGTAAATGAGAAAACTCTCCTTTTTAAAAGACCAAGACCAAAATTGGATAAAAATGATAAATCAGCCATTTGATGGGAAGGAGACTCATTTCTTATTGTATACTATTCTGTTCCATGTACGTGTATGTGTATGTGTTTTACTGTATTAGTTGCCATTGTTATTTGAGCAATACTAACATTCATCTTTTTTCCATCAGTGCTGGGCATTGAATCCAGGGCCCTATACATGCTAAGCAACCAGTCTGCCACTGGGCTATATCCATCTCAGGTCTATAAATGTTCATATTTAAAGTGCTGAAACAAAAAGAAAAAAGTAGACTCTGGAAGGATTTTATATCTACTGTGGACAATAGGTAGCTATTCACAATTTCTACAAAAGAAATCTTCTCCAACAGAAAGAAATAATACATTTTTAAATGAACATATATTTTGGATTTAGAGAAAAAGAATAATTTCCAGGTGGAGCTGGAGGAGAGCTGTAAAATTCTCTGAAGGGCTCTGGAGAAAGGGTTTGAGTCTGGGGTGACAGGGAGTGCCTGGGACAGAGAAGGACCCTGGTGGCCTTAGGTGGTCTATTTCCACCTCAGAATGTTGTGAACCTCTACCCAGGAGCAACACCTTTCTGCTGGCTGACAGTTTAATGAGCATTTTACCCAAGGCATTCATGCCAGTAGGAAATCCTGTTAGATTTACAAGTGCCCATTAGCTAAGATTTCTACAGAGCCACTATAGATACCCCTCTGTGTAGGGATTCTTCTACATGGAACTTCCTTGTGCCCCATTGTTGATCATCCAGAGAAAGGCCTTCTAGGACTTAGCTTGTTCTCCTATACATTATAAACAAAAGTTGATAAACTACTTATTCAACCACTCTCCCAGCAGAGAGCTTCAGCCTATAGGCCCCATATATAGAGATAGACAAATATGTCTGTCTGTCTGTCTATCTATCTATCTATCTATCTACCTACCTACCTATCTATCTGGGACTACATCCATGGATGATTGACTTAGAACATTGCAATCATTGAGAACGGTGTACGTTGAGAATAGATGAACAAGGCCAGAGTAGGGAGGACTTCATCCAATTCTGCATCACTGCTGTTTCCTCTCTGTTATAATATATACACCAATGTTCATCTCCTAGGTTAGTGGTTCTCAGTGTGGTCCTTGAAGCAGCAGCATTAACCTCTCCTGTAAAATAGTTAGCAATGCAAATGATCATGTCCCATTGCAAAACCACAGAGGGAGTGTGACTTGGTTATTTATACTTTAGCAAGCTCCAAATGGATTCCAGGGTGCTAATTTGTAGATCACTGATTTAGATTTCTGGAACAGCACTAAACAAGAGTAAGTCTTAACTGATCTCTGCAAACTTTCCTTTCAGGGAACCTATGGTAACATAACCAGGTATCGCTGGATAAGTTTTCAATTTTCAGCTTCAGGTTGCCTTTTCAACTCTGGCTGCTAGATGCCTCTAATGCATCCTAGAATATCAAGAGAAGCAAGGTTGACGTTAGCTTCTCATGCAAGCCATGATGTTTAGATATTGGAAATACACTCAGAATCCCAAATGCATGTCTGTGTGTCATTAAAAACTAGAACCTTCAAGGGTCAAAACTCTACTCTTTGGATTAATGTTATCTTAAATAAAATCATGGAATCTTGGTACCATGTCATCTGACAAATAGCTGCCTCTTTTTCCCTAGCAGCTCAAGAAAGTGGTTGATGTAGGCAGAAGATGCCGAGAGGAAGTCAGAGCCAAAGCAAGGCTAACCCCACCCTACTGGTGGTCTTCCTGGTTTTAGTATATAATCTTATTTCTCAGACTAAGTTGTCTTGGATATTCTATAATTGTGTGTGCTCATGAGTCTGTGTTGGTACTTGAGCTTGTTCTCATTTGGCTTTTATGCTGGTAGCTGATGCTCTGCCACTTGAGACACATCTGCACTTTCAACTTTTTGCTTGTTAATTGGAGATAAGAGCCTCACAGATTTTTCTGGCTGGGCTGGCTTTGAAATAAAATTCTCAGATCTCAACCTCCTGAGAAGCTAGGATTTTAGGCGTGATTCATGGCACCAGCTAGGTATTCTGTAATTCACCACTGAAACATCCTACTGACTTAATGAGATTTGTAATCCCTTACATATATGGGGAAACTGAAGCATAGGGAGAGTTTGTTTGTTTGTTCATTTGTTTTGGTGACTGTAGTAAATGACAGAAGCCCAAGTGCAAGTTCACGATAGGCCTGTGCTCTACCACTGGGGAGTCAATTACTGAGTACAGGAAGTGAGGTGAAGGGCAGAGAGAGAAAGAACAACACAAACAGGGTATTGGAACTGCCCCACGCAAGCGTGATCTACACCACAATTTTTCTAAAGCTGTCCAGATGGGAGGCCCGGAGATAGAAATACCAAAACAAAGAAAGGATGCAGAAGGGAGCTGATAATTATTATTTTTAAATGGCAATAAAAAATGCAAGCTAGGAAGCAAGTACAAGATTCTGAATTCAAATAGTAGACTCGGGTGGGGGGGGAAGAAGGGTTCTTTTTTAATACTAGGACAAAAATCCATTCTGTATGAAAAGTTAATAAGTCCCTTAGTTGCCCTTTAAAGGTGTTTCTATGAATTTATCACTAAAGTGTGCAGAGAGCTGGCCTGTGTTCTTTCTGGAAGCACTGAATGCCACTCCATCCAGTTTTCTCACTCAAATGACTCAAAACTATTACCACAAGGCCCTGCACACGGGACTCCGTAGCTCTGCAGAGCAGACATTAGCTTTTTGTGCTGGAAATTTGCTGTCCAAAATACATTGTGCTAATCCCTCAAGTTAAGGTCCAGGGACCCCACCCACAGCACACTCAATTTGAATAGCATCGGTCCAGCAGGTGCATGGAGAGCTCCACTCTGCCTAGTGTTAAGAAACAGGCTTGTTCACACTAAAGCTACCAGCACAACTATGCTTATTGCAGCATTATTTACCATAGCTAAGATATGGAACCAACCCAGATGCCCCTCAGTAGATGAATGGATCAAGAAAATGT